>NC_045562.1:1428016-1759779 GCF_009819795.1 Aythya fuligula
TCTGCACTGTAACATGCATGTTTTTTGTTTTTATTTGACCATTTTAGCTCTGATGTAGATTCTCATGCTATAAAATACAGTATGTTCTATGTAACAGGAGGGGAGTGGACGTTAAGAAATTTTGGTCAGGTGCTTAAGCAATTTTGCATTAAATTTACATATTTATATTTAATACATATTTACATATATCTGTCTATATAGATATAAGAAATATATTCTACAAATATTTGATGCAGTAACATACAGCCTCCAAAACATCTAAACTTGAACCCCAAATGCTCATATTTCCAAATTTTTATTTTACAGTAATATCTACCACAAAGCTGCCAGTAGCTTCAACAGCTTCTGAGGCTGCTGGGTTTTCATGGTAGTTTAAGGTCCTTTAATTTTACCTCTCTCAAGTTCTAAGAGTAAAAATACATGATTCAACACATAAAACAATTACACAAATCATTCTTTCCCAAAGAGATGCTAAGCAATTATGTTACGTATTTATGTAAATTACAGCAATGTATACAAGGGGCTGATCTGTAAGTGTGGTATGTTTGTTAAATTTGGTATCAGCAGTCTTATCAGTTGTTGCAAGAAATAGTTGGCAGATATTTTCCACCAAGATTTAAGCATAAAGTTACATATTCCAATAAAGCTTATTCTTAGCACTTACATCTATTATCGAAGTTCCTGTTCTTCTAGGAGTGTGTTGGCCCATTCTTCTATACAAAGAATATGAGGAATGCTCTAGATTACTTATAAAATGTAAATATTTTCATTTGAATTTATCAATTTGTGTTGGCTAAAAAGAAAACTTTATAATCCACCTTTCTGTTGCATGCTCAATATTTACATTTTAATGTAAAATCTCATATTCAGACTGTTGATTGAATAACTTCGAAGTCTGTTGCATTTTATTATCAGTGCCACTCATTATGCAGGGTGTGATGACTAATGGAAAGCCTTTGCCTCACAGCTCTATGAGATACAGATTTTCTTATCATATGCTGGTGTTCAGACATGAATGAATATAGAAGCAGTAATAATTAAAAAACAAACAAACAAAGAAACAAACCCTATTGATTTACAATTTCCTTTCAAGGACTGTCACCAGTTTGCTTTTATTCAGAATTTGTTATCGTGCTGTATATATCTATTTCCTTCCAAATATATGTACTTGATAATTACAAATGAGAAAAGTTTAAAAAATAATAAATTTGAGTGATGAGAAACCTCTGAAGAAGATTTCCAAAATGTATTCTTTGGCAGCTGTATTTGCTGGTCTTTGGGCTGCCACTACAGCTTTGTTCCCCAACCCTCAGATCAATACAGTCCAATTACCTTAGAAAATATAAGCATTTGAATGCAGTTAACAGTAAACTGTCAAGGAAGAGCTTCACAGAGTGAAAGGCACACTATACAACTAGGCAAAGAGAGGACTCTTTATCTCTTCATGGGACATCTGGCAATAGTTGTTCTTAGCAATTGAATTGAAATCAGAAAGTAACTTGATCACATCATCAGTCTGGGTCAACAAGATAGATCTGCCTCCCAAGAATACATATAGCTTCATTAGTTTAGTATTTATTTCTATCTCTATTAACAGGAATCCTCACAATAATTTTTCAGATAGCCTCATGATACAGAACACTGGTTGTCTTTAGAGGACATTTTTTCCTCAAGTCAGGGTGCCATTCAAAAATGAATGGTGAATAATAATCTTTCTGTGGGTAATATACTCATAGTTCTGTTTCATGTAGCTCAGCTTAGATGTCTTTCCATTTTAGAGATCTTTACTTACATTGTTTATGCTTCCCATTTGACCCTTCTCATACACTATCATCCTAGCACCCACATCTAAACCATGTTTGATAGTTGAAGGATCCCAGTTACAGAAAAAATAACACATTCATTAAAAAAAATAATAAAAAAAAGGAAAAATACATCACAAGGTGATGTATAAACAAGTGCTAATAAAGAAACAAACCAAAAACCAACACATATATGTATGTTCTTGAACAGTAACCATGTGTATGACTTCTCCATACCAGATAAGTAAGGATTTCAGCGGTGTCACAACATATACTCCTTAAGAAAAACACGTTTTTTTCCTAAAAGGTTAACTATAACACTTCCTAATCCATCAAGTTTGTAAGAGATTATGAAAATAAGGACTTCCAGCTGAGTTTCACAGCATTTAGTCCATTAGTCAGTGTTTCAGCTGAGTGAGAATATTGAATTTTGCTAAGATATGTCTAGTTCACATTATTATAAATAGCTACTTTTTCATAAAAAAAGTTATTTCAAGTTTCTTTCTGTTATCTGTTACATATCAATTTTTTTAAAATATTTATTGTATACAGAAAACATTTAGAAAATGTGACATCGCTCCACAAATAATGCATCACCGAACATTTAAAAAAAACATGTTCCCTGACAGAATTTCTATACATGTAATTTATGAACTATTTCTAAGTTTATTAACTATTTCCAAGGCAAAAAGAAAAGCAATATTGAGTTATCAAAGAAAAATTAAAAACTACATGTAAAATGGACTGAGCTAAAAAGAGACTATTTTTAGTTTAAAGGAATACTTAAATAACATTCTGTGTACCGCACTTTAATCATTACCCTTATCAGGATGACAAGTGATGCCAGGATAATAAATAAAGTCTTTGATTATAAATGAAATTGCTCTGACAGAATTTAAAGGCCATAGGGTCCTTCCAATTCCTCTCTTCTCTGTTAGTCTCTGTCATTCATATACGTTCCTCTTTTTCCTTTACCATAAACTGTTCAAATTCAGAAATACGCTGTAGGGAAGAATCAGTAAAGATCAACATCAGAAAACAAAATAAAACACACAGCTGCCAATATAAAATTTTCTAGCCATAAACTAAACCTAAGGAGAAATAATGAACTGTACAATTGACAGCATACACAATAAAGTCTTCTGTCAATATCAGTTGCTTCTGTTTTACCAAAATGAAGAAATCATTCTTGCTCTGTGTTATAGCTCCAGTTTCTGTCAGAAAATACAATAACTTAAAAAACATACTGCAGGTTCACTTCTTATTTGCACAGACAGCAGTCCTGCTGCTATGCTAGTATTGTAGTCAGGAAAGTAACTAGCCACAAATGTCCTATTTTCAGGGAGCAAAATTCAGTTTCTGGAATATTCTAGTATTACCAACTCCAAACAAACATGTCTCAAATTATGCTTCTATGGCCAAGTTGTTTCTGAGTTAACTACATTTACAAGTATCAGTAAGTACACTTTGAACAGTCATTTGACATTTAATTAACTAACAACAACCATTGTTTACATACATATTAAGAATTAATTCACCAAAGAATTAATTGAATTCGATGTATTACCATGTTATCTGTACTGATTTGTTATTACATTAGTTCTTGCAATATAAATTAACATCAATAGGATTTGATATAACCACAATACATAGACTGCAGAAGGTAATAAAAAAGCTCACCTTCTTCTTTGAACTACAGTTAATAAAAATGCTTCTTCAGTTTCTCAGATTTGTCTCCAGAAGATGCAAATCTGAAAGTCTTAATGGGCTGGGCAAAATTTAAAATGTATTGGACATCTGTGATCTAAGGTGTGGGCTTTTCCTCCTATACTATACAGCTGCTTCCCATCTTACACCTGTATACAATATTTTTTAAATGCATTTAAAGATTAATCTAAGTCCTGGTTAGAGATGGAGAAATTAAATCACAAAGAACTGAAAGGATATGCCCTACTGACCAATAATGACAAAACCACTGAAGTTAAGCTGTTCTACTACATGCTAACCAGCTGAATTTAAATGCATTGAATCCAGTTACAAGCAGGGATGCATGACTGTTTTCCAGCGGCCTGAATATTCAGCCAAGCTGCAACATGGCAGCCAGGAAGAATTGTTTTCCTACGAGGAAATCCTACGAGGAGCGGCTGAGGGAGCTGGGCTTGTTCAGCCTGGAGAAGAGGAGGCTCAGGGGCAACCTTATTGCTCTTTACAGATACCTTAAAGGAGGCTGTAGTGAGGTGGGGGTTGGCATGTTCTCCCACGTGCCTGGTGACAGGATGAGGGGGAATGGGCTAAAGTTGTGCCAGGGGAGTTTTAGGTTAGATGTTAGGAAGAACTTCTTTACCGAAAGAGTTGTTAGGCATTGGAACAGGCTGCCCAGGGAAGTGGTGGAGTCACCATCCCTGGAAGTCTTTAAAAGACGTTTAGATGTAGAGCTTAGGGATATGGTTTAGTGGGGACTGTTAGTGTTAGGTCAGAGGTTGGACTTGATGATCTTGAGGTCTCTTCCAACCTAGAAATTCTGTGATTCTGTGATTCTGTTTTAAAGGATTGGTAAAACCTGTTTGTGTCCTTTCATCTCACTAATATCAACTCCTGTAATCACTGAAGTAATCCTTCATAAAATAACTGTCTTCTTTTTCAGTGTTTCTTACAGTGCACTGTAAGAAACAGTGCAGTCCTCTGTGCTAGTTATTTATGCAACAAGGGATTGAGGGACAGAAGAAAACAGACATTTTCCCTCATTCTTTTCTGACATTTTCAGTCAGACAAGCATAGTCTTTCAGTTTCATTTTACATGACCTGCTTCATCAAGCTTAGTTCCAGAGATTTCAACTTGATTTTTGAATGTTCTCTCAAATGTCCACCAAGTCACTGTCCACCTTTCTTCCATTCTACACTTTTCATAGGCTTAAAAGGTAAAAATCTGCAATATTTATTAGATCACCTAGAGCTGAATGACTTTTTTTTTTTTCGGTTTTGTTTTGTTGCTATGATACATTAAACTGCTTTATTAGGAGGGCCCTTAAAGATCATCTAGTTCCAACCTCCCCTCGTCCCCTCTCCCCGTATTGGGCAGGGATACTTGAATTTTTGTAGCTTAAACTGTTAAATAAATAACTCCAGCATTTCTATGTGCCTCAAATAAATAGCCCTTATAACTGTATACCCAACACTAGCACCTATCATCCAACATTCATTCATTTTGGTTTGGTTCCCTGATTTTTTTATTGTTTTCTTTTTGTGTTACGTTTACTTATTCTAGAGTTATACAACAGAATATTATTATTAACGTCTCTCGTGATGTCTTGAATCTAGGCATACAATCCAAAAATGTATTGTGTTTCTTCTTGTCATGGCATACTCATTAAAATGTAATTTGCCATCCACTGCTGGGAAGAACATTAACAGTTAATAACCTGTCCAGTCCTTCTAATAGCTTTTAACCATGGGCGATACAGTTTTGATTTATATGAATTTGTTGCCTGCTGAGAAAAACTGAATTATTGCCTTTAATACACATGAATTACAACTGAAGTGGATGTAATGGGATAATCAAAGTTGGACATCATGCCACTGACATTCGTGTTCTGTTATTTCACTTTATTTTTTACCTGAGGCATATAGTCAGACATCTAACATGGCTGCAGATGGTTTGTTGGCTTTTGTGCAACTGATTGGTTTAATATCATCTCTAATTTTATTTCAATAAATAAAACAATTCCATTTTGTAGACAAGCTGCTGCAAAAAAACACTTAGCTGCTTTCTGAACTAGCTGAAGATATTCCTAGGCAACTAATTAAGAGCTAGTAACTTTCCATAAAGGTGTTCTTGGCCATAGATGTGTCATTTTGTGCACTGTTGACTGCAGTTATTTGCTGTAAATCTGCAGCCTCTTTTTAGAAAGACGTTTTACTTTCCAATCTCCATCTGTTGTAAGTTAGAGGAGAACCATTCTCAAACTTGGAATGTTGCCCAGAGAGAAAACAATGCAAAAAGCTGTAAATTGTTGAATAAATGATACCAGAAGTTAGAATATGTTCTTGATGAAGCTGTAAACTTCAACTGGTAAACTTATCAAAATAAGATGACATCCTCCTGCCTAGTGGTGAGTGGGGTGAATACCACTTCCATCTGTTTTATTGCAAAGAAATAATATCAACTTCAAAGTGAACACTCTTAACCTGTTTGTTTTGGTGAAATGAAAATACCAATCCAGAAACTCAGATTTCTGAAGCAAGTCTCCACCAGTCATAATATTTTTCAGTTGCCAGATGGCCTGCTCTCCTGGTCTGCATGTCAGAATAATTACATGCTTGTATTTTTTAATGTATCATTTTAGGGCAGTAAATTAATATGTAAAATCACAAAAAAGAGAAGCCCTGAGATTCAAACTCAATCCTACCTAATTCAGTGACATTTCTGCCATTGACTTCTGTAGTGCTATATTTTTATCACTGTGGTACGACAGAGGTGAATATATTTCTGTTTAATTTTGATGATGACTTTTCAAGATAGATAGATTGCTTCCTTGTATTATTGCTTCACTATACAATCTTTAGGATATGAGAGTGGTGCAAGGAAGCATTTAAGGACATTAAACAATGACATGTTGACAGTGGTAAAGTCTAAATCTTTGGACTATTATTTTGAGTGACATTTGATAATGCATGTATTTCTTTATTCCTTTCGCACCTATAAAAAGATATTCTACTTTCCTCTTATTGACAGGTTAGTATAGACACAACCTGCAATTGTTAGCCTGTAAAAAACAGGTGCTATTAAAGCTTACTGAAACATGTTTCATTTCAGATGTTTCTTTAATAACTTAGAAGTGAGTTATTGTAACAAGTTCAGCTGACAAAATATGATGTTTTGGATATGGTTTATGCGTTTTCACCTAATTTTAAGGTCCCTGATGAACACTGCAATGAAAATAAATGTGCAGGTTTCACAGATGTTCAACAGTAAGGCAGAGATGCCTCTGAAAACTGCTTGATGTAGTTGGTGTCTGTCTACCTTGGGAACCTGAATTTAAAAGCCAAGGCTTCCTTTTTTATAAGATGCCAAAACTACATCTACAGAGAATAAGATGATAGAAGCATTGAAAATTCAATAAATTCCTGAAGTTATGTAAGAGAAAGTTAGGGACCTATATTAGATAGATGGGATCTTTCTTCAGGTGTGCATCTTTGGAAAAATGATTCACAAACTCTGGCCCATTTCCTCTTCTGAAAATTAATATTACTAACAGTAGCCACAAAATGCGTGAGAATTTATGATGATAAATTACTGTTTGGCTTACTTAGTGCCCAAACCCATCTGTCTGTGATGTTATTTCGCTGACTTAAATGAATGCAGCTTTCCCCTACCTTGTACATTATGCAGAGAATATGTAAAATTACTAGATCAGAAAAGTCTTACCAATTATCCCTGTAGTTGACTGGAGCTGTCCGTGTGCAAACTGACTGCATATGACATATCAAATCACAAAGATCTCCATCAGATTAAAGCTGTTCATACAACAACCATTACACCTGGCAAGCATTAGAAAAACATGTACCTCTGACACTAAACTCATTCAAAACAATGAGCTACAAACTCCAACAGGACTAGAACCTGGTCTAATCAATTATGCAATGAACTCTTGTTATATTAACCTTTTTTTTTTTTTTTTTTTTTTTTTTAGCTAATAAGATGGTGTTAGACAACTATTGTCTACATTTGTTGTTGTGCTACACTGATATCATCTGTTTTGTCATGCTGATGTAGCATTCCAGATGAGCTGAAAAGTGACTCAGTAGTATATTTATAGAGAATTCTGTGGCTAACTTTGCTCTAAATTGGGCATGTAATGAATGCATTACTGCAAAGCAGGGAAATCAAACCTATTATAGGCTAGAAATGAATCACTGCAATGGCAAATCATTTTCTAAGCTGCTGTATTTTCTCTGTTATTGCTTTGCTTTAAACTTTGGTGAAAAGCAATTACTTTATTCTTTCTCTTTACTTTTGTTACTGGTGATTCTTATGCTAATTTTCCCCTCTATATTTGATTTGATTTTGAAAAGCTTTTTGGAATTTAAGATTAAATTGAATTGGTGATAGTGCCCTGTCATCTTCACCTCCTACCTTTCTTCTCCCCATCCCCCACTATGAGATCTGAAGAATTCTTTAGAAAAACAGAGCAAATTGAGCTACCACATTTTAAATTGTTTCTTGTTCTAGATAAATGAGATGAGTCAGTGTCCCCAGAACTTCAGAAAAATAAAAGTAATTTAATTTGTTTGCAACTCTTTATAAGTTCAATGTTAAGCTTGTTATTGATGTAGGACTTTGAAACAAGAAACAAAAATATTGTATTTGAAAAAAATTACCTATATGAATTTTATCCGCTTAAAGAATAGCATATCTCCTGTATTTAACAAAAAAATGTTCACTTGTGGAATCTTTGCTGTTCTATACCAGCTGCTTATGTTTGTATAAAACATACTTACACACTTTTTTTTTTTTTTGAAGTTAGAAAACAGAATGCACTACTTTTCAGAATCATCAAGAATCCCTTCCAGTAACTAAAAAAATAGAATCTGAAGTCAGATGACTTACAATTCTAGCCACAAGCCAAGAGGTACATTTCCAATCATTCTTATCAAGTCACTAATACAGCAAAGAACTACTAATTTATTTCACTCATAGCATGGCATACACTGAAGGATTCATATGGGTTAGGACTTGATAAAGGGTTAAAACCACTGACACTGAAAGATAGTGTTAATATTTCAATGTTATGGTCTTATATTATTTTTTCATTTGTATTCAGTGAATTCAGATTAAAATTCAATGATTAGGATTAAATTTCAAGGTTTAATAACACGTGATTTTGAGCAGGACAACCAAAGTCTATTCCAAGAATGCACTTAAATTAATAAGAAATTGTGAGTAATAATATGCTATTGCTTTTACCTTTAACAAAATAATTAGAATACTTATTTCACTTTTATTAAATTAGTCTACCTTTATCATGATCATTCTAAATATTCTGTGAATGAAATGTTCAGTCTATGGAAAGCCAAATTAGACCCATGCCACTATGCTAAACTGAACTCTCCTATTTGACCTAGATTATCAAGCCCTACCTTTCCACCTAAATGAAGAGCATAAATTTAGGAAAGCGTTCTCCAAAATCCCCTATGTTGCCAAGAGGGAAAGAAACTCTCTAGGTGCATATCTAGAAAATCATCTGTACTGTGATGTAGTTATAGTTAGGTGAAATTTAACCTCAGCTTCTTTAAAACAAATAAATATTTTGGTGATATAAATATACTTGATTACACGGATATCTTCCAGATTCAAGAGAGAAAAATATAGAATGCCTCCTTGTAATTACTGGATTTTTGTTTTAGAAAGGAAATATACTGTATATAAAAGAATGCTGGAAAGTATATGATTAAAATATAGATGGAATATTATTTTAGTTCAAAACACAAAATTAGCCTTTAGTAAACTTTTAGGTAAGATATGACTAAATCCAGAACAGCAGAAACATCTAGAAGGTATTACTTATTTCTGACTTATTTAAAGCCTTAGCACTCAGGTAGCGCCAGACAATACTTGCTATTTACATATAAAATTAACAATACTATTTTATGTATTCATTTTGGTACAATACACTGAAAGCACTGAAAACTGCAAATTTATGATTTTCAAGATTGTTCAATCAATCTGAATTGCCAAGCAGACCATGGCACACTGGCTCTGAATTGCCCAGTGCATCTACATTTTTTAAGTGTTGAGAAGAAAATAATGTTACTTGCAAAACACAGGACAGAGTCCTGCATACAGTAAGGGACTTTTATTTTGTGAGTCAGTAGCCAAATTACTTCTTAAGAACACTACTGCAGTAACAGCCATTCACCCTGAACCTGCTATAAACCAATACAAGTCAGTATGTTTATTTCTGTAGGTATTAACAACTAGGCCTGATAATATTTTTGTAATGGTAATAAGGTTTAGAGAATACATATTTTTAAATAATCCCCTCTAAAGTACTGATTAAATAATCTGATATTTCATTACATAATTCTGTGCTCTAATTGTTTTCCTCATATAATTATGATTTTGATTGATTGGTCTTGATTATTTTGGTGCAGCATTCACTATTCAGTAAGTCAACAGGAGCTCATGTAATAACAGTACTGACAAGTGCTCAAATTATTTGAGAACATAGGTTGAAAAAAAGTCACTAGAAAATATTGCAAGGAGACTAAACAGCATGAGTTACAACATAAAAGTTAACAGAATGAATTTGAAATATAACAAGATCAACGACAACATTATGGTAGAAGAAGAGTAAATGCAACTCACGATGAAATTATGCTTGGGCCATATATCATGGCTAAGTTGTCATTTAATTCTGGTATTCAGACGCATTATCTATTTGATTCCTAACAAAACACACATCTATGCCATTGACTTGACATAACTTTTCCTGGATATGAGTGACTATTTTCAAAAAGAAATAGGAGAGCATTTAGTTGTTTTGTTTTGTTTTAATTTAATTTTATATTTTATTTTTCTTCCTATTGTTAATACAATTGCAGAACTGGGAGAGGTGCCAGCAGTTAACACATTCTTTCCTTGCCTTTATGAGAGACAATATCCCAGCATAGGGATTTTTGACAATCAAATTTCTAGAAGAGTAAGAGATGCCCACGATGCAAAAGAGATGCAAAACTGTATCACTGGTGATCTTGCATATATAGAGAGAATGCCTCATAGAGAGTTAATCGAAGTGCATTCTGATCTGCTGCATTTTCCATGTATCTTTCATATCACTTTTACAGTTGATCACAGATTCAAGACGCCAACTTGCTGTTAAACACATACTATACATAAAAAGCTAGTTTGGCAAGAAAGCCTACAAGTGTGATGAAGAACAATGCTGCTACAAAAGCATTTGCATATTTCCTGAAAAGTATTTCCAATGCAATTGCTTTCTCAGATGAAGTCTGCATATATCTGCAATGACCTCAAGGAAACCCTTAATTTCCTTACTTCAGGAATTTCAAATGACAAAGAACCAGAAATTGAAATGATAGTTTTCCTAATGGGTCAAACAGAGAGGAAATATTTTCTAAAATCCATAAAATGTTACAAGGAAATAATGAAATAATTTTCTTGTAGGTTTGAGAACAATCTTTTATGCAAGCACATATAAAAATGTCCTAGAAACATGAATTTGGAGGTGGATCCTTGTTTTTCTGCCCTTTCCTGAACTCACTGGCCTGGGACATCATGCACCACTTACGCTTGTAATGTCAGCGTATGCTGAGCTTTCATTCAACTTATTTTGAAAAAAAATAGGACAAAAGACTTTCAGAATTCTTGCATAGGCTTTGGGCAATTGTATGTGCTTTGTTTCAGAACAGACAGAGCAGACCATCTAGAAAATTATGATTGTCTCCTGGTCTCAAAGAAGACAGTGCCACATCTTTTCATTCTTATTCTGATGGAGTTTAGATGAACTATAAACATTAAAAAGAAAAAAAAAAAAAGGAAAAAAAAAAGCTGTTAAAATAATTTTTCTAAAAATGCATAAGCTTCATTTTTTTATGATTTGAAAACTCAGAAAATATAGCTATGGCTTAGGCAATCACCATGGTGAAAAAATAGAAATGTATTTAAAAATCAGAGAGAATTACTTTTGCTTATATTAACAGAAATTTCTTTAAAACCAAACTGTTTGTATAAAGATTAAATAAAAAGCAATGTGACTGGCAATGAGCCATGGGATGAATGATTTAAAATAGATATCCATTCTGGTCCCTGATTTACTAAAACTGGAAGCTAAACCTCAACATTCATAGTAACAGTTTGTTTTCATAAAAGCTCTGCAGCAGTAATAACGTGCTTATGTTCCAGTAAAAGGCTACATTTATTGCATAATCCAGCTAATTAAAAATAGTTTTCTATAGAACAGTTTTCTTAAATGTATGTATTTATCTCTAAGTAATGTTAGAAACTTGTTTAAATGCTTAAAATGTACCCATTTTAAAAATATATTCTGTACCACCATGTGCATTTCAGAGCAGGAGTTCAATGTTGATCTAAGTGAGATATTTCAACCAACACTGACAGAAATTCACAGATAAATTTCACAGAAATTCACTTGCTCCTGAAATACTGTCCAGGTATACTTCCAATAACTTTATATAACACACTGTGGTTTGGGTGGACCTACATGAAACAAGACAGAAATAAAGACATAAAGACTGAAATAACTAAAGTATAGCAAAACCACACTTTTAATACCCCAAATTTAGCTTTGTTCTTAAAAGTTGAAGGAATACAGGTAGTTATTTTTATTAAAATTTTTGAATGCTAAACCAGTATTCTCAGGATGTTTTCCAAGAGTTTGAATAGAAACAGTACATTAATTCTTATATGTAGATTCAACACTGGATAAACATTTGCAATGCATGCTCTCTTAAAGATTCATCAGACCTTGGTTAGCATTTGGCATTGCTAACCATTAACCTCTAACCATTGAGAGGGCTTTAAACTAGGTAGGAAGGGGGATGGGGCTGAGGCTAGGATTGTTGGGGCTGTGCCAGGGGGAACAATGGCAAGGCCGGAGGATAAGGCAATGGCCCAGCTGAAGTGCATCTACACCAATGCACGCAGCATGGGTAACAAACAGGAGGAGCTGGAAGCCATCGTGCGGCAGGCAGGCTACGACTTGGTAGCCATCACGGAGACGTGGTGGGACCAGTCTCATGACTGGAGTGCTGCAATGCCTGGCTATAAGCTCTATAGAAGGGACAGGCAGCATAGAAGGGGTGGTGGTGTGGCTCTCTATATTAGAGAGTCTTTCGAGGTTGTAGAACTCGAGGTTGGGAATGACAAGGTCGAGTCCCTTTGGGTTAGGATCGGCAGGGACAACAAGGCTAGTGTCCTGGTCGGGGTCTGCTATAGACCGCCGAACCAGGATGAGGAGACGGATGAGGAATTCTACAGGCAGCTGACAGAGGTTGCAAAATCATCAGCTCTTGTACTCGTGGGGGACTTCAACTTCCCTGACATATCCTGGAAGCACAACACAGCCCTGAGAAAGCAGTCTAGGAGGTTTCTGGAGAGCGTGGAAGATAGCTTCCTGACGCAGCTGGTTAGTGAACCTACCAGGGGTGGTGCCCCGCTAGACCTTCTCTTCACAAACAGAGAAGGACTGGTGGAGGACGTGATCGTCGGGAGCTGTCTTGGGCAGAGTGACCATGCAATGGTGGAGTTCATTATTCTTGGCGAGGCCAGGAAGGGGACCAGTAAAACCGCTGTATTGGACTTTCGAAGGGCTGACTTTGAGCTGCTCAGGACACTAGTTGGTGGAGTCCCTTGGGAGGCGGTTCTGAAGGGCAGAGGGGTCCAGGAAGGCTGGGCGCTCTTCAAGAGGGAAGTCTTAATGGCGCAGGAATGGTCTGTCCCCACGTGCCCAAAGACGAGCTGGCGGGGAAGAAGACCGGCCTGGCTCAACAGAGAATTGTGGCTTGATCTTAGGAGGAAAAAGAGGGTTTATAAGCTTTGGAAAAGTGGGCAGGCCACTAAGGAGGACTTTAAAGAAGTAGCGAGGCTGTGCAGGGACAAAATTAGGAAGGCCAAAGCTCATCTGGAGCTCAATCTGGCTACTGCCGTTAAAGATAACAAAAAACGTTTCTATAAACACATCAACACAAAAAGGAGGACTAAGGAGAATCTCCATCCTTTACTGGATGCGGGGGGAAACTTAGTTACAAGAGATGAGGAAAAGGCGGAGGTGCTCAATGCCTTCTTCGCCTCAGTCTTTAGCGGCAATACCAGTTGTTCTCTGGATACTCAGTACCCTGAGCTGGTGGAAGGGGATGGGGAGCAGGATGTGGCCCTCATTATCCATGAAGAACTGGTTGGTGACCTGCTACGGCACTTAGATGTGCACAAGTCGATGGGGCCGGATGGGATCCACCCAAGGGTACTGAGGGAACTGGCAGAGGAGCTGGCCAAGCCACTATCCATCATTTATCAACAGTCCTGGCTATCAGGGGAGGTCCCAATTGACTGGTGGCTAGCAAACGTGACGCCCATCTACAAGAAGGGCCGGAGGGCAGACCCGGGAAACTACAGGCCTGTCAGTTTGACCTCAGTGCCAGGAAAGCTCATGGAGCAGATCCTCCTGAGAGCCATCATGCAGCACTTGCAGGGGAAGCAGGCGATCAGGCCCAGTCAGCATGGCTTTATGAAAGGCAGGTCATGCCTGACGAACCTGATCTCCTTCTATGACAGAGTGACGCGCTGGGTGGATGAGGGAAAGGCTGTGGATGTGGTCTACCTTGACTTCAGCAAGGCTTTTGACACCGTCTCCCACAGCATTCTCCTCAAGAAACTGGCTGCTCTTGGCTTGGACTGGCGCACGCTTCGTTGGGTTAGAAACTGGCTGCTCTTGGCTTGGACTGGCGCACGCTTCGTTGGGTTAGAAACTGGCTGGATAGCCGGGCCCAAAGAGTCGTGGTGAATGGAGCCAAGTCCAGTTGGAGGCCAGTCACTAGTGGCGTCCCCCAGGGCTCGGTGCTGGGGCCGGTCCTCTTTAATATCTTCATCGATGATCTGGACGAGGGCATCGAGTGCACCCTCAGTAAGTTCGCAGATGACACCAAGTTAGGTGCGTGTGTCGATCTGCTTGAGGGTAGGAAAGCTCTGCAGGAGGATCTGGATAGGCTGGACCGATGGGCTGAGGTCAACTGCATGAAGTTCAACAAGGCCAAGTGCCGGGTCCTGCACCTGGGGCGCAATAACCCCAAGCAGAGCTACAGGCTGGGAGAGGAATGGTTGGAAAGCTGCCAGGCAGAGAAGGACCTGGGAGTGATGGTGGATAGTCGGCTGAATATGAGCCAGCAGTGTGCTCAGGTGGCCAAGAAGGCCAACAGCATCCTGGCTTGTATCAGGAACAGCGTGACCAGCAGGGCTAGGGAGGTGATCGTCCCCCTGTACTCAGCTCTGGTGAGGCCGCACCTCGAGTACTGTGTTCAGTTTTGGGCCCCTCGCTACAAGAAGGACATCGAGGTGCTTGAGCGGGTGCAGAGAAGGGCGACGAAGCTGGTGAGGGGCCTGGAGAACAAGTCCTACGAGGAGCGGCTGAGGGAGCTGGGCTTGTTCAGCCTGGAGAAGAGGAGGCTCAGGGGTGACCTTATCGCTCTTTTTAGGTACCTCAAGGGAGGCTGTAGCGAGGTGGGGGTTGGCCTGTTCTCCCACGTGCCTGGTGACAGGACGAGGGGGAATGGGCTTAAGTCGAGCCAGGGGAGTTTTAGGTTAGATGTTAGGAAGAACTTCTTCACTGAAAGGGTTGTGAGGCACTGGAACAGGCTGCCCAGGGAAGTGGTGGAGTCACCATCCCTGGAAGCCTTCAAAAGACATTTAGATGTAGAGCTTAGGGATATGGTTTAGTGGAGGGCTGTTAGCGTTAGGTTGGAGGTTGGACTCGATGACCTTGAGGTCTCTTCCAACCTAGAAAATTCTGTGATTCTGTGATTGTGCTGGGTAGTGCAGGGTCTTTGTCTTACGGCTGTCTTGAAAAAGAAGCAACACAGCTTTTGAATGGATAATATTTACGTTAACCATAAAACAAAAAGTGAACAGGCAGATGTGTATGATGAAAGAGGTTTCAGGAAAGCCATTTGACTAGTTTCTCGGAAGCAACCTGGGCAGTAGACCAGTTCAAGAAGGCTGATGATCACATGTAACTGATTCCTCAATAAATAATGTTTTGAGGAAATCCACAAAAGGGGGAAGACTGAAGTAGTCAGTGCCTTCATGATTTTGGGCCAACTTCAAACTTAGTGATTTTTATCTATTAGTTGTTGGGCTTTTTCCATTTGTTGTTTTTGGATTTTGCCTTCTTCATTAGCATTCACTATCTGTATTTATTTATTTTAAAATGAAGTTTACTTGCTTCTTAATAGATTACAGCTAGGATAGGTGAAGTAAATTCCAGTTAACTGCATTTGAGGGTGAAAATAGTGTTTAGCTTTCAGTGTTTGTTTGGAGGATTTGCTGTTATTTTTTTAGACCAATGGAGATACTGATGCTGAATGAGATCAGAAGAAACTACAGATCTCTTCTTATTAGCTTCATTTTTCTTATTTTGACTAAAATTAGAAGCATTAAAACTGCAGCTAACTTTCTGATATGACACCACCATATATGGTTTAGGCAATCTAAACCAGAGACTTCTATTTTTTTCAGAGTTGTTCCAAGCAGCTGGATGTTGTAAATGAATGGTTTTATTTTGGTATGTAGCATCTGAGTTATGTTCAAAGTCTAAAGAGCCGTTATTAACAGTTCATTCTGAAGAAGCAATTATTCCACCATATATGGGTGAGCAGATCGTAGAACAAGGTCCTTTCCAATTTGATTGCGCATGATAGACTGTGATTATGTTTTGTTCAGCAAGGCATTTGATCATGCATTAATAAGAATTCCTGCTTGTTTGTGGATCCTAATTAAGAGTGCAGTCTTAATTGTCTTCTAAACTTTAGAGGAGTTTCACTTGTAAGACATAAGAAGCATTTCCAGCAGTGTAGAATTATATTTAGATTCAATTTGTATTTTATTGCTAGTTGTGTGCCTATTAAGATATGTGGGATTAGAAGTGCATATCTCCTATTAAGACTGTCTGCAGAACAGAATCCTCTCTCTCTCCCTCCCTCTCTTTTTGTCTTCCTCCATCTCTCTAAAATCAGAGTCCCCAACAATTAAGAGGTAGAGGTGAAAAAGTTTTGATTTGATGTATCAGTAGTGTAAGTCAGTGAACCTTCACTTTGTTGTATTTCACTTTAACTATTACACTAAAAACCAAAACAAAACAAAACAAAAAAAACACTTCATAGAAAAAGACTCAAGACATTTTATAAAAGTCTATTTGAACAGATTTTCTGCACGACTAGGAGAATACTTCGAATCTTAAGGGTAATTAATTGTTAACAACTGGTCATTAAAATAGATTTATAAAAGTTACATAATACGTACATGTGCAATTTTTTGAATATATGACATTATTCAACCTTGCACATTTGAGCACGGCACATGGAATAACTAATTTCCAAGTTGCCTCGTAATTTGTTGTTGTTCTAGAAAATTGTAAAATCATTTCAGTCTGTTATCCTGACTTGATATTCTGTTTCAGAAGATGATTTAACTGAGAGTTAAGCAGTAGTGCTATGGTCCTTCCAGGAGAAATGTATTTAATGCATATAGACATCATGAAGGATAATTTAGACTAGGCATTATGTACCCTTTCTACTTTAAAAAAAAAAAAAAAAAAAAAAACCTTTAAGCTTTTGAATGCTAGGGGCTGTACAAGTAGAACAGAGAAAGATTACAGGAGAAATTCTCAAAGGCAAGAAGAGTTCTTAAGGACATACAGCCTATTCTAAATCAGTGAGAGCTGGACACCTAATTAGCATGGGTACTTTGAAAATCTCCCCCTACTTCTCTTTTATGCAAGTCCCTTGCTAAAGAACTAGTGCTGAACTAGAAGTCTTAATTGGGAAACACTATGCTGGCTGTGACTGGGAAACAGAGGTGAGGAAATGGAATAACTGCATATTTAAAGACAAAAACTTAATCTCAGAAATGTTTGTTTCACTTGGTGACTGAAATCAAAACCAACATGCAAACACTTAATTCAGTCTTTGTCTCATTGAATTTCAAGATTTGGACCTGCAGATGTTCTTTAGAAATGAGTGTCCTCTTTTTCAGCAATGTAACTTGTTTTATTGCATATCTTTTTGATGTTATCACTTGAATAAAATGATATGAAATCATTTATATCTATGTTTAAAGAGGAATAGGAAAGATCACTATATATTCAGTTTGTCTGTGCTACGCCTGAGAAAGAGCTTTTTGATAGGCAAAAGCCATGTCTGATCTCATTTTACAACAAGGTAACAGTTACAAAGAAATGAATGATCATTGCCTTCCTGCCATTCTCCCTACTCTCTCAAGTTTCAAACAAGACCAGAGAATTACTGACAAGAAAGAAAATAAGATTTACAATAAGTTCCAAAGTGCTAGCTAAAACCATTATACCTTGGAAGACGGAAAGGGAGGAAGAGAGAATGCAGTTTTTATGGTTAGTGCTAAAAAAGGTGTTCTGGTAGAACCTGTTGTATATCTATCTGTGCTTATTCTCTGTATTATCTACATTATCTGTATTATCTACATTCATAAACCAATATTATTCAGAATTTAAGATATGACTGGCCATGGAACACTTATTTACATTTATTGCTACTTTCCTGCCCATTATCCTATGCTGTTGATATGACATACTACTGAATCATAGTCCGTGTACTATGCCAACAAAGTTTGGCCCATTGTAATCTTTAACCTATTTCAGTCTAACATTTCATGTCTTTTTCTAGTCAGGTGTTTCTTTACTAAGATTCTGTTTTCTCAAATAACGTATGGTTGGTGAGAGAAATTTTTTGTATAACTACTTAAAATCACAGAAAATAAGTAATTTACATTATTTCTTCCTCACTCAATACATGAGGATCAGGAGGATCACATAACACTTTAATAAAAGGACCCAGTGTATCATTTTTATATACACTTTGAAAAATAACTGCATTTTTTTTCTTTTATCAATGAAACTGATCTAACCAGAAAGGGACAGTTCAAGGTCTCTAAGCATAGGTGTCATTTAAACCAAAGCTTGAAGAGTTACAAAGAACTGAAGTCGTACCCAGTTATTAAGTTTTCTTACCTTCAGACACTGGATATAGATACTCTGACAACAAAGATATACTCTTGTGAAATTACTAAAAATTGTAAGGTCTTAAGAGAAGAGGATCTGGCCAATTTGGTGTATCAGGCACATTCAATTATTTTCAACCTTAGGTTTCTTGTGATTTTTCTGTGCATTTCTTTAGAACAATATTCCCTGGTCACTGTGGTTGCTGAAAAAAAAGTATTGTACAAGAAGAGTCAACTGAATTAAGTTAAAAATAGGTAAGGTGCATAGACAACAGAAGATGGGATTAAAAAGTTACTAGCATTCAGATGGAAATTTCAGAAAAGAAACAGGAGTGGTCACAATAATATACTGTGCAAAGCAAACAGATCATTGCAGAGCTAACTTAACTGGAACCTGTGGGAAGATGATAATTCATACAAAATCTTAGATAACTAAGATATTTTTGAAGAGAAAGACAAAAACACAGAGACATATATGACCCCATAGCAAAAAATAAAAGGATGCACATGAAGAATTGAAGCAACAAATATTAATACTAGTCTACAATAGAAAATCATTAATTATCATGTAATAGCAAGGAACTATCTGCGGGCACAGATACTAATCCTTTTACAAAATACACATGGGAAGTAAGCACTAAAATGGTCAATAATTGGTTCAGAAAAAGCAGGAAAGCATCTACAAGGATGGAGGAAAGCATCTACAAGGATGGAGGACATTCTGACATTCTAAAGTAAAGTTTGAAATGACTGGCAAGTTCCCATGCATGACTTAATCTCACATGTCTCCACACTGCTTGTTTCATTGCAGTAGTGAGAAGAGAAGCTCAGCAAAGCAGAGAGCAAGTGGGTTTGGAAACCACAGAGGTAGGTGCTGCAGAAGAAAGCACATGCTCACCAGTCTCTGATTCAGTGCCCAGGTAAGTCCCTGATGGGTACCAGACAGGCTTTGAGGACACTTCCTGAAGTTTTTAAAACTAAGCAGGTTGGTTTAGCTGATATGGACACAACAACCCAGTACTAGCAACTCCTGCCAGGTGCACAGGTAACTGAGAGTAGAGAGTAGGATTTAGATCTCCTTGGCAACATATATTTTTTGTGTGTCAAAAACAATTTTGATATTTCACACAAGAGAAACATTTATTTCCTTTCCTTTAAATATAATTCTGCCTTTTGTTGTTCTGCCAACTGATTCTAAGTCACTGGCTTTGTGCCTTGATATAACGTATTTTCAACTTGCCTGGAAAAAAAACAAAAACAAAAACAAAAGGCTTAAATTGAGCCATTTTAGCAAATTCCTATTATAGTCAAGCATGAAAAGCAAGGTCCCACTTGACATATGCATCTGGTTTCAATCAAAGTATTAAGTCTCTGATATTGAGAAGTCAGCCAGAAATTGCTCAAACTATAACTACTGCCACACTATCACTGTAATAATTGGTTCAAATAAAAGTATTACTGTGTTGGAGCATGATAATTTTCCCTTTGTTTTTACAAAAAGAAAGCAAAATAGATAAATACAGTAACTTCTCTTACAAAATAACTATATGCTTTGAAATACTTCTGGTTTACATTTGATGAAAGAAATTAATTCTTTCATCCCTCAAATATTAAACAATATTGCATTAGGTTGCTTAGTCTTGCATAAAAGGAGTCTTGGGCCTTATTTCCAACATCTAGCTAATACCTCTCTTGTTTATAGTCAGGGTTTTAAAATTTGCTAGATAGCTTATTTCTGTGACCCTTACTGTTATCTTCATTCAGATATACCAAAAGAGAAATAAGAGAAACAAAGCAGACGTTATGACACATTTATACCTACAGGACCAACTCGTTCCTATGATGATTCATATACATTTCACTAATCTTCCTTTCTTTCTCACAGAGAAGATAAAAAATATAAAAACATCAGAACCCTAATCCAGTATGGATTTATTAATTTCTATAACCTAGAATATGTTTTCCACAATGTGTAATAGTACTGATGCTACATCCTTTAATAATCATTTAATGCATACATCCTTTAATGCATACAACTAACTGTGCACCTTTAAACAGGTATGTCAATGTAGTCTGACCTTTTAAATATAATAAAAATGTTTTAAAGAATAATTGAAGAGAGTACTGGCTTTCCTACAAACTGATTTCCCTTTTCAACAGTAAGATTTACTACATGTAATTTGGAGTGAAATATTTGTAGATCCCAGCACTTCCAGCACAAGCATGGTTCTGATTCGTGTACGTCTCACATGTCAGAAGGTGCCTACTGCTCAGCAAAAATATACTACCAATGCATTGTCATCATGAAGCCCTGAGGGCAGGTTTCAATGTGTTATTTGTCTTAAAGGCCAGCACAGTTTTGATAGGCGAATTCAGTTAGGAATTACTCATCATGATGATATGCAGCTAGATTTCATTAACCACAGCTTTATTGCAGCCTTATGCAGCTTGATTCCTTTTATCATAGTTTTATATACTATTATATTTTGCTTTGTAAACTGGGTTGTACTCAAGTATATTCTCTTCGATTCATTAATATAATGATACTTCTTCTTCTCCCACTTTACGTTAGTGGAAAAAAAAGTCTAGTACGAGCACTTCCAGCATTACAGTGTATTTTTAATAAGTCTAATTTAAGAATATTTTTCCCCAGGAAGAAGGAAAAATTCTTTTTCTTTTTTTCTTTTTTTTTTTTTTTTTTTTGTAAGACCTTAAAAAAAATCAGTACAAGAGCTGCATTATTAAAACAGCAAGCACATGAAAACGACATGCAAAAGGGCCAGATTTAGATTCTTTTTGACTTACACCAGGTATTTATTTGGCCAAGGCACATTAGCAGCTGCTATTAGAGATTAAAGATCTATCAGGTTAACATATGGAAAGTTTTGCTCTATTTCACACAATGCTTGCCATTAAATGTTTAGCTTTAAAGTAAGACTAGAAGAGGTAGTATCAGTCAAATCTGTATCCTGAGCTAGTCTGAGGATCTGCACCATGCTACTACAATATGACCCAATTTTTCAGAACATGCCAGCTGGCAGAAACCTCAGTCTCTGTGGCTTTGTTAATATTAGTGATTGCTTCTTAACTGTAAAACTGTTCACTTCATCAAGAACTATGCTTTTCTAAGTAGAGGACAAATAAAGAGAATTAAAATGTTTTCTTTTTCTACACTTGTTTTTGGATTTTGATGTTCCAAGAAAAGAAAACACTGTAATATGTCATGCATGGTAACAATTTGTAACTTGAATACTAATGAATATTTTACCATTCTTCAAGTTTCCCCTCTCCATCCACTCTTACTGAAAACACTATTTACAGATGATAAGCTGGGGGTCATTCTAGTGCACATTTGAATGAAGTCATTAACAGTTTGGAGGAATGTACTGAGTGCTTTCTTGTATGCTGGTAAGAAAATGATGTTTATTTGTCTGAAATATCTCACTCCTGTAAACTACTCAGACTTGCAAGCATTGGTAAAGATCATAGAACTTCTCTCTGATGGAAGTATGCACTCACAAAATCTGGCCTGTATGTGGGCTTATTGAGTATGAAAAGTTGTCCTGTAAACTCCTATTCCTCCTGTAAGCTACTCAGACTTATAAGCATTAGTAAAGATCATAGAATCATGGAATTGTCTAGGTTGGAAGAGACCTCAAGATTATTGAGTCCAACCTCTGACCTAACACTAACAAGTCCTCCACTAAACCATATCGCTAAGTTCAACATCTAAACGTCTTTTAAAGACCTCCAGGGATGATGACTCCACCACCTCCCTGGGCAGCCCATTCCAATGCCTCACAACCCTCCCAGTAAAGAAGTTCCTCCTAATATCCAATCTAAACCTCCCCTGGCACAACTTTAGCCCGTTCCCCCTCGTCCTGTTGCCAGGCACGTGGGAGAATAGACCAACCCTCACCTTGCTACAGCCTCCTTTAATGTACTTATAAAGAGTGATAAGGTTACCCCTAAGCCTCCTTTTCTCCAGGCTGAGCAAACTCAGCTCCCTCAGCCGCTCTTCATAAGACTTGTTCTCCAGACCCCTCACCAGCTTTGTCGCCCTTCGCTGGACTCGCTCAAGTACTTCCACGTCCTCCTTGTAGTGAGGGGCCCAAAACTGAACACAGTACTCGAGGTGTGGCCTCACCAGAGCTCAGTACAGGGGGACAATCACTTCCCCAGCCCTGCTGGCCACACTGCTTCTTATACAAGCCAGGATGCTGTTGGCCTTCTTGGCCACCTGAGCACACTGCTGGCTCATATTCAGCCAACTATCAACCAATACTCCCAGGTCCTTCTCTGCCAGACAGCTTTCCAACCACTATCTCCCAGCCTGTAGCTCTGCTTGGGGTTATTGCACCCCAGGTGCAAAACCCAGCACTTGGCACTTGACCTCAGCCCATCGGTCCAGCCTATTCAGATCCTCCTGCGGAGCCTTCCTACCCTCAAGCAGATCGACACACGGACCTAACTTGGTGTCATCTGCAAACTTACTGAGGGTGCACTCGATCCCCTCATCCAGATCATCGATGAAGATATTAAAGAGGACCGGCCCCAGTACTGAGCCCTGGAGAAGGCCACTAGTGACCAGCCTCCAACTGGATTTGACTTCATTCACCACAACTCTTTGGGCCCGGCTATCCACCCAGTTTTTAACCCAACGAAGTGTACGCCAGTCCAAGCCACAAGCAGCCAGTTTCCTGAGGAGAATGCTGTGGGAAACAGTGTCAAAAGCCTTGCTGAAGTCAAGGTAGACCACATCCACAGTCTTTTCCTCATCCACCAAGTGCGTCACTTTGTCATAGAAGGAGATCAGGTTTGTCAAGCAGGACCTGCCTTTCATAAACCCATGCTGACTGGGCCTGATCACCTGGTTGCCCTCTAAGTGCCGTGTGATGACACTCAAGATAATCTTCTCCATGAGTTTCCCTGGCACTGAGGTCAAACTGACAGGCCTATAGTTTCCCAGGTCTGCCCTCCAGCCCTTCTTGTAGCTGGGCATCATGTTTGCTAGCTGCCAGTTGACTGGGACCTCCCCTGATAGCTAGGACTGCCAATAAATGCTGGAAAGCGGCTTGGCCAGCTCCTCCGCCAGTTCTCTCAGTACCCTCGAGTGGATCCCATCTGGCTGCATCGACTTGTGTACATCCAAGTGCCGTAGCAGGTCACCAAGCATTTCCTCATGGATAGTGAGGGCCACATTCTGCTCCCCATCCCCTTCCACCAGTTCAGGGTACTGGGTATCCAGAGAGCAACTGGTTTTGCCGCTAAAGACTGAGGCAAAGAACGCATTAAGCACCTCTGCCTTTTCGTCATCTTTTGTAACTAAGTTTCCCCCCGCATCCAGTAAAGGATGGAGATTCTCCTTAGTCTTCTGTTTAGCATTGATGTATTTGTAAAAACATTTTTTGTTGTCTTTGACAGCAGTAGCCAGATTGAGCTCCAGATGAGCTTTGGCCTTTCTGATTTTGTCCCCACACTGCCTCGCGCCATCCTTATAGTCCTCCCGAGTGGCCCGCCCTCTTATCCAAAAATTGTAAACGCTCTTTTTTCTCCTAAGCTCAAGCCACAATTCTCTGTTCAGCCAGGCTGGTCTTCTTCCCCGCCGGCTCGTCTTTGGGCACATGGGGACAGACTGCTCCTGCGCCAATAAGATTTCCTTCCTGAAGAGCACCCAGCCTTCCTGGACTCCTCTGCCCTTCAGAACCGCCTCCCAAGGGACTCTACCAACCAGTGTCCTAAATAGTGTAGATGCACTATCATGAGAATCAGTTTTAACAATCACCAGGAAGAAAGTATCCGCTGACCTTCCACATACCAAGAAGATTGTCTGCTGGCACTGGTTACAAGCTGTTCCTCTGACTGTTCCTACTATGATTCCCATTATTATTACTTGGGATAAAAGTTCTGCAAAAGGCAAGTATTTTATTTTATGATGTGAGCCACTGAAACATCTCTACTCTGTCCTCTCCCAGCAGAAGCTCATGGATTCACCTTGTGAGTTCCATATCAGAAAGGAAGGAAACTAAAATTTGCTACCCAGAGATAGTTCTCTTTGCCAGTTACTTATCACACTCATATGTCCAATTATAACAAGCATGTAGAAACTCTGTACTGTGGAGAAAGGAGAATAGGCAACATATTATTCACTTTAATCTTTAAATAATCTCTTTAATTTCTCCAAACATCTTCAGTCTAGTGAACCAGAAGACATTTAGAAGGCAGAATTTATTCTGTAGGCAGAACTAGATGAGAAATTCTGCGTTTAAAGGATGAATGGGAGTCAGCTCATTATGGAATTGAAATGGTTAAGTCAAGTGCATCCTTGACTTCAGCAGCACTTGCTCATCACTGTAAAAGTTTTCTGAAGTGGATACCTAAAGATCTGCCTGTTCACTTTCATGAGTGAACTCCGAAGTAGACTCTGTATGAATTATACACTTAGTGACTGTTTTCTTGCTCAGGACGGTATTACTATAGGATCTCATTTATTTAACGGAACAGTAGCAAAAAAATCAGAGGAAAATTCAAAATTTTCCACTTGTGGATTTGTGTTGTGGTTTAACCCCAGCACGTAACTCAGCACCACCCAGCTGCTCACTCACTCTTCCCAGGTGGAATGGGGAATTGGAAAAGTAAAAGTGGAAGAACTCACGGCTTAAGATAAAGACAGTTCACTATGTAAAGCCAAAGCCACGTGCACAAGCAAAACTAAACAAGGAATTGATATGCTCGTTGCCTTCAGCAGGCAGGTGTTCAGCCACTTCTAGGAAAGCAGGGCATCATGTGTAGTGGTTTGGAAGACAAACTCCAAATGTCCCCAAGCATCCTCCTTCTTTCCCCCAGCTTTTACTGCTGAGCATGATGCCCTATGCTATGGAATATCCCTCTGGTCATTTTGGGTCACCTGTTCTGGCTGTGTCCCCTCCCAGCTCTTTGTGCACCCCCAATCCCCTTGTTGGTGGGGCAGAAGCCTGATGTCCCTTGGCTCTGTGCAAGCACTGCTCTGCAACAACTGAAACATTGGTGTGTTAATTGTAATCAGAATTCCAAGACACTGCATCACACAAGCCTCCACAAAAATAGTTAACTCTGTCCCAGCCAAAAGAAGGACAATTTGTGACAGGGACCCTTGCTTTAAAGGCTCCTTATATCACACATCTTTATTTTTCAACTGCACCAAGCATATACACATACATGTATATGTATATATGTATATGTGTATATATGTATATATATAAATATATATATGTGTGTGTGTATATATAAAAATGTATATATATATATATGATATACAAGCATATCAGCTATCTCTTCATTAAGCATATTTTTCCACAGGAAAATACTCGTGCAGAAGATAAGCAGAATAGTATCTATGACTCTGTATAAATGTCAGAAATATAACTGAATCCTATCACAGCTCTCTCATAGTTTATACAGCCAAGTTTCCTTCACATGAAACCAGAAGACTGGTGTGTGGCCAGAACACAAACTCTGGTGATGGAAACCAATAGATGCTCTCAGGTACTCATCTGAATACACTTCCAAGGCTTTGTTCTTCTAAGTCTGCTTCCCCCTTTTACCCAAATTGTAAGGTAAATATCAAGGAATTTCTCCACTGGTAGACTCAGCCTGTGTCTCATTGCCAATAAATGTTTACACAATACCATTTTCCATTCAGATGGTAATATTGAAATAATAAGTGTATGTTTTGGTTATTTACAAAGGAATATAAACAGTCAGCTTTGTAGACATCTTGAAGCGTGGCTTAGAAAACTTTAAGTAAAGCTACTTTAGGAACATTTTTTAAGTGAAGGTAGACTTAGCTAATACATAACATTGTGCATATTATGTATACAGTAAAATTATACACTCAGGCTTCAGGTTTTGTAAGAAAATATTGACAGTTATTGAAACCTATATCAAAATGTGTTAAATCAGACACATTGTCCTTTTATGATCACCCCTAAAAAATGATTTTTGATAAAAATGGTTGAAAAATAATTTCAAATCATAGAATCATAGGATCTCCCGAGTTGGAAGGGACCCATAAGGATCATCAAGTCCAACTCCTGGCACCGCACAGGTCTGCACAAAAGTTTAGACCATGTGACTAAATGCACAGTCCGATTGCTTTTTAAATTCAGGCAGGCTTGGTGCAGTGACTACTTCACTGGGGAGCCTGTTCCAGTGTGCAACCACCCTCTTCCTCTTCCTGATGTCCAGCCTAAACTTCCCCTGCATCAGCTTAACACCGTTCCCACAGGTCCTATCACTGGTGTTTACAGAGAATAGGTCACCTGCCTCTCCACTTCCCCTCGCGAGGAAGTTGTAGACTGCAATGAGGTTCCCCCCTCAGCCTCCTCTTCTCCAGACTGAATAGGCCCAGTGACCTCAGCCACTCCTCCCTCTAGGCCTTTCACCATCTTTGTCACCCTCCTCTGGACACTCTCCAACAGTTTTACATCCTTTTTCTACTGTGGTGCCCAGAACTGCACACAGTATTCGAGGTGAGGCTGCACCAGTGCAGAGTAGAGCAGGACAATCACCACCCTCGACTGACTAGCAATGCCGTGCTTGATGCACCCCAGGATACGGTTGGCCCTCCTGGCTGCCAGGGCACACTGTTGGCTCATATTCAACTTGCTGTCAACCACAACCCCCAGATCCCTCTCTGTGGGGCTGCTCTCCAGCATCTTGTTGCCCGGTCTGTATGTATAGCCAGGGTTGCCTCGTCCCAGATGCAGGACCCGGCACTTGCTTTTGTTATACTTCATGCAGTTGGTGATTGCCCAGCTCTCCAATCTGTCCAGATCTCTCTGCAGGGCCTTTCCACCCTCATCAGAGTCCACAACGCCTCCAAGTTTGGTGTCATCAGCAAATTTGCTCAAAACACCTTCTAGTCGTACATCCAAATCATTGATAAAAAACTTGAAGAGGACTGGCCCTAAAATGAAGCCTTGAGGGACCCCACTAGTGACCATCCGCCAGCCAGATGTGGCCTCATTTACCACAACCCTTTGAGCCCTGCCCATCAGCCCATTGCTCAGCCATCGTATGATGTTTTTGTTAAGTTGTATGCTGGACATTCCTATGGGAAACGCTGTCAAAAGCCTTGCTGAAGTCCAAAAATATCACATCAGCTGGTTTCCCTTGGTCAACTAGATGGGTGATCTTATCATAAAAGGAAATCAAATTTGTTAGGCAGGACGTACCCCTCATGAACCAATGTTGGCTGGAACTAGTGACTGCATTGTCCAACAGGTGTGCTTCAATAATTTCAAGAACCATCTTCTCCGTAATTTTACCAGGCACTGACATGAGACTGACAGACCTGTAATTGCTACGGTATTCTTTCTTACCCTTCTTGAAAATCGGCACAACATTTACCAGCTTCCAGTCTACTGGGACCTCTCCAGATTCCCAAGATCATTGAAAAATAATTGAGAGAGGTCCCGCAATGACGTCTGCCAGCTCTTTAAGCACCCTGGGATGAATTCCATCCAGACCCATGGACTTTTATGGATCCAGGTGGAGTTGCAAACCCTGCACACGTTCAGGGTTGGTTGGGATTTTGTCTTTCGCACCGTCATGGTCCTCCAGCTCAGGGCATCCAGGGTCCCGAAGCCCATCATCAGTGTTGAAGACAGAGGCGAAGAAGGAATTAAACGTCTCTGCTTTGCCTGTGTCATTGTCTGTGAGGAGACCTCCCCATCAAGTAGCAGACCTATGTTTTCTTTGGTTCTCCTTTTTCTGTTCATGTAGCTAAAAAACAACCTTTTTATTGTCTCCCACAGACTTGGCCAGCTTCAACTCTAGTTGGGCTTTGGCCACATGAATTTTCTCCCTACAAACACAAACAGCATCCCTGTATTCCTTCCTTGTCACCTGACCCTCCTTCCAGCAGCTGTATACTTCCTTTTTTCACCTAAGCTCCAGCAAAAGATCCCTGGTCAGGCAGGCCAGCCTTCTGCCCCGCCTGCCTGCCTTCCAATATTTTGGAATTGCCTGATCTCGTGCTTTTAGGAGGCAGTGCTTAAAGACTGACCAGCACTGATGGACGCCAATGCCTTCAAAAGCAGTTTCCCAGGGGACCTTGCTGACTAGTTCCCTGAGCAGCCTGAAGTCTGCTTTCCCCGTATCCAGGGCTGAAGCTTTGGTGGCAGTTTTCCTTCTGTCACCACAAATTCTAAACTCAGCCACTTCATGGTCACTAGGGCAGAGACAGCCGCCAATTGCCACGTCTCCCACAAGAGCCTCTCTGTTCTCCAGCAACAGATTTAGGAGGACACCTTTTCTAGTTGGCTCCCTTAGCACCTGCACCAAGAAGTTATCATCTAGGTGCTTTACAAACCTCCTGGACTTGTTTGTGTCAGCCATGTGGTGATCCCAGTTGACGTCTGGCAAGTTGAAATCCCCCGTAAGGACAAGGGGAGTTGATCTCGAGGCATCTCTTAGTTCTGCAAAGAATAATTCATTGGCATTGTCGTCCTGGCCGGGTGGTCTGTAATAGACTCCCACTATGACATCCCCTTTATTTGTTCGTTCCTTAATCCTTACCCAGAGGCTGTCAACTTTGCCATCGCCAACTTGAAGTTCCACACAGTCCAGCCCCTGTCTCACATACACCACCACCCCGCCACCTCGCCTACCCTGCCTGTCCCTCCTGAAGAGCCTGTAACCATCTATTGCAGCACACCAGCCACAGGATTCTTCCCACCAGGTTTCGCTTATGCCGACAATGTCGTAGCTATGGGACTGGGCCAAGACTTCTAGCTCGTCCATTTTATTCCTCATACTGTGTGCATTTGTGTAGAAGCACTTCAAATGCGCCTCCCTACACACAGCACCTTGTGGAGTTGACCGAAGGATCTCACTGGCACACAGTCCCCCTGATTCTAGTGCACCATCCCTTAGCTCATCACTGGCATGCCTGGTTTTATCCCCTTCCTCCTCTGACTCTAGTTTAAAGCCCTATCTATCAGCCCTGCCAACTCTTCAGCAAAAATCCTTACCCCTCTCTGAGAGAGGCGCATCCCATCTGGTGCCAGCAGGCCCGGTGTCACGTAGACCTTCCCGTGATCAAAGAACCCAAAGTTCTGCTGGTTGTACCAGTCCCAAAGCCACATGTTAATGTGATGAGCCCGTTTGTCAGCATCTATCCCCCCTATCGGAGCACAGAGGCAAACACAACCTGCGCCCCTGATCCTTTAAGTAGTCACCCCAAAGCCCTAAAGTCCCTTTTGATCACTCTCAGACTTCTCATTGCTACCTTGTCATTACCAGCCTGAAAGACCAGTAGCAGGTAGTAGTTGATGGGCCATACCAGGCGCTTGACTTTCTTAGCAAAGTCTCTCACTCGAGCCCTGGGGAGGCAACAGACCTCCCTGTGTGTTGGGTCCAGTTGGCATATAGGGCCTTCTGTCCCTTTCAAAAGGGAGTCCCCCATGACAATAACCCTTCTTTCTTTTTTGACAGATGATGTAGTGATGCGGGGGGGTAGCTTGCCTTGCCTTAGGCATTTAGACATTGTTTTGACTGTCGTGTTCTAGACCCTCATACCTGTTATATAAGGGTAGATGGGAAGGTGAGGTGGGTAGGGATCATCTGACGTTTTAGCTCTACTAGATTTAAAGTACAGTTAAAATAAAACTCACTTTCTTAAAACTCAAATTTTAAGATAGTGTGAAGTAATACTGTACTGGGTTTGGCTGGGATGTTAACTTCCCCTGCAGCAGCCCGGCCCTATGCTGCTGCCATCATCCTGCACAGAGCTTGGCAGGCCCTCCTCATCTAAGGAAGGGATGTGAGAGAGTGGTTGTTTAGCTGCCTAGCACGGTAAAACCACCACAAATACTTAATTTAGCAGTTGAACAGAAGGTATCTTTTTTGACTGTGTAAGTGTACATAGATCACATAATCTGACACTATTTTCTCCTCATATTTCCATGCTCTTAGCTGCTAGCTTCCTTGCACTGTGTGCATTTTGAAGCTCAGTGTACCTGCTAAATTTTCAGTCAGAACTTTAATTAAGCTGCATTTTTCCAGAGCTATCCCTCTGCATATTAGAAAAGCTGAGGGTTTTGATAGAGGATGAAAATATTAACACTATTTATTTATATCTGCAGAGATATAATTCTGGGGCAGGTTTACTGAGAAGCTGCATTTGAATGGCAAACAAAGCTCAAAATTGAAGGCCTGAGGAGGCCTTGGATAGCAGTGCTATCTCTAATCTCTGTGATGTAGGAAGGTTTCCTCTTGAAAATGAAATTATCTTCATCTTTCTGACAGCAAAACTATTTAAAAGTACTGCTTGCTATTTTGAAGATTTTAGGAGCTGGTCAGCATTTGCCAGTAATAAGTATGCTTCCGAGAAAACGTCAAGGTAGATCATAATGCACAAAGTAACAACTTCCCACAGATAAGAATTTTAGATCTCAGCTTCACTATTACAAAATATTACTGGTTAGTTTCTCTTCTGAAAATCAATATATTTACTTTCCCTTACTACAAATTCCTAGGCAAAAAATTCGTTGGTGTATCAAATTTGACACATCAAGTCCATCAGCACTGCTTATATGGCATACTTATCTCATACAATTAATTGGTATGGAAAAACAGTTTGAAAAGGATCTACACATATCTTCTGATACTTCAAAGGTTTGCAGAGAAGAGTCATTACTCAATAATGTTGTTTAAATAATATATAGAAATTTATAAGAAGTATCCACTTTCCTACTTTAGGAATAAAGTTAAAGTTTACACAGTTTAGCCATCTCAGCAACACCAGGTATTCTTTTCTGGCTTTACTCTATTCAGCGAACCCTAGAGAAATATTGAGACCAGACAGGGTGTTTCTGATGGGCCACAGGTACTTCTTATTTCTGATATGAAATCCAGTTACATGTATAGAAAATGGACCACTGAAATCACTTTTAGTGATCACTTTATTAAAAATCACTTTATTAGTTTGGTAATTCTCAAAATTCTCTCTCCCTCTCTCTTTTTTTTTTTTTTTTAAATGTAATTTTACATCACTGCATCTTTTATTCCCCTTTGTTTGCAAATTGAGATGATTAAAAGTAGTAATAAAAAATAATCTAGTAAATTTCCAGAAGTTGTTATCAGGGCTCAAAAAGGAAGCACAAACAGCTATTTCCCTCCACCGCAAGCTCTGTCTGTCTGCCTATCCTAAATCCTACCCAGAAAAAAGGAGGAATGTGGCCCAAAAAGGAGAGAATTGAAGGAACTCCAAACTGAAGAAAAATTACAATGAAAAATGAAGAAATCACAACAGATGGAGACAACAGCTATTAGAGACACATTACATTGCATTCTCAATTCTAAAGGAATATTTACTGCCCACGTGCTGGCTGGAAAGGTAGGCATTTCATTTCATTCATGGCCTAAAATGAGGGAAAAAATTGGAAAAAAATAATATATATTTTTCAGTTCTCAGAAACCAAAATGGAACACAGGCATAAATTCATGTTTTTCCTCAGTTCATTCTATTTCTTCTTTTTAAATGACAATCCAAAAGGAAAAGTAAAATCTTTTACAGATATCACATCCCCATCACTTTCAGGAAACTATATTATTTCAGTCATTTTTTTTTTTTTTTTTAGTGAGCAAGGGAAGAATGAATCAAACGAACCTTTTCAAAGCAATACTAACTAATATATTGTTTATCTAAACCTTGTTTTCATTATAAAATTCTGCCTGTCAAACTGTGGTGTTATTCTGACCTCTGCTTTTGTACTTGTAAGTCTGGTAAGGAAATAACATAGTACAGAAGAAAACTGTTACACAGTTTAATTAGCTGTTAAATAAGCTGCAAATGTTTACTGTGTCTGCATATTAATAATCTTCAATGTCTCATTGACTTCTCTGTGAAGGATAAAGTCTTAAAGCCATTAGAAAACTGTTTTCCCTGCTCAGAACCTGGAAAAGACCTCCTTAGAGTTCTTGGAAAGCTTCATCCAGCTGAGGTAATGTGTGATCTGGGAGAAATTCTGCTCAAACTGGTTTCCCTCTTCCCAGATCAGTGGTACATTCTGAGAATATCAGAATGGCTCAATGGAATTAGAAGGAAAATCAAGAGCTCCAGAGGACTAACCTGTAGAAGTCCCTCAAAGAAAGCACTAGAGAATTGTGTTGTTTCTATTGAGAATAATGTCTGAAGATTGAAAAGTTGGTTAGAGAGGAATGAAGACTTGAAACCAACTGCATCATGCTCATTTCCAAGCCACTGAGAGAACTCTGAATGACTACATTTTAAGAATCTTTGTCAAAGGCCTTTTTTGGCTACATCATCTTGTAGTGTCTCCAGCCTCAATATTTAATATTTATATAGAATCTCAGCCAACAGATGCTGTATTTTTTTCACAAATTCTGTGAAATTTCTTCAACCACCAATGAAATGCAAAAAAAATTGTTGGCTGTACCAGTAAAAAAAATGGTACATATTTCCTGTATTTACCTAGACTATCTGCTATTTGTTATACACCACAGTGGAAGGGGCCAATGATATGGATGTCACATTGTAACTAAATAAATATATCCAGACTATTAATTAGTTAATATAATTGCAACCAGACTTGTGATAATTGGGATCTAACTCCTGATAAAAAGCAACTTTGCACATTCTGGGATGAGTATACATACAGTCTTTTACGGAACGATAATTTTAGGAAAACGGCCCTAATTCTTACTGTAGTTTATGCAGAATAAATTTCTCTAACTAGTCCGTCAGATATAAAACATGAGACCAATGAAGAACATAATAACAATTCTAATGTAACAAGAAAGAAATGTTAAAGCTTTTTTCTGTATCTCTGAAATGCATGTAGTTTTGTAAAATGACACAATAACATCTACAGAAAAAATAAAAATAGTTACTTATTACATTGAGGATGACAGTGATATAAAAGTAATATTATTTATTTTTTAAAATCACCTGTAAGTCTTCTGTAAAATATAAGAAATGGTGTATATTCAAAGAGAGTGGGCTTTTATTTTCTTTCTTTTTTATTCCTCACATCATGGGAACACCAAATATTTCTAATGGGTGTCTGCTATTGCAGTTGAAAGAGCAAAAATCTTTGCTAGATCATTTTCAAAACAGCAATAAAGCTGCATTAGGAGTGTTTCAAAATGCAACATAGGTATAGCGTCAGTGTTTTTAATTTGAAAGGAAGGTTTTTTTGTTCCTTGTTTTTTGTATTTTCATCATCAGCATAATTTGCAATTGCTTGTTGAGAAATTAATACAAAATTAACTATTTGCTTCTAGTTAAATACCCAGATAATATGTTGCATATATTACGAGGTATATAGGTCATCATTTGATCTGGAATATATTTAAAAATATTTTGACCATTTGTATTCATCTGAAAAAAAATATCAGATTTAGAAATTATTGAAACATTAATGTATATCCTCATAAAATCATTCTCTCTAAATACCAGAGTTAAAAGGATTTGAAAATGCGTCCAAGCTATTAGTAGCTCCTTTTGTGACTTTGAGAAGGATTTGAGATACAATTGAATTGCAATTTCAAAAATACTTCAGAATAGGAAAGATAAAGGTGAATATTCAGGCTGAATATTACTCACTTTTTTTCTTTTTCTTTTTTTTTTTTTCTTCTTTTTTTTTTTTTTTTCTCACAAAGTACTTGAGAACTAATCTAAAGAATCTGATTGTGTATGGGCTTAAGTTCATGACAACACATTATCTGGAGAATAAACCACATTAAAGAATCAGAGACAAATTATCCAAATGCAAATGAAAATCTAAAAATGTAGTGTACCAAAAAGCAGAAATGGGTAGGGATTCTATTAAGTGGTCAATATTGATTTGCAAGTAACAGATTTCATATTCTAATTTTAAGAAATGAAACTACCCCATTCCAAATTCAGTCTCTTTCTCTGGAATAAATATTGATTTCTCATAAAACTATAACTATTAATGAGTGCTGAATGTTGACAACAGATTTTTCTTTATGAAGAACATTCAGAAGAAATTAAGATGACTCACACATACTTATATTCTAAAGCCAGGTTCTTCCAACATTTCAGCATAATGAATTAATTTATCCATTCCTATCTCAGATGAAACATTGTAAGAAATATTAACTGATTTGTACAGAAAAATAAATGCAATCTTTTTTTTTTCTTTCTTTTTTTTTTTTTTTTTTTTTAAATTGTATTTTGTTATTATTCATTTTTTGAGATGTTCCATGGAAAAATATATACTGTACTGGTAGAAAATAGTAGGAACAATGTTTCTTCCTGGATAAATGAAAAGACAAAAATAGAAAGTAAAACCTTGACTAGAATCTATTTATAAATTGTCTTGACAATTTTGTGACACTTCAAAACAAAGAAAAAGGTTTGTGATCCTTGACCGTATCTGTACTATTCCCCAGTGCAGAAGTATACCTGAAATTGAGTGGCAATCAAACTCACCACTTAACACCTTTGTCTCATGATGTGGTTTTAAATATTGCACTCAGAAGAGTAGAGGTTATTTTTGATTTCAACCAAGAAATTCCCAAGCTCCCCTTAAAGTCTGGATATTCAGAAGGTCCACAAATATGAAGGTTTTCTTTTAGTATTTAAATTGCTGTGAGTCCAGCAACTTGCAATGGAACCATGACTTTCATCTATTCTGGATATCAGTAATTTGAAAAATAACCTAAAATAATAATGATACAATATATAAATAATTTTATTTTTCTTTGGGACACTCTCTTCCTGTTATAATTTATATTGTCTTTCCTTGAATAATTTTTCAAAATAGTTCATTCAGAGAGGAAGAAGAATAATTCAGCAGGTAAGAATCTTAGAGTTTGGGGCCTGGATTCTAGCTTTAAGCAGACTGCTTAGGAAAACCAGAATTTAAAAAGGACGTCAACAAAGTGCAAGATCATAGATAGTATTAGTTCAAAATTTAAGAAAATATCTTGCATTGTTCTTAGATCCCTTAAGGCAATTGAATAAATGAACCGCTTTTCTAAATTTCTGTGTTCCTGGCATCATAAAAAAAATACAATAGTAAAGTTACAGGATACTTAATATTTGTCACATCCTTTTATATTGCTGATCTCTTAGAGAAGGCAATGTGGAGTAGGGTTATGCACTACCACATTCCAAATCAAACTGCATTATGTCTTTACGTATTTAATAGTATCTACAAATTGATTATGAAGAAATTTAAGTCTATAGAGATTTATTAAGATTTAAATCAATCTAGGTTTTAATTTTTTATCATCTGCTTTATAAAGGTTATTATACTGGGATCCGGATGGGATTCATCCCTGGGTGCTGAAAGAGCTGGCGGATGTCATCGCGGAACCTCTTTCAATTATTTTTCAACGATCCTGGGAATTTGGAGAGGTCCCGGTAGACTGGAAGCTGGCAAATGTTGTGCCAATTTTCAAGAAGGGTCAGAAAGAAGACCCTAGCAATTACAGGCCTGTCAGTCTCACGTCAGTGCCTGGTAAAATCATGGAGAAGTTGGTTCTCGGACTTATTGAGGCGCACCTGGGGGACGAAGCAGTCATTGGTCCCAGCCAGCATGGGTTTGTGAAGGGTAGGTCCTGCCTAACTAACCTGATTTCCTTTTATGATAAGATCACCCGTATGGTGGACCAAGGGAAACCAGCTGATGTGATCTTTTTGGACTTCAGCAAGGCTTTTGACACGGTTTCCCATAGGATCCTACTGGACAAAATGTCCACCATACAGCTAAATAAAAACATCATACGATGGGTGAGCAATTGGCTAACGGGCAGGGCCCAAAGGGTTATGGTAAATGGGGCTGCGTCAGGCTGGCGGGCGGTCACCAGTGGGATCCCTCAAGGCTCCATTTTAGGCCCGGTACTTTTCAATATTTTTATAAACGATCTGGATGTAGGAATAGAGGGTATTTTGAGCAAGTTTGCTGATGACACCAAACTTGGAGGAGTTGTGGACTCGAATGAGGGCGTAAAGGCCTTACAGAGGGATCTGGACAGGTTGGAGAGCTGTGTGATCACCAACCGCATGAAGTTCAATAAGAGCAAGTGCCGGGTCCTGCGCCTGGGACGGGGAAACCCTGGCTGCATGTACAGACTGGGCAATGAGATGCTGGAGAGCAGCCTAGAAGAGAGGGATCTGGGGGTCGTGGTAGACAGCAAGTTGAATATGAGCCAGCAGTGTGCCCTGGCAGCCAGGAGGGCCAATCGTGTCCTGGGGTGCATCAAGCACGGCATTGCTAGTAGGTCGAGGGTGGTGATTGTCCTGCTCTACTCTGCACTGGTGCGGCCTCACCTCGAATACTGTGTGCAGTTCTGGGCACCACAGTATAAAAAGGACATGAAACTGTTGGAAAGTGTCCAGAGGAGGGCTACGAAGATGGTGAAAGGCCTGGAGGGGAAGACGTACGAGGAACGGCTGAGGTCACTGGGCCTGTTCAGCCTGGAGAAGAGGAGGCTGAGGGGAGACCTCATCACAGTCTACAACTTCCTCGTAAGGGGGTGTCGAGAGGCAGGAGAGCTTTTCTCCATTAACACTAGTGACAGGACCTGCGGGAACGGGGTTAAGCTGAGGCAGGGGAAATTTAGGCTGGACGTCAGGAGGGGGTTCTTCACAGAGAAGAACCCCCTCAACAACCAATGTGGTGGTTGCACACTGGAACAGGCTCCCCAGGGAAGTGGTCACTGCACCGAGCCTGTCTGAATTTAAGAAGAGATTGGACTGTGAACTTAGGCACATGGTCTGAACTTTTGGGTAGACCTGTGCGGTGTCAAGAGTTGGACTTGATGATCCTTAAGGGTCCCTTCCAACTCAGGATATTCTATGATTCTATGATTCTATACTGTGAGACCACATAGGAAAAGATTGCAAATCAAGAAAGCTCAAGAACTAGTGAGAATGAAAAATATCATGTCTTCAAATAAGCTTCCAAGATTTCAGGCCAAATGACAAAGAACAAACAAACAAACAAACAAACAAAAACACTTAGACTTCACTGCCAACTACTCTTCAAAAAAAGAAAAAAGTTTGTTTGTTTGTTTGTTTTCCTCAGTGAAGAATACAGTATTAATGATCTACGTCTGAAGTCAAAAAACAAATGTCAGCCTACTTTTGAGAAACTCAAATGATGATTGATGTATGCTGCTGACCTAGACCCTAACCCAGACATATGGACTTGATTTCCTGGCTTGACCTTGGTCCTACCTCATCATTATGGACTTCTACAACAAACGATTCCTGGCTGAATCTGGTTGTTATCCCAGATCTGCCCAGCTCAACCTGCTTGGGTCCTGCAGGACTGTGCCCTTGGTGGTGAGGTCACTGCCCCAGACTGCCTTGTCAACATCTTTTCCTCCAAGTTTTGCTGAACAGCTTACCCTTATGGCTCCCTGGCATAGCATCCACACAGCAAGCAAAAGCTTGTGATCTTAAGGTAACATTTAATTTGGTCATTGTCAACTGGTTAGAGTCAGAAGAAAAAAACATTCAGCATTGACAAACTATTATCACCATCAAATACTTGCAGAAATGTCCTAGCATGTAGGCAACTGTTGATGCCTTAAGTCACATCACTATCCTTCCTATAACCATATATTCAGAACCAGAACACTAAATTTTATAAAGTACATTAATTTTCTGTAAAATATTTTGACTATATCTGTACTTATATCAACTGGAATTTTCAGGAAAAAATTATGAACTAACAAACATATTTGAGACATAGGATATTTCTATACTATGCAGAATAGTAAATCCATCTATTTTTGGGGTTCCTACACATTTAAGTAAAACATAAATATACAAAGAAATACTTCTAAATTTCAAAAAGTGCACCTGAAAATAGCTTTCAGTTTCTTGTCATTTTTTAAAGGACATAGGTCACTGAAAACTTCACTTCAGTTAATACCACATCTAGAACAAATTCAATTATCATTCAATAAAGTTTACTATACTACTCTAGACAATAATGGAATGAATGAATACATTCCTCCTTTCATTTGCATGATCACTAAATTTGCTGATAGAAAACATGCCTTTATGTATCTCATCTATAAATACTCACTAATACATATTGGTTATGCCTTTTGAAAAGGAGCCTTTCTGATTTGGATATGAACGAAACTGTTCATTTATATGATCGTTTTTTTATATAACACACTGATTCTTTTATTTATTTGTGGGAGTAAATATATATCATCAATACCATATTTTAGCATAGTAAAGTGCTTATTGGTTTCAAAATGCAGAACTTTTACCAGTTCTACAATTGAGCACAAAAAACATTCAAGAAGCAGAAGGCTAAAATGTTTTTTCACTGTAAATCCAGATTTCCTTTTCCTAATGAAATCTTTCCATGCTTAATTTATGAAAATTTAGGTATTGTGAAACAGAAATATGATCTTCTATGACCTTTGTAAGGAACATGAGCTGGCTAGACCTTTGAGAAGCCTTTACCTAGATCTTCCCTAGTAGTTCATTTTTCCAAAGACCATTGACTATGAAACAAAACAAAACACAAAAAGACACAAACCAATTTTATTGTCTACAAATTAAGATATTTAACTTTTTAAGCTGTGGGAAAAAGATCACCAAAAAAAAAAAAAAAAAAAAAAAGAAACATGAAAAATGTTCAGGAACAACTGCCTACTCTGTCAGGTTTCTGCTACCATGTTTAGCTTTAGTTAACATTATGGCTTTCTCAGTTGTAGCAACAAAAGACTCTGCCCAGTCCTCTCCAGTCACTGTGATCCTCCTTTCACGACCTGTAAGACCAGCACTATTCTCTGGGCAGTGCCATTATATAAACAGCAGCTTCTGCCCCTATATCAACTACAGGTTCCCACCTCCTTGCTTGGATTCCCTTCTCTTTCATAGCCTGTGATCGGTAGAAGCTTCTTTCTCTGAACATAATTAATAATCCTCAAAGGCAGAAGCAGCCCCCCTCTTTGACAGGCTTTCATCCCTCCAGCTACTCTACTTAGCAAAAATCAGGTTAAGAAACAAGAATCAAAACCACCAAACTTAGTGTTCATTAACGTGATAGTTCATTTCAACTCTTTGCTAAAATATTGATTCACTGATAATTGTAATACAGTTTGTATCTGTCTACTCAAATGTTGTGAGTTTAATATATTATATGATTTTTAAGACATAAATCTATGCCTGTGTCTTTTGATTTATAAAGGAGACGGTGAAATTTGCTAACGTGACCAGATAACTGGTCCAGCCAGTCACTCATTGTTATCTTGGCAAAGTCTAATGTCAGCAAAAAGAACTGCAACTTGCAGAGGATTAGACATATTCAGGAAACAGAACAAACCAAACGTCTATTACTTCACCAATAGATCCAGTAAATTTTTTATGGTTTAGATACTGCACAGTATAATTTCTTGTCTGTCAATTTCTTCTGTAAGAGAACAGAAGTAACAGTATGCTGCTGGCTTGTCTGAATGAAATATTATCCTGTGTTGGCTACAATACTTGCTACTGACTCCTTAGTTTTGCTTCTGTCTCCCTTGAAGAGGTATAAAAGCCCCTACTAACTCCTATAACCCACTCACAAGGTTTATACAGGGGATAAAGAAAGATGAACGACTTCCTTGGTAGAGGCATTTCATCTGCCTCAAAGAAACCCGTGAAATGCCAGTAGTGAAACAATTCTTCTTGCTCCCTGCCCTTTGATAGGCAATTGGCTTTTGCTTTTCAAAATGATAGTAAGTTCCTTACTTCAGTTTACACAGCTTCAAATGCTAATTATTGGTCATAAAATTACCCTTTCGAAAACTGCACTTAAGTATTTCATATGATGAACTTCTGCATCTTTGATTTAAACAGAGGGACTGCAATCTATATAGTATCGTATTTATTTTAAAATGTTATAAATTTCATTTTGAAATTTTCAGTCTTATATTTAAGGATAAAATCTATCTACAACATAATACCTATACCAGATTCAACAGCATGAGAGCAGCACGTTAGCATTAAGCTAACAGCCATTTGCTCTAAAGTCCCACTGCAGTCATGTTGGATGCATACATATCACAAATATACTGCTGCTCTGAATCACCTGTGATTACTCCCAAATCATAGAATATTATCTGAGCACAACTAGAGTGCTCAAAATACACGGATATATTTTTCTCAACTGGCAACTGCTGTACTGAACAGAACACAGGGTTTCATAGTATCATATGGCTATAGTTGAAGTTGATGTGGCTATTTGTATGTCACTATGTGTGTATTTTCATATGAAGATGGAAGGCAGGATCCTCCTCTCTGAAGTCAGAGGAGCCATACTAATTTACAGCAGTACAAGAGTTGGCTCTTAACATACTTAGTTTCTCCTTACACTGTTTATTTGTTGAAGGCTCAACAACTCTAATATCTTCTGAAAATGAAAATGCACATCTCGGCATAATAGGACAAGTTGAACGTTTCTATTATAGCTGAGATGCCATATTCAGCAAGATCAACGTTCATATTAAGATGCTTGTTAATGAAACACCTAGAAATATGGCTAATTTATTCATCTTAACTCCTGTAGACTAGCTACTGTGACTGTCATAAAATATATAGTTATCCAATTTATCCAGCTAGATTAAAATTGTGAGCTCATATCACATCAATGATAGCTTTATACTTTCACTTCTGGTCTGCAGAGCAAAGATACAAAATGCAACTTTGCTAACCCTCTTATTTAATTGAATAAAGGAAAAAGAAAAAATAAGTGGAGCTATTATAAGACTATCAATTCCACTTGACTTACAAAACTTTGAAGATATGTCAAATTCAGTGTTAAACACATTAGTAGTTGGTATACCGTGAAAAGAATCGAACTGGCTGATTGGCATCCTAATGGGCAGATATATCTATGTGAACTTCCCTGTTGAATATGCATTGCTCAGCCCTCCATAAAACTTTATTTTTCATAGTATAAGACATCTAAGCATTTTTTTTTATAGTTAAAAGTATTTTTAATAACCTCTTCCTCAGCTCAAAGGACCTACAGTCAAAATGTCATCTTTAATCTTCTTTTGGTAGAATGCAGATTCTTAGAATAGATTCTACCTGCACTGATACAGTACCAAATTTGTTTCTGTTAAAGAGGTAGGAAGATTGTACTGAAAGCAAAAATGACTAAGCTGTTTTTTTTGTTATGGGCCTTTAGTTTGTCTCTGATATCTGATTTATAGCTTCAGCAAACATATGTGCGCTGGTAATGAACACAGAGCAATCACAACCCAGAGAAGGCTTGAGAAAATGATTATCTATAGGCTCTGAAGAAAGCCCATTAAAACCTTAAATCAGTGACACAAGGTTATTAGCTAAATATTTCAGGGGAGTATCTCACTGTAACATCTCTCAGAACATTTTTTTTCCAAGATGTTCCTTCAATGTCCTAGCCTAGCTGTATTTGGTCATTATTTCTACCTCAGTATTCTCTTTCAGATACTCTTTTCTACTCTAGGCAATTGTCTATTGCTAAAGGGTTCCTATGGTCTGTCCTGTAGGTAATGGCTTGTCAGAAGTATGGAACCCACCACTGTGTAGAAGCAAAATAGTGCTAATTGATGTCGCTTTTGTAGAACTAGACAGATCTGGGACATGGATATAAGTAAATAAAGAATTTTGCTGAAACTCAGAGGGGCATTAACCCCTGTCAATGCTAGAAATTAGAGCTCTATGACTCTGGAACAGTACCACATATTCTATTTAGCCAATCCCTCTGTTGGTGTTTCTCAAAGTAGTTTCCCTGTCATGGAAATGTCTACCTGCTCCCGAGTCAGGAATACTGGAACTAAAATGATTAAAGACTTTCAAGATTCTGGATTCAAAGGAAAGAGCATGGGTAAGAATGTCATCTTTTAGGGATAAACTGCCCAGAATGACAGATTTTGGGAGCACCCAGTCCTCTCAGTGACATTGGTATTCTTGTCAGTCTCTCTGCCAACAGCAGCAGTGTAACTGATGAGAATACGAATGAAGCTGCAGGGTCTGCTTCATTTCATGTTTTGGTGCTTTTGAAATTAAATTGTCTGCTTTCAGTTAATAGGAATTTTGAAACTGTGACTCTGAAGAGATCTAGACCCAAATCAAAATTAGGAAAAATCCAAATTTTCTGTGAACCAGTAATCCGTTTTTTTTTTTTTTTTTTTTTTTTTTTTTGTCTGTCAGCTTTAATATTCACATCAAAAAGATCTACGGGAATAGCAACAACAAATTTTCATTTCATCCTGCCATAGGCAGAGTTGCAAGTTTACAAGTCATGTTCACGTCTGCATTCTAAGCAGAACAGACTTTATCAGTAACAAGAAGAAATCACCTTAAGAAGCAGAATAAATTAAACTGATAAGCTGTAACATTCCACATTTTAGGGTAAATAATTTGTCTACTCATTTTGAATTATGGTAATCTTGACTTTTGCTCTTCTTAAGAGCGATAAACACAGAAATAACTTTCTTAAACCTTGGAATGTATATTCTGATCTCTCCTCCTCCTCCCCCCTTTCCCCTCCCCCCTCCCTCCTCCCCCCAAAATTCTTGTTCATGGTCAGTATTTCCAGTGTTATGATTATTATTATTTTCATATTTATTTTATAAACTAAGTGCTCTTTAATGGTAGTTTAATTTCTTGAACTGTAGCACTCAGCTTTTATCTGGCCAAATGCCAGCAGACGTAAATTTTCTGAAATTGAGCTACATATTAATTCAGTACTGGTATATAATCTTGTTGGTATGTGTTATCATTTACACTAGAATTTCTTTCATCTTTTTGCCCTCATCTCTTAAATCATATGTCAATTATCAGGTCTCTACAGACCATCAAACAGATTTCTCAGGCCAGTTTTTCTAGCTCACCTTGTTGAACAAGAATAATTTATTTAGTAACAGAAATAGAATTATGAATAAAAGAACAAATTTCACTGTTTTAAATAGAACACTTCCATTGTGTATTGTAACAAAATCAGTAAAAATGTCACTAATAAATAAATCTTAATAAATGTCAAACCAAAGAAATTGAAGTTAAATGTTACTAAGTGTAAGTAGTGTCACAAGCTCTTCTGTTTTATTATTATTTCTGTAAATGGATATAAATCCCTGTCCTCTGCACGACCACAAGCAGACAAACTTAGGGCAAGCTCAGTGCAAAATGCAGAGTAACTTCAGGCAGTAGACTCAATGAGAAGCAGATAGCTTTGTTTCCCTGTTCCTTGGGAAATGGGGAACTGACTACCTAAGACTGAACAGTCCTCTTGCAGATACCTTTCTTACTGGCATCCTCCTACAAATATAATTCTTACCTGTATTGTCTTACAGATATCTTACAGATAGCCTTATATGCTGAGTGGAACTGCTCTTACTGGAGAAAGACAGATCACCAAGGTATGTGCATGTGGATTTTTCCACTGGCAGTAACCACAATACCCCAAATCAACATTCTCTAACCCAGAAACAACAGGAAATTCAGCTTTCAAAAGCCATTTCTTTAAGACAGCCCTAGCTTGTATTCTTTCTTCTTTACATTATCTTCTACCACCACAAAATGGCTGAGACAGATTGAGGTGGATTCAAGCAAACTTCTACAGCACAACCAGGTCTCTTTAAACTACATTTTCCCTTTGTGTGTTTATCTATGTAAGGGAAACGCAAGAGAATCCTTTTATTACTATCCACACAGTATCACAGAACCTGCACTGTAATTTTGGAAATTTTATCCCACATTTCTCTGTATATATGGAACACCGCTAACAGTATTAGTATTGCTATCAGGAGATACCAATAAGTACTGGTATCACCATATATTATCATACTGGTACATATTTGGCTTCAGAGACTTCTCATCTTGTCCAACCTATGTAGATTATTACCAGATCACCAACAGTTATATGCCCAACTTCAGAAATGTCTCCTCAATAAATTTCAAAATTCTACTCTCTGAAACACTACATCTTTAATTCAAAGAACATGAACACAGTATTTTTATCCTATCTTTCCAGGATGTATGAAGCACTAACACTGCTCCCAGGGTATGGAGATTCGTTAGGCTTTGCCTACAGGTCAACACTCACCCTACCGAAAGAACAACACCAGAGGCAAACAGCTGGTCTGAGTCACAGCCTGTGACTTCTCCTGTGGGGAGATTGAGCCCTGCCTCACTTCCCACTCAGAGCTTCAGTCACAGTATAGTACTTCAGGGAATTTAAAAAAAAAAAAAAGACTTTGAAAAAAATACTGAAGAGTGAAAGGTATCTAAAATGTAGGATTTGATAATCTGTTATGTATGCTGTGGGGTTTTTGTTTATTGCATCAACCATTTTGCTTGCAGAGGCACAGGCAGCTGATTATCTTTGAAAGGAATCATGTTGTCCTACTTGTAGCAGGTTGAGTTTCATCATAAAAAAAATCCATTTTCTCATGTTGCCTCAAGCATAAATTGCCAGTGCCATCTTAAAAAAAAAAAATAATTACAGATGGATAAACTGTACAGCATTTAGTTTCTGTAAACTGCACAAACCTGATTCTCTAATTTGTTAAGAAGGGGGTACTGATGCAAGTCCTTCAAGTTGTATATAAAATTATTTGTGCTGAATATTCTTTTCTATTAAATACAATATTTTTTTTTTTTTGCTATTACCAGTTTGGTCTTTTACAGAGTTATCATGCTATATAAGAAGAAACTTTTATGTGATTTCCCTTATTTTTCTGAAAGTGTATCCTTGTCCTACTGAAATCAATGCCAAAAGTCCAGCTGACATTAGAACCCTTGGTAAGCAGATCGCTAAGTGGAATTAATATGATTAGTAATCAGTATAATAATTTTATCAACCAATTAAATCAGTAATTTCTCCAATTATGTTAATCTGGTATGTGGCTGAAATATTACCTTGCTCCAAACTGGAAATACTTCCTTGAAAGTTTTAACTTATTTAATAGATTTTATTTAACTGATCCCCTCTCCTTTTCTTCTGAAGCTCTTTATCAAAGTGTTCATTGTGTCCTGTCATAGCAGCCTCCCTGTGCGTATTTCCCAAATACCACTAATTATGGATAAGATAAACTAATATTCAGATACAGCATATACAAGATGGATTATTTTTTTCTTTTGAAAAGGAAACAAGTGCAATATTTCAGTGCATCAATAGAGGATTTCATTGGAAGCAAATATAAATAAAAACAATACTTCCAAAATAGGAAATTTATAACTGAACTACTTATAAAAGAAAAAAAAGAAAATGCATTTTTGAAACGAAGTTATCACAACTGCATTTTATGTATACTTTAAACTTTTAGGGTATTTTGTCTTTATAGTAAAGAAAAAGAAATTCAATATACAATTTCAGTTTTATTACCTTTGTACTATTCCCATCAAATAAATCTGTCCATGTGAAGGTCTTTCTCTGCTTTTTTAAAAGATCATTCTTGAAATGAAACTTTATTTTCATTTCAGTGCAACATATCCTGTTTTAATAAAGAATTTTTACTCCCTATTGAGAGTATTTTGACAAAGGAATAAGATTGCTTTTGTTTGCCATTTAATTTACCACTGGATCAATAGACTTAGACGTAAGTACTCTTGGTATTAAAACTCTCAGATTCTAGGGGAAATTGAGGTTAAATTGTAAACAAAATATTTCATTGGCATTGATCTCAAAAGCAGACTGACAGTATTGCTAAAAATCATCAGCTTCCCTATATAAATCTCATCCAACTGACAAGAGATGGATTTGGTTATTTTGCCTTGAAAGGATCATTCCTTTAAAGCTCTAAGAGTTTATCAATTTATAAAAGATTAAATGAACCATATTTTCCTTTATTTCTTGTCACAACTCTTTTTTGTGATTATCCAGGCTTGATCAAGTTATGTGAGTGACTGATTATTTTCCTCTCTATTTTAGGGAACCTCAGATTTACAGAATTTGTGACCCATTCTAGATCATTATGTATGATCAATATATTATATGTATAAAGATTACAGGTAACGTGGATTTACTTAATTTCATGTGATACACTGCCAGGATATACAGATGCTATTATTGCCTCAAGAGTATGAAAAATGCCCAGATAACATTCTCCTTTAGGCAATATCCACCAAAATTAAAGTCACAGCTTCTTTCTTTAAATGAACAAGTGCAAATTTTATGTACATGGTAGCTAATAAAAATTTGTCTTCTTTACCGAATTTTTTCCCTTTTCCCTTACTCCAAGAAAAATATGAGTAGACTAGTTGCTTAGATAACACTGGTTGCTCTATTTCAATCCCTAATTGCAGATGCTTTTTAATGAAAAGGAAAAGGAACACTGTATAATACAAACCAAACATGGCACCTTATAAATGTCTGCATGGAATCCCTGCTAAAAGACTACCATTCTCTGAAAAGCACTTTTCAAAGGGTCATTATTTGGACTCTCACACCCTCAGAACCTTAAAACGGTGGTTCTATCTTGACTCTGCTGATATTCTTATCAATGGATCAAACTGACACCCAGACACGGAAGATCAATACTTCTCCTATGCTGATGTGAAAGCTCTCCAGGAATAACTTAGAATTCTCTCCATGGTGTCTAGTGCCCAGAAGGCATAAATTCCTCCCTAGTACTGATCTTTCTGCAGCTTTGACAGCCAGAATAAAGGCAAGAATCTGTGTCAAGCTAGGAGTCAGCAACGATGGTGGTATGATAACTCAGATCCACTTTTTTGTTAGTTTTTGTTAGACTCCTACAGTGCAGTTTTCTTGGAGCTCACAGGGCTAAGAAAATGTTTGGTGAGTGTATCTCTAAGTATGAGAAAGCAAGCCTGAACACCACAATAATGAAAAGAAAGCTAATGAATTTAAATATAAGCATTGCTTTTTAAACTTCTTTCGTCTGTTCCTGTGCATGTAAAGTTAGTGTATTTCTTACCCTTGCAACTTAACTACACTATCAAAAAAGAAGCAGCAAATAAAAGTTGAAGTAAAAATCATAACATTTCAGCCTATGACTCTCTATATAAAGGTATATATAAATTAGGGAATTTAACAATTAACTTTGTTTTAGTTAAGTATTTAATCCAACAGAGTATTGTCAGTTTATGGAATTTACCATGTTTGTTGACCCACAATAATTGCATTCAGAGATCAGTTAGAACTGTTTATCAGGAACAGAGTTTACAAGTATAAGAGAATTTGTGTTGTCACCTGGCTGTCACCTACCTAAACCTAGCTTCAGGATAGGTAATGGATTAAAACTGTTTACACAGCAGCATGACAAAACAGCAGCATGAATGCCACATTCTCAATGTAATGACATGTTCTTGTCCAAAGAACAGCAGAAAATATTTCCATTTGAAGCCTCACATTTGTCTTCCATTAAGCTATAATACAGACTAGAATTGGAGAGTTGCCTCTGGACTGCAGTAAAAATTTGGGGAAATCAAAATGCTGCTGTTATATATGCAGTGGTAATTTGTGTCGAGAAAATGGTTGATATTAATAAAAAAGGGGGAGATTTGGGAATGTGGCCATGGGGGTTGGAAAGCCCCATGGTTGAGATAACATTAGACTTAACGACGAGGCCATCGGGAATATAAAAGAGTTTAGAGGGAAAAAAGAAGGGTGATTCAGGAGACTCCATGCAGTCTCCGGTTTCTTGTTCTCCAGCTGGGTCTCTTGTTCTCCAGCCGTTAAGGCATGGATGTTGCTGGGTGTTTGCTGTTGCTGTTACATTCAAAGTTGTTTGACCAATGAAAAGTTGTTTTGAAAAGAACTGCTGTGGAGAGAAGGGTATAAGAGGGGAGCTTGCCCTCAAGATAAAAAAAAAAAAAAATAGGCAACATGATGAAGTTACATCAATAAAGAAGCAGGAAAAAGAAGTGAAGAGGAACAGGCTGGCAGAATGGAGACCAGGACGGGAACAGGCATTTTGATTGCCTGATGAAGATAGGTTCGGCCAGACTCAGCAAACCGCTCAGAGAAGCTTGTCGCTGGAAATAGGCAGCACTGGAACTGGAGAGAAGCTTGAGCTGAGAGAAGCGGACCCATGCACATAACTGCCTCATGCTGTTGGACAGTTCATGAGCCTGAAATATGGGACCAAACTGAGGTCAACTAAAAATGACAAGGTTGCAGTGGGATTGCTCGGCACCTGGCAAGCAATCTCTGAGGCCTTAAAGATCCATGTGGGACCACAGTCAGAAACGTGTGGTTTGCCAGATAGTGAGGGAGCTGCAGGCTCCTTTACTGATCCAACTGCTGCGCCATGGGACCCTCTGCTGCTACAGCCATTGAAGGCCTTTGCTGTTCCGCCCCCTGTTGACCTGAACGTGCCTTTTGACCCAGGCCTATTGGCCTCGAAAAGGAGATGGATATGCTTTTCCTCGATCCGGGAAGAATGGGATACATAAGGCCTGAGGACTGAGTTGCTTGACAACTTAAAGCGAGATATATTGTTCAAAGGGAATGGAAAATGGAGACTTGTATGTAACCAAGAAAAGGAGTGGAAAATGGAGACTGTTGAGTCGTGGAACTTGGAGGATTTTTTGTTACCTTTTCTGATCGTGAATATGTATAGGTGTACTCTATTTTAGTAAGTCATGGAACTTAAAGGATTGTTTGTTACCTTTCCTAATTGTACATATGTATAGGCATACTCGGGTTTAGTATGTAAAGCAATGTTCTGTATATTTAGAATGTTTGATGTTTGTGTGTGCATGTTGGTGAAGCGTAGACTCCCTGCACGCCCAACGCTGTTTACTTGCCTTTTATACCTTTTTTACCTAATAGAATTATTTGTTTTAGAAATATTACAAAATTTAGATTGAGTTGAGACTTCATTTATAATACTGCTATAAAGCATATCAAAAACACTTGAGTCCCATTAAAGAGAATTTCTTTAGTAAGTATGCAGATTTATTAATATTTTTTTGGAGTGAAAGAACCATCTGTTCGTTGTTACTGGCATTGTTCTGGCCAGTATTTTGAGATGTTTATTCATTAGTATAATGAAGATAAGTCTTGACTATTTTAAGAATGTTCTTCCTACCCTGACCTCAGGTACCAATGGTATGGCAATGCTAGGAAGCAGGCCCTCTTTTCTAAGTGTTTATGACAATTAAGATTCTCAGTCAAAAGCTCTTCCTAAACATCATGTTTTAAAATTTAGAATTATTAAAACCAGGTCTTTTATTCACTTAACTTATTCACTGGGCTCTTCCACCACATTGTGGAAACTCTGATATCCCAACAGAGGTTAAAATCCACTACAAAATGAGATCCAGGAAGCAATGTTTTCAGACACAGATATGTTAGAAAAACCTTGCTGAACTATATGTACATCTACCAACAAATGAAGAGCAACTTTTCATTCAACTACTGTGTGCAGTGTTAACTGATAATTTTATGTTTTTGCCAGGTTATTGGATTTTTTTGCGTACAGGGTACTGCATTTCTCTCCTGCATCCCTGTCAAGAGCATAAGTGAGTAAGTTTAGCTATAGTGTCACTTATGCAGTGACACATAGGAAGGTGCAAGATCTACACAGCAGTGTCTACATTTTACAGAAAAATAGGAAGTCTTAAATGGGGGTGAATACAGAATAAACCTGGGAAAACCGGTTCTGGTGGCTGTATCTGTTGCTCACAGAATCTACTCTCTGCTTGAATGGTGCCTTGGCACTATTTAAAGGTGTGAGAGCATAAAAACCTGAACAATCACTTCACTTGTACAGTTCAGTCTCACTGTTGTCCAGCACTTGGAGAGCTCAGATTTCATCGAGGTATGATATGAAGGATGAAACTTGACTTCAGATACATTTATCATAGTACCTTCCTTCTTTCATTTCCAGGTAGAGACGGTATAATTTTACATAGGGAGAATTTCAGACTTAATTTTGAAGACCATTGTTTTGACCACAATGTTCTCATGACTGTAGATACGTATGCTCTTGTGCTGTAGAGCTGATGTGCAAATGTGGCTTGTTAACCCAAGTAGTTTCTCCTGATGCATCAGAAAACAGAAGCAGACAGAAACTCCCCTTCCCCTCTTGGTTTGCAGTACTCAGGTAGCACTTGGCTAGGATAGTCCTCCCTGTTTACCAACACATTTCAGAATCAAGCTTCTTTCTCATTAGACTTAGGACTTGCACCAGAATAGTTATGTGAGCAAACTATTATCTGACAATATTGAAAATGTAAGCAAAAACTAATAAAGCCTACACTGCTGGTTTACATTACAAAGGACTTTAATGTTGCTAAAGCAGTTCGGAGCAACTGTATCACAGAATCACAGAATCACAGAATTTTCTAGGTTGGAAGAGACCTCAAGGTCATCGAGTCCAACCTCCAACCTAACGCTAACAGCCCTCCACTAAACCATATCCCTAAGCTCTACATCTAAACGTCTTTTGAAGACTTCCAAGGATGGTGACTCCACCACTTCCCTGGGCAGCCTGTTCCAATGCCTCACAACCCTTTCAGTGAAGAAGTTCTTCCTAACATCTAGCCTAAAACTCCCCTGGCTCAACTTAAACCCATTCCCCCTCGTCCTGTCACCAGGCACGTGGGAGAACAGGCCAACCCCCACCTCGCTACAGCCTCCCTTGAGGTACCTAAAAAGAGCGATAAGGTCGCCCCTGAGCCTCCTCTTCTCCAGGCTGAACAAGCCCAGCTCCCTCAGCCGCTCCTCGTAGGACTTGTTCTCCAGGCCCCTCACCAGCTTCGTCGCCCTTCTCTGCACCCGCTCAAGCACCTCGATGTCCTTCTTGTAGCGAGGGGCCCAAAACTGAACACAGTACTCGAGGTGCGGCCTCACCAGAGCTGAGTACAGGGGGACGATCACCTCCCTAGCCCTGCTGGTCACGCTGTTCCTAATACAAGCCAGGATGCCGTTGGCCTTCTTGGCCACCTGAGCACACTGCTGGCTCATATTCAGCCGACTGTCCACCATCACTCCCAGGTCCTTCTCTGCCTGGCAGCTTTCCAACCATTCCTCTCCCAGCCTGTAGCTCTGCTTGGGGTTATTGCGCCCCAGGTGCAGGACCCGGCACTTGGCCTTGTTAAACTTCATGCAGTTGACCTCAGCCCATCGGTCCAGCCTATCCAGATCCTCCTGCAGAGCTTTCCTACCCTCAAGCAGATCGACACACGCACCTAACTTGGTGTCATCTGCGAACTTACTGAGGGTGCACTCGATGCCCTCGTCCAGACCATCGATGAAGATATTAAAGAGGACCGGCCCCAGCACCGAGCCCTGGGGGACGCCACTAGTGACTGGCCTCCAACTGGACTTGGCTCCATTCACCACGACTCTTTGGGCCCGGCTATCCAGCCAGTTTCTAACCCAACGAAGCGTGCGCCAGTCCAAGCCAAGAGCAGCCAGTTTCTTGAGGAGAATGCTGTGGGAGACGGTGTCAAAAGCCTTGCTGAAGTCAAGGTAGACCACATCCACAGCCTTTCCCTCATCCACCCAGCGCGTCACTCTGTCATAGAAGGAGATCAGGTTCGTCAGGCATGACCTGCCTTTCATAAAGCCATGCTGACTGGGCCTGATCGCCTGCTTCCCCTTCAAGTGCTGCATGATGACTCTCAGGAGGATCTGCTCCATGAGCTTTCCTGGCACTGAGGTCAAACTGACAGGCCTGTAGTTTCCTGGGTCAGCCCTCCGGCCCTTCTTGTAGATGGGCGTCACGTTTGCTAGCCGCCAGTCGATTGGGACCTCCCCCGATAGCCAGGACTGTTGATAAATGATGGACAGTGGCTTGGCCAGCTCCTCTGCCAGTTCCCTCAGTACCCTTGGGTGGATCCCATCTGGCCCCATAGAATGTAGTGACATTGCTTCTGTGGTTGCCTTTACAAGATGAAACAACAAAATGTAAGAGAGATATACAAAAATGTTTGCTTTTTCTGAAACTGTTTATCACTGACATTCTAAACTTAAAAGTATCATTCAAGCAAAACTTCTCCTCTTAAGGTATTTTGTATTTTTTCACATACTCTTAGTATCTTATTTTCATTTTTCAAGATCTTTGGAACAGCTTCAAACCTGCACTACTACCATTTCAGCCAGTACTAGTGAGTTTTCGGTTTACAAAAAATCCACTGTAGCTGTTCAATCTGTCCTTTACTTAAATTGAAAAGTGTTATGCTATAGAGTGAAATTTTGCTTTTTGCGGTTACAATTTTATTTTTATGCACTAGCACATTTTACAGGAATTCAGTCTAATAAAAGCCAGCTCATTTAAAAGTTTTTTACCAGCAATTTAATTTGCTTCCATACTGTATTGCTAACTTTATAGCACCCCCCCCTTTTTTTTAGTTTCAGATCCCTAATAGCCATTCTAAGCATTTTTTGTGTCAATATTTCAAAAGTTCCCGTATTCTAAAAGCTACCGATGCAGTTGATGTTTTATACCACGTTAGCAACTTATCAATTTTTAATAAGTATTTCCAGTAACCTACTCCTATCACTCCACATGTAATTATCTGTCTGAGGCCTCCATTCAGAACCTTACTATTTTAATGCATAGATCAGCGAAATGCTGATCCCTCTTGCCTGTTTTTTTTTTTTTGTTTTGTTTTTTTTTAAACTGGATTCTAATTTTTTTGCTTAGTCATCCAAGAACAGTATATTATTTTTAGTCATTTTGAACAGCAAGTAAAAAATTACAACATTGGTATACTTGCTAAATATTATATCAGCTGCAAACACACCAAAGTGGCTCAGTGGAGCAGGTAAAACTTAGAAACTTGTAAGTACTGAGAAAAATGTCAGGCATAAATTAAAATTACATTATCTGAAATTTATGGATCAAAACAAACAAACAAAAAGAATGTATTTATTTATTTATTTATTTAAGGTATTTCTGCCAAATATTTCTGTTCAGGAGCTGCATACTTGCAACTCCCATTCACCCAATAATAAAGCTTCACTAGGGTTTCAAAACTGATAACAACTGATAATTTCCAATAGTTCTGTGTTCAATAAATGGGGGGAAAAAGTTATTTTGTATTTCCATTAAGACAAAATAATTATTAGAATGGAAAACGAGAGCTTTCAGAACTAATAACCCTGAGTAATTAGAACTACTGATTATTCAAAGTGATAAACTGCATATAAAGGACAAAATCAAAACCAACGTAAGCGGACCCAATTTGCATAGAAACTTAAATAGCTTAATGACGATGGAAGACAAATTCTTGGAATAAATATATTAATACTATTTAGACAAAAAGAGAAAATGTCTTAATAACACGTGACATTGCCAGAAGTTAATTGTGATATATGGCATAATAATTCGTGTAAAGAAGATGGTTGATATTATAAAGAAGGGGGAGATGTGGGAGTGTGGCCATGGGGTCAGCAAGCTCCGTGGTTGGTGTTAACATCAGACTCTTAACGATGAGGCCATCAGGAATGTGAAGAGTTTAGAGGGAAAAAAGAAGGGTGATTCAGGAGACTCCATGCAGTCTCCGGTTTCTTGTTCTCCAGCCATTAAGGTATGGAAGTAGCTGGGTGTTTGCTGTTGTTGTTATTTGCAAAGTTGTTTGACCAATGAAAAGTTGTTTTTGAAAAGGACTGCTGTGGGGTGAAGGGTTTAAGAGGGGAGCCTGCCCTCAAGATAAAAAAAAAAAAGGCAACACGATGAAGTTACATCAATAAAGAAGCAGGAAAAAGAAGTGAAGAGGAACAGGCTGGCAGAATGGAGACCAGGATGGGAACAGGCATTTTGATTGCCTCATGAAGATAGGTTCGGCCAGACTCAGCAAACCGCTCAGAGAAGCTTGTCGCTGGAAATAGGTGGCACTGGAACTGGAGAGAAGCTTGAGCAGAAGTGGACCTGTGCACACAACTGCCTCTCACTGATAAGCAGTTGCGCATTATGGGGAATCATACGTCCTTAGGAACGAAGACTGTCCTGGTAACCTTATAGCTTATTCTTCTTATTAAAAATTGGACAGTTTATGAGCGTGAAATATGGGACCAAACTGAGGTCAAGGTGTGGGACACTGCAACTAAAAGCGACAAGGTTGCAGTGGGATTGCTCGGCTCCTGGCGAGCAATCTCTGAGGCCTTAAAGAACCATATGGAGCCACAATCACAAACGTGTGGCTTGCCAGACAGTGAGGGAGCTGCGGGCTCGTTTACTGATCCGACTGCTACACCATGGGCCCCTCTGCTGCTACAGCCATCAAAGGCCTTTGCTGTTCCGCCCCCTGTCGACCTGAACGTGCCTTTTGACCCAGGCCTATTGGCCTCGAAAAGGAGATGGATATGCTTTTCCTCGATCCGGGAAGAATGGGATACATAAGGCCTGAGGACTGAGTTGCTTGACAACTTAAAGCGAGCAAAAGGAATGGAAAATGGAGACTTGTATGTAATCAAGAAAAGGAATGGAAAATGGAGACTGTTAAGTCATGGAACTTAAAGGATTGTTCTGATATTGCATAAACTCACTTTAGGATAGAATAAAACTTGTGGTTAAAAATTAGCGAGAATAAAATAGATGATGTCTTGTTATCTGTTGACCTTCTGTTATGTTTGAAGCATCTTGTTAATTGAAACATCCCGTTATCTGTCGACCCTCAGTCAGGCTCTGACTTGAGATAACTCGATTGAACCTTCTGTTATGTCTTGTTAACTAAGACATCCTGTTATCTGCTGACCCTCAGTTAGGCCGAAAGCCAACTCAGCATTTCTACAGCTTGGAAAACAACTGATTCATCCTACCTGGCATTTTTTAAGCAAAAGGTGAAAAGTGCATCACGAGGAAGACCTACGGTCTTCCTCCCAAAGACCACTGCCCACATCCTGAAGACCCCAGCCCACAATTCTTGGAAGGCTTTGCGCAAGTGCAAGGACTGATAAGCTAATTAGCATACAAAGTGAGAGTAGGCGGGTTTAGGTAATGAATATGTATAGGTGTTAATACAATATTCATCGTTTTGCTGTATAAATATGAGATGGTTTGTTACTTTGGACATTCATGATAGGTGGAAAGATCCCCTGTGCATCCAGCACTGCAAATAAAGAATATACCACTTAAGGAAATTTCGGCTTCGATCTTTACATCAGTTCTTTCCTGATTGTACGTATGTATAGGCATACTTGTGTTTAGTATGTTAAGCAATGTTCTGTATACATGTATTTAGAATGTTTGATGTGTGTGTGTGCGTGTTGCTGGAGCGTAGACTCCCCGCACACCCAGCGCTGTTTACTTGTCTTTTATACCTTTTAGAAATATTTGTTTTATAATATTACAAAATTCAGATTGAGTTGAGACCTCATTTATAACAACCTTAATTAACAATCAGACAGTTTGTGATCCTGAAATATGGGACCAAATTGAGGTCAAGGTGTGGGACTCTGCTACTAAAAATGACAAGGTTGCAGTGGGATTGCTCGGCTCCTGGCGAGCAGTCTCTGAGGCCTTAAAGAGCCTTGTGGGACCACAGTCAGAAACGTGGGGTTTGCCAGATAGTGAGGGAGCTGCGGGCTCGTTTACTGATCAACTGCTACGCCATCGGCCCCTCTGCTGCTACAGCCATCGCAGACCTTTGCCCGCTGGTGACCTGGATGTGCCTTTTGACCCAGGCCCTATTGGCCTTGAAAAGGTGATGGAAATGTTTCCCTCCAATCCGTGAAGAACGGGATACATAAGGCCCAAAGGCTGAGTTGCTTGACAACTTAAAGCGAGACATATTGTTCCCACGACTAGCCCTGGAATTCTCTGGTGGTTGTAATCAAGAAAAGGAATGGAAAATGGAGATTGTTAAATCATGTAACCTAAAGGATTGTTTGTTACCTTTTCTGATTGTACATATATACAGGCATATATAGTATATATATTACATACTATATAGTATACAATAGTATACTATACTAGTACAGTATAAAAATAGTATAGTATACTATACATATAGTATAGGCATACTCAGGTTTAGTATGTAAAAGCAATGTTCTATATATTTAGGATGTTTGATGTTCTCGTGTGCGTGTTGGTAGAGCGTAGACTCCCCAAGCACCCAGCACTGTTTACTTGTCTTTAATAAATATTACTAAATTCAAATTGAGTTGATACTTCATTTATAACATAATGATAGTATGAAGTAGTCCTTTTGAACACAAATAGAAACATAATTTAAATTTCAAAATTACCAATCCTATGTTCAGGGATACAGAGTGTTTATTTTCACTGAGTTATTTATGTTGTGTTTGGTTAAGAGAATGCATAACTCGACTGGTGCAACTTTGCTTCTATTGACTTAAGGAATGAAATTGTGACACTGGCATAACTGTAACTTCTTGAACATTCACTTATTTGAAAATATTTTCTGACCTAAAACTTACCCAATCAGAGTAGAGAAACAATACTCTAAGACCTAACTGACCACTTAAATAATAGAAATAGCTAACTGCAAAACAATAGAAGTCACACGGAATATTTTTTGATCAACATAAAACTGGTTAAAAAAAAACAAACAAACAGTTGTTTCATGGATAATTCAGTAACACTGATCAATCATCCAATAAATTCTCCACTGCAAAATAGTCCATACAAGTTTTGTATGAATAGACAATAAACAAAGCCATGAACAAAATGTCCAGTGAACGTGTATTGCAAACAATAAAATATGAAGGAGGCTCATACTTGGCACTGGTAAGTGGCAAGAAAAAACATCAGCCTCCTTTCCGTTGGACAAAAGACCAGCAAAATATATACAAGACCTACCAGATTTTATGCATCTCCTTCACACTCTTTAAAATCATGAGTTTAGATACATGTTGAGTTTGAAGATATATTGTGAGTGCTCCAGTGGATCTTTTAAATATATTAAAGATAGGTCAATGAAATACACATTTTAATGGAATGCTATGGTTGCACATAAAGCATTAGCAGAATGCTTACTAAACTGATTTCAACTAGTGCTCTCACCACAACAGAATAACAATGGTAAAATTTATGAAAGATGTTGCTGACATGTTGGAAAGGTGTATTTCAATATTGGAAATACAATATTCGAATGATTTTGAAATACAGAAGCATTTTAATTAGCAGGCAAACATAAAATTTGGATGAATTTATTTGCTGTTGGAACTGTTTCAATATTGTTAGGACATTTAAATAAAGTACAGAAAGTATACAGTGCATACAAGGATCAAGTTTGTTTGAATAAAAGCTATGTATTAACAAGGAGCTGTCATACCCTTCAAACCCTCAAATGGCTCCTTCAGATTTGAAGTGCAAAAACAACTCAAAAAACAGAAGGTAATGTAAAATAGAGAAATATCTGTATTATAACAAAATGAGAAGTAAGACCTCCTACTTCCCCCTATTGAATTTAGAGGAGTTTAACATTGAAGCTATTGTGATTATAACATACAGGTTCATCCACCCCCACCCAGAGGGCAATCTCATACTAAAGATGAAAGATGAAATCAATCATATTGACTGTAAAATGCTAACATCAAACAAAACAAAACAAAACAAAACAAAGCAAAACAAAACAAACACACACACAAAAAAAACCCTCCGTATTGCTGTGATGCATTACAAAAAATAAGAAAACCTGTTTTCTTCTCAGTAAATCTTAGGTCATTATAAGAAATTAATGACATTCTAGAAAAAGAAACCTTTATGAAGTCTAAGGCCAATCTACCTATGTAAATGTATGATGATTGGTATTTCAGAACTGGTTTAGGAATGACAGATTTAAAACATTTAAACCTTAAATATACATATTTAAAAAAAAAAAAAAAAAGATGATTAAGTGTCAAAATGAACTACATTCTCTGCGTTCCTGAGCATTCTAAAAAGACAACACAGGTTTTGTTCATATATAAATACATCTGTAGCCAAAAAGACAGATAAGCTACTTAAGTGAGCAAATGTAAAAGGCACATGGTAGAATTCTTTACTCTGGACATCCATCCCCATTTATTTTTATATATTTATATTTTACCAGCACCAGAACAAGAATGCTGCTACCATTTTCTGCCTCTGTGTCACAGTGAGATGTCCCAGTCTCAGGGAAAATATGATAATCCTAGGAAAATAATTTATTTGCTTTCATATATTATTTTTTGATGCTACCTGAGAATATCTTGATGCAATTTCATGCAAAACCACAGTAGTAATATACCTCAGTTGCATAAATCTGGAAAATATACATACTTTCATGTATATATAATCATCTTTTAATGACAACTATTGCAATTTGGGAGATATGAATGCAAGATTAGTAAACTTGGCATTTTTTGTATCATCTTTCTGAAGATGTATTTTCTGATTTAATTATTTCATTTATATCCATCCATTTGAGTTTAGTATGACCTCACTTTCAGCCAGTCAGCAAAAATAATAAACAAATAAGCTTTGCACAGTAGATTTCTCTTTTCGCTTAACTGTTTACAAAGCCATCATTCAAAGATTGTTTGGTAAACAGCTGTCTGACTCACCAATATTGAATGGAGGATTTATCAGAAACAGGAGGGAGGAGGAAAACAACAACATGCAGTTGCAGCAAGCAAGTAAAAGAGTGACTTCTGAGACATACTGTTTGCAGAGCAACAGACAACTGACCTTATTTAAAGAATTAAAACCAAATTTTCAGATGACAGCTGGTATTACTGGGGGTTTGATTAATATAGGTAGGTTTGCTGACAGTAATACAAACTAATCCTTTCATAGAATCTACAGATCTCTAAACATTTTACAAAGTAAGCACCACTATTCTCCTACTTTATAAATAGGGCACAAGGTAATGAAATGCTTATGTTATTCAGTAGGCTTATGATAGACTTCAAGATAAAAGCTCAAGCCTGCAAGTCCTAGCTCAGTAATGAATTAATGGATTTTCCCCTTTAAAGAGATTAAGACAAACAACTTTAGAGATATTTAATTAATCAATCTACTTTTTTTTTCTTTTTTTTTTTTTTTTTTTTTTTCTGAGTATATATTTTACTAGATTTAGAAGGGAACCATGAGTTTTCTCACTAAAAGCAGACCAAGGGGAATGTCCTGATTTAGGAACAAGACAGCTGAAGCACTTTGTTCTCCACTGTGATCAGCTAAACAGAGAGGATCCCAGAACAAGAATACACCGGGCTTGCATTTGGAAGAACAAAAGCAGGTATCCTCTGTTTGAAGTAGAAGTTGTAAAGAATTTGTGCTTTGTAAACTTATTCAAGAAGAACTTGGTTGTTCTCCAAGTTACAGCTGCAAGCCCAGTTTATTCTCATGAGCACAATCAAGTAGAACACAATCAAACAGAGAATATCACTAAAATACTTTTTCTTAAATTCATTATTTACTTTTCAAGGTTCACAAAATCTTGACCTATATCTAATGGAGTAGACTCTTCAAGTCTTCATAATCCTTTAACCAGTTCTTGTAGAAAAGGGTTTCTTTAAAAGAAATATCAAAGAAGTGACCTTCTTTCTTTTTCTTTCTTTCTTTCTTTCTTTCTTTCTTTCTTTCTTTCTTTCTTTCTTTCTTTCTTTCTTTCTTTCTTTCTTTCTTTCTTTCTTTCTTTCTTTCTTTCTTTCTTTCTTTCTTTCTTTCTTTCTTTCTTTCTTTCTTTCTTTCTTTCTTTTTTTCTCTTTCTTTCTTCCTTCCTTCCTTCCTTCCTTCTTTTTTCCCATTGATTTTCCTAGCTAATTTGTCACTGAGAGCTCTGCAGAATAGGCTGTATAAATCACATTAGACCTTATTAGACCTTACTAAGACATGACTAATGTAATCTAATACTATATTTTATAACCATATGTATTACTAAGATATTTGAGAAGTCGAAAAACCATATTCTTATCTGGCAGAAAGTGACCTTGCTTGATTGGCTTCCTTCAGGGAGAAAGTACAAGACAGCACAGGCTTACACTGCCAACATTACACCGCTATGTTTGATCAGGTATCATTACACTGATCATGTACCAAGAGCTGATGTAGCACACCTCCTTCTATAGATACTTGACTAGCCATGTAAAATCAACTCCTGGTATGCAGCTAGCAGAAAATAATCTATGCAAGACTCAAGTGGTGCTACTTGGCAAAGAAGATGTTTCAAAAGTTTTCCCAGTCGATGGTTTCTATTTGTTAACCTAGTTCATATGTCTAGGTCTTGTTTGGGTCTTTCCTAACCCTGGAGATCCATGCATTATCAGAATCCAAAACATGCCTTTGTTCATTCATTTTACTAGTTTCTTTCTGCCTAAGAAAGGTTTCTTTAGCTCTTAAAATCTCTCTATAAATTACATATATAACTTTTTGAGCAAAGGCAATGTTCTAACTCATTTGTGTTCTATGCCATAAGAATTTCAAAAGTGTGATTTTTTTTTTTCTTTTTTTTCATTAATACATTTAATGAAAAAATGAGGCTGTTCTACAATATAAATTTAAGGTAAATGACAGACAGTAAAGCTAACAAACTTCATGGCCATATTCTTGTGCCACTCAATGAATAGCTGCTGTTCCATCCAAATATTCACACCAATGGATAGGCTGCTCAGATGTTTTTTTTCAAACTCATCTAAACCAAATCTTTAAAATCCATGTATTGTGAATATCTGGTTCTTTTCTGTCAATCATAGAATTAAATTAAGTAAAAAAAAGTAAAAGCCAGCAGCAATATTCTATTTATTACTAAAATCAAATAAATAAGTTTACAAAAAAACAAAAAACAATAACAACAACAAAAAACACTAGGAGTTTTTTCATGCTTTCCATATTCACAAATTTACCCTAACCTGAAAAACAGGTGTAAACTGTCATTTGTAAGTGACTTTTAAAGTACAGTTCCTTAAACATGTTTTTTACAATCAAAATGACTATTTTACCAATTTCTTTACATGCACTGTACAGTATGTTTACCATAAGGCTCAGGGGTGACCTTATTTCTCTTTACAGATACCTTAAAGGAGGCTGTAGCGAGGTGGGGGTTGGTCTGTTCTCCCACGTGCCTGGTGACAGGACGAGGGGGAATGGGCTTAAGTTGAGCCAGGGGAGTTTTAGGTTAGACCTTAGGAAGAACTTCTTTACCGAAAGGGTTGTTAGGCATTGGAATGGGCTGCCCAGGGAAGTGGTGGAGTCACCATCCCTGGAAGTCTTTAAAAGACATTTAGGTGTAGAGCTTAGGGATATGGTTTAGTGGGGACTGTAAGCGTTAGGTCAGAGGTTGGACTCGATGATCTTGAGGTCTCTTCCAACCTAGAAATTCTGTGATTTCTGTGATAATGTGGTTCAGGGCACATTTGCAAGCTAGCATAAATTTAATTGAATTTTACAGTGGATCTATACTTAAGTCATTCTTTTCCCAATGATTTTACAAAGATTTTATTAAAATTCTTTAAAATACAGTGACTATTTTAATAAGGGCTCACACTGTCTTGTCAAAAATCCTTACTATTTTCTAGACATACTTTGATTTAACAAAGGCTTTATTAACTGGTAAACCACTAACCCTCCCTCCAACAAACAAACAAAATCCCCAGAAAACTGCTAATTATTCCTTTTAAACTGCAAAATGTTCAGCCAGCTGGGCCTTTCTCACAAAGGGACAGCTAGCTGCTCTGATATTCCTCACTTGCCAAGGGACATGCAAAAATACACCAGGATTCCTTTGTTCTAAGGCATTTCAATTTTCCTTTGATGCAGGAATGAAAAAATGAAATGGTTAGATTTTATCCCATCATGGAGGCAGGATACATTGATGAATATGAATTATGCTGAAATATGCTGAACGATGTGCACAGCCTTAAGATTCACTTCCTTTCTACCTGCAGCCTTACAGTTACAATAAATTTTCAGATAATCAAAGTTATTTAGGCATTAGCATGAATATCATTCAAAAGAAGTTCTCTGTTTTGAGATTTAGTTACCTCAGAAAACCACAGCTGATGTCTGCCCAAGACTTATTTGCCCCCGCTTTTAAGATTAGGATGTGTATGACACTGTATTTTCTACAACAGATTTAAATCTACATGCATCTTGAGGTTATTGTGAAACTGCCATTTGTGACCCTTGTATCCACAGACAGAAAACCATAAGAACATTTTCATGGACTGAGGTATAACATGGATTTTATTTTTTTTTTTCCAATCCTATCTGTACTGCTACATATCAGAAAAAAAGAAAAAAAAGAAAAAAAAAAAGAGGATCTTGACATCTTGATATCAATCTCTAATTGTACAAGCATTTCTATCTTTAGTTTTCTGCAGAACAAAACTTGTACTAGATGATAGATTCAGCATCCTCCACTTTTTATAATTCAACAGGGCATAAAAATGAATGATTGACTCAGACAGCTGTTTTATTTGCTGTTTTGTAATTTTGTCTTCATTTTTGGAAAACCTGTTCTATGGAGAGCTATGGTGTTGTATGCTTCCATGGTAGAAACTGATACCTCTACTTCATTGTAATATGACGTCAGAGATTACTGCACCAGTTATCGTAGATCCATGAAAAATAATTAGGTACACACATTCATAGCAACATCTATTGAGATTGTTCTGAGGGATTGAGGGTTTGGGAAGCTTACCTTTATCAATTTAGTTTTACCTTTGCCCCAGGGGACAAATTAATACACAGAAAAACGGTCACAGTTATGATCATATGTCAGAAGTTTCTGTCAACAATTTTGAAACTGAATTTAATTGCCTATTATACTGGAAAAAAACTTGTTCGGGTAAGTGATGAAGTTGTACACAGAAACACGTGATCTCTATTTCCATAAATTCCTACAGAACTGTAGCTCTGCCCAAGTCCTATCATGAAGTGAGCACAATTCCATGTATTTTATATTTTTATGTCAAGACTTAACAAGCATAAAATGCATCTGTGCAGAATATGAGATGGTCTTAATAAAATTTAGGATGGACAACATCTTCAAAAAAGATGTATTTTGCTTTCTCTTCAGTTAATAGAATTTATCTAAACAGCAAATTGTAAATTACCATTTTATGTACATACATTTAAGCTAGAATATTAACTACAGGAAAATAAAAGTCATTTGACCTAATTGTTTGCTCTAGTTATCCATTTATTCATGCCTCACAGAAATCAGCTGATTAAATTTTATTGTTGCTTGTCAGTTATTTCCATATATAATCTAATATACTTGACTTTCAGTCATTGTATTATAATTTCATTTCCTCATCATGCACATAAGGGCAAGGGGAAAAAGATAAGCGTAAGACAGAGGTAAGTTGCACACAGAGCCATAAAATGGAAACATATTTGTAGCTATATTCTGAAAACGAGGAGACTATTATGTTAGATTCTGAATTAAAGACTGTTCCAGCTGGCTTTACTGAGCTGTTAGTTATTTGGATGTATTATTCTTAGACTTAAAGGCTAGATTGTTTCACCTAAGCTTTATCTTTAAGCACACTTCTATTTTCTGAAACAATGAACAAAAAATTCAAAGCCATAGGGCAAAGTGCAAATTACCTTTTACTTTTTTAAACTATTTGTAAGAATAGACACTAAGAAATGTTCTTGCAAAAAAGTTAACCTAGCCTTCTCATAAGCAATACATTCTTCAGGGATAGCAGAGCTGCTGGTATGCGTGCATTGTTTTTGTGCTTGTAGTGCATTGATTTTAAACTGCTGGCAGCCAGAGTTCACATTCGGAGCATTTGAGAGATTGACAAGAAGATTGGAAAATATGAGGTGCTTCTGTTTAGTGCACCTGTTTAGTGACTGCCACTTGGATGGCTTACTTCAACAATGATGAATGTTGGAAGACATGTAAATAGGAAGAAAAAAAGTCTCCTATAAGAGACACCTTCTGAGTGCAAGGTATATATCAACTATAGATCTATAAGACTGAAATTGTACTGTCAGATATGTACAGGCTGCATCATGAAGTTCACTAAGGGGACTGACTCTCATTAAGAGAGTCCAATCTACTAGGTTAATTTCACAGAGGAAAACTTAAAAAGAAAGAAGAAAAGATCTGCAAGTTACTGTCCACTAAGTTTGGCTTATGGTCAAAACTGACATTTATTCCTTTCCTCTAAAGATCAGATTGTTTTCCAGTGGAGGTTAAAATTATTAAATAAAAAGTATAGAAACATCATGATGTTAGATGTCACTCATGAGAGTCCTACTTAAATAGAACTGTAAAGATGGTGTGTGCCATCTTTATTTATTTGCATAAAAAAAATCTCTCATGGTAATGCCTTATCATACCCAACATAACTTCAGTCCAACACATTTGAAAAATTAATACACATCCAAACTTCTGGATTCTCATTCAAAACAACTGTCTGAATTGTCTGTAATATGCTTAAAAGACAAATGTATTCACAGTAGTGAACAGAATCTTGAGGATTCAAAAGGACATTTACAAATAGTGCAGTGGATAAGGATGCCTTACAGAGCTATCGGGGATATTTCTCAAATGAATATGAATGAAAATCTTGAGAATTTAAATCACAATGAAATTGAAAACAACAAAAGAATCATATTCTACTCTTAAATCATTAAAGAGGTATCTTGAGGAATTACTTTCTGTAAGTTAAAGAGAAATCTAATTCCAGTTTCACATTTTGTTTTGTCTCAGTTCACACTGAACATGTTGTCAGCAGTGAGATAAATACTGTCAATGCAGCTATGTCAATGCAGGTACCATGGGGATGATATGATAATAATCAAAATCATGAAATGATCAAAAACTGCTTCCTAAGTTTGGCACTGGGACAAAGACAAATGGTTCCTTAGACTAAGATAAAATTGTTCTCCATCTGCTTAAGGTTGCACCAAACTGGGCAGCCCACAATCAAAGGCCACAAACTGTGTCGCTGTTCTCTAACTTGAATTATGGAATAGTCAAGAACAGAATTTTCATCTGGCAACGGGCCTGAACTCTGAAGAAAATAATGCAGTTTGAGATTTTTGAAGAAACAAAAACTGCTGCTTATTTTAACACAATGCTAAGAGCATACTTTTTTTTTTTTTTTAACAGAAGTGTGCCACACAAACTAGAATACTATTTGAAAACTAATTAGATACTAAATTTATGCTGTAGATGTGCCATTATGTGCCATGTTTTCAGCAGAGCTCTGACAAGATAGTTGTGTGATGGTTGCTTATAGTTGTACATATAGCTGTGCAGTTCTGACAGTTCTCTGCATATGCTTTCAAAGCTTATTTTCATTTGTATTAAGTTGCCTGTTGTACACATGCCCAGTGACTCTCATGTTGGTGGGCAGGTCCTAGGCCACCTATAAAGGCTCATCAGTGTTCACCTCCCATTACTGTTTTTTTATCTTGGGGAATCCACACCTATATTTGTTTTTTTATGAATTGGTAATCATGACTTTTGAGTTTGATACATTTTTGACTACAGGACTTTGAGTAGAAGAGAAGAAAGAAAGGGAAATATATCTTTTGCATAGGATCTAGTTCAAAAAACATTTAAAATTTCTCACCTACAGTGGAAAAGAGGGTATATTTGAATCCATAATTTTCATTCATTTTATTATTTAATAAGAAAACATAACAAAAATATTATGTTTAAGTCTAACTCCAGGTGTTGAATTTTATTGGAAACTCTTGAACTACTTCAACTACAAGATGAAAATAATGAGTTAAAGTTATCACAATATAGATAATTAAGTCTGAATATTTGTTTTTCCTTTTACTGAGTGCTAGTGATTTATTGGCTGCTATCTTGAACATACAGAGATGTGGTGTTAACAAAAGCATATGTGTTGTGCAAAGACACCAGGCACAAAGGGGGAAACAGACCCGTGATACCTCTACCATATTTCAGAACAAATACTTACCAATGCATTCACCTGCCTTATGTTATATTTCATCGAACAGTGAATCTATTTGTATGAACAACAGACACATACAGAAATAGATTTACTTTGTATACCAAAACATTCACCCAAAAACTAACATCTGAACCTCATCTTCTAAAATTGCACCTTCTGAAACCTACCAAATTGGTCAAATTAATCTAGTAATTCCAATGCTTAGTAAGGGACTCAGCGGAAGGATGTTTTTGTATGCTATTGTAAATAATGAGAACTTATAAATAGTTTTTGTTCTGTTTTTGTACCTCTTGAACTAGTAAGGTTCCAAGGATAAGTCAAATTAAGAAAGCAATTGCAGATTGTAAGGAAAGAAATAATTATTTTTTGTAATAGAAAATATTTCTGTAGTTTGTGCAGATTGTTAGAGCCAACTTTAACTTCATTAATTGAAGTAGTTATTCAGCATACATTAATTCAGTGCCCGGAATTTAGAAGTGGCAACGAATCAATAAAAATAAATGAATATTGATATTGCAGGACTTTTGCAATATTGTATTTATAGTGCCCCTGAAGGAAGTTAGATCTTACATTAAAAGATCAATAAACTAATGCAGCGGCTAACGCCTTGCATTCAAAAAGTCTTGGTGTCAGGGGACAAGGGGAAGGAAACTAAATATTTATTCCTGTATTTTTGATGAGATTATAGAACTTTTTTCCTCTTGCTTGTATGATTGAACATGGGACATTGATTACCTTTCTGATGGAGTCCAATGACATTTTATAATGTTCAGTCAAGATCCATAAATCAGAAATGGGCTTCCTTTTCCCTAATGTTCTAGTACTCTAGTATGTTGTTCACTAAAGAGAAAGATAAAACATTCCCTTTTAATCAGTGAGAATGTAGCTCTTTATACTCAATATGCTGCTGAACTCTATACTCTGCTTTCAAAATAAAAGGAGAATCATAATAAAACCAAATCCTTTTCATTAAAGTAAAATAAAATAAGTATTTAAGCATGCAAAATATACATTTTGCGTATGTGCATACATATATGCAAATTATACTATATGTATACTATTAAAGTTTACGAACACCAGCCTAAATAACTTAATACACAGATTTCAGTAACAGCAGTCTACAGTATTATTGCTAGAATCTTGATTAACTGCTAGCTTTTGCATAATAAATATAATATAATGTGTGGATACACACAAACACACAAAAACACCTTGTATTAATGCAAAGTTGCATTTAACACTTTAGTACTTGGAATTTAAAAGTAGGCACATTAGCAGTGAGAGGTTTGTGCTGGTTACTACCTAAGAACGTTTGCTATGATTATTGCAATTTTAGACCCATTGTTGTTGTTCGAATTTATTTATTTATTTTTTAAGAAACAGGACTGAAACCAACAACCTTGCCCTCCTAATTCTCATGAACATTGTAATCTGTCCTTAAAAGACCACGTATGATTAAACAAAGACTTTAAATTGCTGACTGTAAATAATATAATTGAAGTAGAAAGAATACAGTCTTTGCTCAAACTTCCAATATTTTTACAAGATATAAAAGCTGACTCTGCTTCTAAATTGTTGCACTGAAATTAAGATTAATGATTAGGTATTAGAAGAAAATAACTTTGAGTTAGATGCAATAGCTTTTAATTTCATCATTTAAATTCTTAAGCATTTCAATTTTATATTCATTCAGGCTTTTGCATAATTAATTTGCAGATTTCCAGAGTGCAATAGGATGAAACTTTTAAATGGATAGATGGTTATTAATGGATGATATAAATATATTATTCATTATTTTTGGTTGTCATTGTAAATTACATTGAGTACTTCTGAACAAATATTAAATTCAACATCATCCTCTGAATTCAAAAGCAAAATGTATTCTCAGTGATAATTTGTTGAACTTGAGAAGACTTCATGTGTCATTTCATAAGAAATATTCTGTAACAAAGTGCTAAAATTTGTTAATGTCACACTTTCCTTCTCTCTATAAGATGGCAGGATCACCCAGGCAAAACTGAATTTCAATAGTCAGCCTCTTCAAAGAAGTCAACAACAGGCTGGTCTAGTCTTGTCCAACAGCAGACAAAGAAATTATCAAAGCTCTAATTTACTAAGTGATACCTTTTAAAATTTGTACGCTGACAGAATGCCATCAGAGGGAGAAATGTATTTGTATCAAAAAGTACTGGAGAACATGGCCACAGAGAAATGCTGACATATACTGGAGAAAGAAAAGGAAAAAATGTAGTTTGAGCTGAAGGCCAGAAGAGCTCTGCCAAGTGTTGTTTACAGCGGATGACACAAATATCCATGAACGATTCTTATCACTTAGAACTCAAAACACTCTGTAAATGTCTCTTTTTTATTTTATCCTTCAATTCTAAGCCATTACATTAATCATTACTACTCTGCACATAAAGTATATGAAGAAATATATACCATACTGTTATCTGGAAGATCATCTTTGATTTAATGCTAAGGCAGTCACACTTAGTTTTTCATATTTAGCTATGCAGATTGTACTTGCAACAGATGAAGTTATACTAAAAATTAGAGGAAGGGAAATAACAGAACAGCATACAATCTGTAACATTTTCCAGAGATCAAGAGCCCTTCAGAAAACTTGTCCTTTTCCAGTTTTTATCTTTACCTAAATAAGCTGATATACCAGCACAAATTTATTTAATTTAGTACTGATGAAATAAAACATTATAAAAATGCAACTCAGCAAGCTGTTGAGAGGCAGCCTGAAGACCCAAGCCCTGAAGTTACTTTACATTTCTAGCTTTGTTAAGATTCATTGAAGTCACTGTTAAAGGCAGATACCGAGCGAGTAGAGAAAAGAAATGATATTTTAAAAGGATATGCTTTGAACTGATGTTTTCAGGCTCTCAGTTAAATGACAGGAGGACAATTGTCTGTGTCTAGATGTACTGTACTGCAAGGGATAATTTCCACTTGCCTTCCAGTAGAGTAATACAGAAAAAGAAGAGCACAGAAATAGAATGTCAGTATAAGAAATATACTGGCATGACTTTTGAAAAGTGCTAATGAGAGAGTAAGAGGCTGATGCTGAACCAAGCAGCACAATCGGAAATAATTTTTAATCTTTTTATATTATACAAAATCTAATGAATGGAGAATTACACTAGTGTGGCGTGTTTAAAGCCCTCATTTTTCTCTTCTACACGATGGCCAAATATTTCCATGAGCTGTCAATTGGTTGATTAATCAATCAAGCAGTTTGGCATGTACATAATCAAACTAAGTAGTCCTTCAGAAATTTTCCATGTGGATAATGGCCTCAGTGCTCTGGCTGCAATGAAAGTCTTTTAATCAGGAGTGGCTAGTATAGCTTTAGCAGCCCTTCATAGGTAATAGTCTTCCATAACTGAAAACTTTATGGTATTTCTCACATTTCTAGTTTCACTTCTTTTCCTCCTTTTGATACCACCTCTTACGTTTTCTACGTCTGTACTTTTAATTATATGTAGTCTTTTGATTATATTTATGAGAAGAAATGTTTCCCAGATCTTGGAACACTTTTTTTTTTTTTTTTTTTTTCTATATGGGTAACCAGGATAATAATGTGGACAGTAAAAAAAAAAAAAAAAAAAAAAAAAAAAAAAAAAAAAAAAAACCAGAAAAAAGCCAGGAATAGAACTGATATGTCCAGAGTCCAACTCCTTCTTAGGTTGCACAGACTGAACCTATGATAAAGCACAATGCTTTACGTTGAAGAAACAAACACAAATGTATACAGTGAAAAATCATGTTATATAGTTGAATGTTGTGTAAACACCGAAGTGCGTGTGTATTTATGTTCAAACCCTTATAACTGTGAGTCCATTACTCCCAATGGTTTAATCAAAATTTCTTTTTCTTTCACTTTTAGAAGGTCTGCCTTTTGAATGCCAATATAAAGTGTAAACAGATATTTGCTTGTACTTCCAGGTTTTGTTCATCAGATATGTACAGCGCCAAACTCATTCTCAAAGCACTTGCTGCTGGCTTACAATGCCTTGGCTAGTCATGCAGTGATAATTTCTCATTCCAACTTCCATTGATTGATTACACCATATTGATACAAAGCCAGAACACACTGATTCCAGCCCTTGTCCAAACCTGATTTTCTGATTCATAGACACAATTTACAAAAGTGTACATACTGAGCTGCCATGCACAGAGACCTAGCCTGCATGACTGAAGAGAATTACAAATAGCTCAATAGTATTAAACTTTACACAGCATGCATTCTTTACCTATATAAAAGCTGCCTCCTCTTAGTCTCAGTCTGGGACAACATCTGTCTGAAAAACAATTTTCTTACAGGTGGATTGGCCCTTAATTTTCAAGATAGAATGTGCTACTGCTGCTCTTGTAAATGTGTAGTCCATTACAGCAGGTAATGAAAAATCCATCTGTCCATGGTTGTAATCCCCAGTGAAAGTAATCTCCCATAAAAATTCTTACTCTCCCACTGGATGCAATAATAAAAAAACATAAAGCAGCAGGAACATAATTCCTAAATACTTCCTGATTCTCCAAAATAAAGAAAGTCAAAGAGACCAAACACACTCTAGAGAAGCAGATCACTCATTTAAATGAAGCATTCTGTTAAACGACATTTGTTAACTTTTCAGAGAATTTTGCGGCAGCTTAACTGTAATGTCCCATCTAATATTTATGAACTAACAGTCAAGAGTCCTCTCTTAAATACCCATTGTAAGTGTGTAGCAGTTGGTACCAAGTCACACGCTGACACAGAAGTCATTGAAAGAAATCAGCCTAACTTTAAATATAAATAAGAAAATCTGTAATAAAAAAGTAGAAAGCTATTTTTCTTTATGTGAACAGGAGATAATTCTTAGATAAGCCTTATTTGTGTGTATATATATATATATATAAGTAATTTTTACAGGTGACGCAAAACAACCTATTCAGTCCTATCAGGAAAGCAAAGAGTCCACTAATATCCTCAAGCCATGCAAGTTCTCAAGTACAGCGACAGTAATTGGCTCATGGAGCCCTCTTGAAAGCCAACCCCCCTGAAAGAATAAAAAGCCCAAATATAAAGAAGATACTATGAGAAACATAGATATTTATATAACCCTTACCTCATGAAAGAAAAGGAAAAGCAAAAACTCAACCTAGTTTATTAGTGCCCATGCACTTACCCTAAATTTTTACTTAAAATCAGGATTAGGTTATGTGCATTGTATTTTGCTCTGAACAGTTTTAAACCAGTTGAATGAACCTACAGAAGAGGACCGGTAAGGTTAAACTAAGAATTCAAGGCTTCTGACACAGCTTTAATGGTGGTCTTGCTGCCCCTACTTTTTTTATTTTTTCCTTCTTCTGTCAACTCCTTCCTTTCTTTTTCAAGTACTATTGCATCCATCATCCCCTGTCTGAACTTCTACGAACCTTTCAAGTAGGGAATTGGAGCCAGACTGTTGCTAAGTCTCTGCTTAGAGCCAAAGCCAATTTAGCTACAGGAAAGAGACAAGCGTCTGGCTGCAGATGGACAGAACTGGCTAAGTTCCACCATTAACATCTCCCTGAACAGTATGCTGAAGGGTGAACTGAGAGCCAATTTTAACTATGATGCTACTATGAGAAATAAAGTGGGACTGGAAACTAGATACTCAGAAGGAATCTCTGACTGTCTTTGCACGTGGAAAGGAAAGTCTACTGGTTTTCTCTTTGCAAAAAAATATAAATTCCTGACACACAGATTTGCATGGGCCATGAGATGTGGAAACTGCCAATACATCTGCCCTTACATCTGAAAGTCACTGAGACAAGCAGAGCTCTAGCAAAGAGGAGAAATTAGATATATCAAAAAAATATGCCTGCAGTGCCAAACCTCTCAAGTATTTCTAGAGATCAAAACCAAGCATTTCTGTAATGCCACTCTTGGAGAACTAATTTGTGTGCTTTTGGTTCAGTTGTGAAGCAATGACACAGGAACAGTTTGGGCCTGCAACCGCTTTGCACAGACAAAACCTGAGTAATTGAAGAATTCAGTTCTAACAGTGCTGTAATTTACATTTTTCTGGGTCTCATAGTGTTAAACTGATCCATACAAAAACAAAACATGCACTGCAAAGTAAAAACCAGTAAGGTTTTGAGCAGACAACGACATAGTCAATGGGTTGCTACTGAGATGAAACATGAGAAAATAGGTAGGGAAAGCCTCTACTGAGGAGAAATTATCAGTGGGAAATCTAAATTGAGCCTGTTATGGTCTTTGTATCTAGCAAATGTATTCTGCAGACTTCAGCTGCAGTACTACTGTTAATCTGCTCAGGTAGTAATATAGCGATAAAAGAGTTAGAGGTTAGGTCTTTATACAAAAGTATCACACTAAGACTTTCCCCAGAAGTCTTGACTCCAGCTGGAACTCCCTGCATGCAGTTTAGGGATAGGATTTCAAAAGAATGTTACAAATTAACAAGGCTTTTGGTAGAACTGATAAGAAGAGGCAGATTTACTTTGTAATACATTCATTTAGAGCCACTAAAGTTTTCTTCTATACTTTCCCTACACTGATGGCCTTTATTGTGTTTTCATGAATAAAAACCAGAATATTAGAGCCAGTTGTCAGTGTTGGGATGTTCTAAAAGTCATTCAGAGCTTGAGACTATGTTTGAGATTCAGAAATAGCAGCTGAATACTTAATATTGAGATGATGTATTTTATAAACACCCTTCCTTCTGCATGTGAAAAAAAATAATAAAAAAGCATCATTGCTATAGCTACAATCAACTTATTATGCATTACACATTTGTTTAACTTGTGTTTGTATTCTATAAGACACCCATGGTATTCTGTATTACAAATGTCATGAGATCTTTCCCTTGTAATTAGATGCAAACCATACTCTCAGCCAACTAATTTCTTCCCTGGGAACTGAATCTAGTGAGAATCTTTGAAAATATACTGAAGTTATTTAGATTACCACGTTAGCAACATGCAAAAAAGAAAAGGGCCTCATTCTCTTCCCACACATACACTATAGTAAACTTCTTTAACAGTGAAGAATCACCACAGTGATTTTTTATTTTTATTTTTTAAATAGGCTTGTTGCTTTAAACTAGAAGCCTTACCATCTGTTCTACACTCATTAAGAATGCAAAGAGAACACATTTCACAGTTACATCAGTACATAGTAAAATTAAACTGTTTAAATGACTAGGTAAAAGCTTCCCATGCTCATACAACAGTATTTCCAGCTGTGTTTCCCATGTTTGTGACATAAATAAGGAAAAATGATACCCTACACATCACAAAAGTTTTACAGTTCCCAAATACTTACTGGTATCTGCTACTAGATACAATGAGCTTAGGGCCGCTACTCACAGGAGGCATTTTCAAATCAAATCTAAATTTTAAATATGCCTTTGAAGTTATTAATTTGCTTAGACACCTTGCCTTTATGGATGTACTCTTCGGCATTCTGATTTGATGGAATGCGAGTGCTGAGACAATGTTATCAAAGCAAAGGTTGACAATGTTTGACTGATGTATCTGAACCATCTATCTCTTGAACATTAACTTCATTACTGCCTCTGAAAGGTAATGTTCAGCTCCAAACAATACTCATGGAAATCTAAAACTACTTATTTGCAAATGGTTTCTAGTTCTGCACTAAGTATTAACGAGATGGAACAGCTTCCTCCATTTTAAAACCCCTTAATTTAACTACAGTTGTGTCAGACAATTCATCTGAATATGGACCAGTAACTCAGCACTAAGCTGAAGAGTCAGAATAACGAAGAACAGCTTAAATTTACTTAGCCATAAAACAACTTTTTAATTTAAAAGAATCTACACAACAATTGCGTTAACTATCTTAGCTAACATGGAAACTACCTATTGGCAATGAATATTAATAATATTTACTGAGATACTTTCATTAATATTTGTGAAATTTAACAGGCCATAAGGGAATGCTTAGGTCAGAAAATGACGTTTTGCTAGTGATAATCATATATGAATTATCCCTTTGAAGAGTACAACTGAACATATCTGAATCTGAAAAAAAATTACAAATGCAGAATATAATGGGTGAAATGTAAACAGAAATTTTAGAAGCAATCCAAAGTAATAACATATTTAAACATATTAAAAGCAGTCAAATTGAGTACAAAGAACAGGACTGCCAAACTGTAAGAGAAAAAGGGAACAAGCAAAAAAATTCCTTGTCTTTTATGAAAAATGAGATACCAGCAGATTCTGCACCAAGGCATCAGTGGGGCCTATAAGCTTCCAAGGACAGGTAGGTTCAGGTTAAAGATAGGAACTTCCATGGTTTCTTTAAATAAGTTTTGTAAGCCATGTATGCAAAAGTTTATAGAATCATCTAGACTTCTGACTATAAAACAGTAATTTAATGTGTAGGAGATATTTAGTAGACTGTACAATAAAAAATTATTCTTGAAATTGCTTCTAAAAACAAATTCTGCATAAACTAGCAGTGTTAGAGACACTGTGCCAGATGTGAAGGGAAATTTCTGGTTCTGACTTTCCTCATTTCTTCAGACTTTTTTTTTAATAACATATTTTATAAACATAACTTCTCTTATAAAAATATCCTCAGAATAAAGTCGCACATGGAAACCAATCCCTTCTAAGTTCCATACCATCACTGCTCTTTTTTTCCCCCCTTCTGCTTCAACACATACCTATCATTGGACAACCAGGTGCACTCAAACAGCTTCTCTCTGGGACTGTCTCTTTGCACAGCCCTCATAGATTTTTGTTTCAGGCTGTGCATTTTCACCAGACTTCCTTGGACAGAGAATCTAGTCATGCAGGCTTATTATTATGACCATCAAAGCTGAACCATTGTGATTATTCACTTGCCCAATGGTAGCTTGCTGCACTTATGAAATGGGATTTTAGCTCACAAGTCTCCCTTTGAGATTGAAATACTGTGTTTGTGACTAAAATACTGTGTTTTACACTGAGGTTGAGCTAAAATAAGCGGCTGCCCAAAGCATAGCTGGGTGAGCATTTGAGGAAAAGGGAAGGAAGGAAGGAAGGAAGGGAGGGAGGGAGGGAGGGCAACTTTTTCAAACACACAGAAGAAAAAGTCAGGGGTAGGCCTGGAGCCTCCGCCACCAGCCCAGGCTGAGGGTGGGGCCTCCCCTCAGCGCTTCCTGCCCTTCGAGAAACTTCTCTGCGCGGGCCGCAACCCTTACAACGGCCGTGAGGGGGAGCTTTGTCGTCTCCCGCCGAGACAGAGCTTTCCATCAGGCTGCGGACTGCTCCCTTCTGGTGGCCCAGTGAGACAGCAGGATACCCCACACAGGCCAAATACCCCATTGCTTTATATATATATATATATATATATATATATAATAATTTTTTTTTAGTTGGTAGCACTTTGAGAATCTGGTTAGTGCTGGGGTGATCTTAAAGCCTCAGTGGCTTTGCTTTTCACTCTGTCCCTGAGCAGCTAAGGCTCACCTGGCTCCTGTTAGCAGGCAGAGCAGGGTTAACTTTGCTGCTCATTGCGATGTGTCAAGGCATAATTGTTTTCCTTATCTGTTGGCAGAACTCTTTTTCTGTTTAATAAACCAAGCAGCAGGGTACTAATAAAAGAAATTGCTATTGCTCGAGTGTGTTTCTGTTCTATAAGAAAACAAATTCATGATTTTGTTTTTATCAGAGTCCAACATCCCTTGAGGGAGTAGGATAGGTTTAAAGTAGCTATTAAAATTACTGCTGGGAAATGAAATTTGATTAAAAAAACAGCAGTGACATTGCTTAACAAAAGCATTCCTGTAAAATCATGCTGTTCCAGGCCACTATGTGAATTCCAAGTCCTTTTTTGAAGATAGCTAACTAAAATATAACAATATGAAATGGAAAAATCTCTAACTGGTTATTTAACATTTGAACAACAAATGCAGGTCTCTGCAAAGTGAAAAGCTTGCTTTCTCTTCTAGGTGTGATATATGGAGTAATAATTCATGTCAAGAAGACGGTTGATATTAATAAAGAAGGGGGAGATGTGGGAGTGTGGCCATGGGGGTCGGCAAGCTCCGTGGTTGGTGATAACATCAGACTCTTAACGATGAGGCCATCAGGAATGTTAAGAGTTTAGAGGGAACAAAGAAGGGTGATTCAGGAGGCACCATGCAGTCTGGGGTTGCTTGTTCTCCAGCCATTAAGGCATGGAAGTTACTGGGTGTTTGCTGGTTGCTGGACAAAGTTGTTCAACCAATGAAAAGTTGTTTGAAAAGGACTGCTGTGGGGTGAAGGGTATAAGAGGGGAGCCTGTCCTCAAGATAAAAAGGCAACACGATATAATGAAGTTACATCAATAAAGAAGTAGAAAGAAGGAATGAATAGGGACAGGCTAGCAGAACAGAGACCAGGATGGGAAAAGGCACATTGATCGCCTCATGAAGATAGGTTTGGCCAAAGTCAGCAAACTGCTCAGAGAAGCTCATGCAGAAAGTTGCTGGAAACGGGCGCACTGGAGCTGGGAAGAAGATCAAGCTGAGAGAAGCCGAGCCGTGCACACAGCTGCCCCTCGCTGGTAAGCAGTTGAGCATTATGGGGAATCATATGTCCTCAGAAACAAAGACTGTCCTGGTAACTTTACAGCTTATTCCCTTTATTAACAATCGGACAGTTTATGATCCTTAAACATGGGACCAAACTGAGGTCAAGGTGTGGGACTCTGCAACTAAAAACGACAAGGTTGCAGTGGGATTGCTCGGCTCCTGGCGAGCAGTCTCTGAGGCCTTAAAGAGCCATGTGGGAGCACAGTCAGACATGTGGGGTTTGCCGGATAGTGAGGGAGCTGCGGGCTCCTTTACTGATCTTACTGCTATGCCATGGGCCCCTCTGCTGCTACAGCCATCGCAGGCCTTTGCTGTTACACCCCCTGGTGACCTGGATGTGCCTTTTGACCCAGGCCCTGTTGGCCTTGAAAAGGAGATAAATGCGGTTTTCTTCAATCTGAGAAGCATGGGATACATAAGGCCCGAAGGCCGAGTTGCTTGACAACTTAAAGCGAGACATATTGTTCCCACGACTAGCCCTGGAATTCTCCGGTGTTTGTAATCAAGAAAAGGAATGGAAAATGGAGACGGTTTTAAGTCATGGAAGATATGGGAGCACTTCAACCAGGCCAACTATGCTCCCCCAGCCATGGACATTAATAGTAATAGACTTAAAGGAGTGTTTGTTCTGATTATACATATGTATAGGCTTATACATATGTATAAACCTGTATACATACAGGTTTAGTATGTAAAAGCAATGTTCTGTATATTTAGAAAGTTTGGTGTTCATGTGTGTGTGTTGGTAGAGCATAGGTTCCCCACGCACCCAGCACTGTTTACTTGCCTTTTATAAATATTACTAAATTCAGATTGAGTTGAGACTTCATTTATAACATAGGAAATGCTCAGTATTCCTGTAGCAGAAAGGGGAATGATTATTACACAGAAGTGCTGGTTCTTTTTTCTTTTTTTTTTTTTTTTTTAATTTAGTTTAATTTAATTTTATATTTTATTTTATTTTTAATGTAAATTTATATTTAAGTTTCACATTTTTTAGCAGGGAAACTTGAGAAATGCTCATCTTCTCACTTTCTTTTCAAAAGTTTTCATCAGTCAGGGTCTTATTGATGCATATTAGGAATCATTAGGTGCCAGCATGCAAAACATTGGTATTTCATGCCTGGTTTTAAGATTCACTTCTGCAGAAATGTGCGAGGCACCAAAGTAGTTACTGGTAGCAATTGCACGTTTGTTACTCTACTTGTTTGTGTCCCCAGAATGGTAGTCTTTGCTAACCGGTAGCATGGAAAAATGAAAGAACATGGGGGTGTAAAGTGGCATCATGCACTTTAACCTGTCTTCTGTCATTATTAACACTTTTGAAACAGTTGTTTTTGATGGAAGTGCCACAATTGTCTTTGTACTCCTACTGTCAACTGAAGGGATGTAAGACACAAACTCCTGATGGCTCTTAAACAGGAGACGTTTATTGCCCTTTTTCACTACTACATATACTTTCCCTGTAGCCCCACACACGTCCATGTGCCCAAATCTATCATACAACTGTTTAGAGACCCTCAGACACGTGCCCGGAGCCAGCCAGCAATTGTCTACTGCCCAAGGCTCATCTTTAACACTGTAGCCTTTTTACTTTATCTCAACCTTGCTCAAGTTTTTGTTTCTACAGCTTGTTTCCTCATTATCTCTAATTCAGGGATGTGTGAAACAGCGCGAAGCCACCTGCAAATTCCCTTCCCACAGTCAGCCATACAGCTTTTATTTTACTTTCTCTAGTCCCTCTTTTTTTTTCGTGTATCTTGACACAGTCATGCTTGTACATACATCCTGAATTACAAGAGGGCAATTAGCGCTGTTGGATTTTCTCTCAGCTCTTAGAACTGTCATCCTGAAGTGCTTCAAAATGAAAGCTCTGTGAAATTTCTTTAAAAAAATAATAGTGTACAATGGAAATTTCTGGGATAGTACTACTTCTGGTGCTGAGGTAAAGGAGAGTGTTTTATACTGTGACCTAAAGCCCATATGTGAAGGTGTGGCATACGTGTTGAAGATCAATGCTTTATGGCCAAATAATGTCACAAATGAAATAAGTCAGCTTTTTGTGACTGATGCTAAATCTGTGGTTAGAAGTAGTAATAGTGCCTGTGAGGGAGCTAAAATAGCAAGTCATTCATTGCCTATAAATAAAAACTTGCTGACATGCTGCCAGAGGTAAAACACACTAGCAGCCCTTGACCCTCACGTAGGTGATACTAGTTGTATTAGAATGAGTGGCAGCGTAAGCTAAACAAACAGCGGGAAGACCATCTCCTTTTTGTTCCACCAAAACAAACTATAAATAGTGTTTTCAAACTATAAATTACTGTCTTCACAAAGGAACATTTCAGATACTGGTCCCATACATGTGTAGTTTTTGCTCTTGACATCAACTATAAAAATCTCAATGTTAATGCTTATATTAATTACAATGATTTTATGTTATTATGTTCCCTCTTAGATGTAAGGAAGCAGATTATATTTTACTATTACTGATATTTTACTGTTACTGATATTTTGTTATGCTCATATTGAGCTTTTTGCACAATGTTGAATAAATATTTCCAAGGTATTTAGCTCATGATATGTTAGTATCCTTAGTATCAATTTTTCTCTATGCCTTTGTTGTGGCTTTAAAAAAAAAAAAAAAAGGGTTGGGGGGTTATTGATAATATTAGAAATGAGACACACTAGAATGCTGAATTCTTTTCTAGAAATAATTGTTTTGCCTAAGTAGAAGTGTGAAAATGTGTGAAATAGCCACCTGTACATTTTATGCAATTCAAACTTCATGTTGTCAAACAACTCAGTTGGCTACTGGGGAGAAGCCTGCTAAGTACATATTCAAGCCACCTTTTGCAGCTTCCTCTGGCCTTATGAAATTTTCCAATAAGCAGTTAAAATGGTGGATATATCCTGTAAAGTTGGAATAGCTGAGGCTTGTTTAGCACCCCGGTGCTTAAATAAAAGCCTTTCTTGCATATCCTTTTTTCCTATTCATGCATGTATGTATGTATAACAGGAGTTCTAGCAGAAAACTTGTATTGTTTCTGTAAAACATTTCTTGTAGATACTTGAAAATAGTGAAGATCATGAATGTGTGGAGGGAAAGTTTTCTATCCTTGGTGAGAAAGGTAACTAGCAAAACCGATGTCTTGAACTTCTGGAGGGTGGACTTTGACCTATTCAGGTCACTTGTTGCAGGGGTCCCTCCTGAAGGGAGTCAATTCTGAAGGGCAAAGGGGTCCAGGAAGCCTGGACGCACCTCAAGAAATAAATTTTAAAGGCACAGGAACAGGCCGTTCCTGTGTCCCATAAGGCGAGCTTGAGGGGAAGAAGACTGGCATGGATGAACCGGAAACTTCTACTGAGACTCCATGAGAAAAAGAGAGTCTGTGTCTGCTGGAAGAAAGGACAGGCTACTTGGGGCAACTACAAGGAATTTGCTAAGATATGCAGCGAAGAAGTTAGAAAGGCAAAAGACCATCTTGAACTCAGATTGGCCACTGCAGTAAAAGAGAACAAGAAATCATTTTACAAATATATTGACAGCAAGAGAAGAACCAAGGAAAATTTTCATTCTTTACTTGATGCAGAAGGAAATGTGATCACTGAGGATAAGAATAAGGCCGAGGTTCTCAATGCCTTCCTTACATCTGTCTTTAGTAGTAAGATCACTTATCCTCAGGGTACTTTAATCCCTGACCTGGGACATCCCCTAGGATTCAGGTAGAGAATCCTGCCCTGTAATCCAGGAATAGACAGAGACATGTTCCTTCATCTGGAATGCCACAAGTCCGTGGGACCAGATGAGCTCCACCCTAGAGTGCTGAGGGAGCTGGCGGAGGTAATTGCCAAGCTGCTTTCCACCATCTATCAGCATTCCTGGTTATCTGGAGACTTGAGACTGGAGGCTTGCCGATGTGTCTCCCATCTACAAGAAGGGCTGTAAGGAGGACCGGGGAACTACAGGCCTATCAGCCTTACCTCAGTTCCAGGGAAAGTTATGGAGCAAATCATCTTGGGTGAGATCACACAGCACTTGCATGGCATCCAGGGGATCAGGCCCAACCAGCATGGGTTCATAAAAGGCAGGTCATGCCTGTCCAACCTCATCTCCTCCTATGATTGTGTGACCAGACTGGTAGATGAGGGAAGGGCTGTTGATGTAGTCTAGTTAGACTTCAGCAAAGCCTTTGACACGGTCTCCAGCAGTATTCTCCAGGGGAAACTGGCTACCCATAGCCTGGACAGGTACACTCTTCTCTGGGTAAAGAACTGGCTGGAGGGCTGTGCCCAGCAGGTTGTGGTTAATGGAATTAAGTCCAGCTGGCATCTCGTTCCAAGTGCTGTTCCCCAGGGGTCAGTACTGGGGCCTATCTTGTTTAGTATCTTTCTTGATGAGGGGACTGAGTGTACCCTCAGTACATTTGCAGATGATACGAAGTTGGGAGGTAGTGTTGATCTGCCTGAGGGTAGGATGGACCTTATAGGGATCTGGATAGGCTGGACTGCTGGGCTGAGGATGAGGTTTAAGAAGGCCAAGTTAGGTGAACAGAGTGGTTTTGGGGAGGAAGAGGGACAGGGGAGAGAGAGAGGGAGAGATGAAGGGAACTGGAAGATAAAAGTTAAATTGAATTTCCTCCCATTTCACATCCTGTCTACTTTCTTTCCCACAGTTTGGGAATGCTAAGTTACAATATGTTTTTCAATTTCCATTAAGTATTAAAAAGGCCGTCTTTGATAGAAAATGGAAAGTAAGAAGAAAATAACTCCTCCTCTCTGCCCCAAAGTAACCTTACCTAAAAAGGGTTAAGCAGTGGTAACACTCATGCCCTTCCCCTGAGGAAGCTTCTGCTCCTTGGTGTGAAAAGTACGCAAGTCACTGAAATATCCTGCCTTTATTCACTGAGCATTGGGTTCTAGTGTTTCATAACAACCACATAAGAATGCTAAGGGAAAGGAGTTGAAGGTCAAATGATAGAAGAGGTGCGTTCGTGATTCACTGATAACATCATGCAAATTATCTTGAGATCAGTAAACTCTAACTGTGATGAGTTTACAGTTTTTCAAAAAATACTGAAACTTTTGTTCCTTTGGAGACTTTCACTTTATTTCTTGAAGAACTAATATAACATTCACAGACTTCTGTGATGTCTAAGGCACACTCCCTTCATAGGTAGCAGGTATTTACAGGCAAAATTCATATAAAAGTGATAGTCTGTTTAATCTCTTATATTTATCCAGGAGTATGGAAGAGTTGCATGAAAGAAAAACAATAAAAAAAAATTAATTGGTTCATCTATCCTTGTCTATATTGTGAGGATAGCCTGTAGCACTGTAATTATCTCATGCATAAAAATCTTGCATTCAGATAATTACACACTTATTCAACCCTAGGATAATGCATAACACTATCGTGATTAAATTACAGGAATAGATTAAATGTGAAATGCAGACTTTTAAAGGAATTGGCTAGTGCTATACAGGGGCATTATTTTATTCATCTGAAAGCATAATAAACCTTTAACTTCCACAATACAAATGCATCTGCATAATTGCTTGCTGCTGTTGGGTATTTTTCTTCCACAGAGCTAATGATTCTAGAATATCTATATAATAAAGCTTTATCACAGTTTAAAGGAACATTGGATTAAAATTTCACATGGTCTAAAAGAGACAGTTCCTGTTAGGATTAATAGGTAAATTAGAAATGTACTTCATGAACTGTATTGTTTACACAGTCTTTGCTTGAGTCTGATTGGCAGAGATTTCACTGATTTTCCCACACACACACAAAAAAAAAAGAGCTTTTTTTTTATTATTATTTTTATTATTATTTTAACTGCTGCTCATTATTAAGCCTAGAATATGTCTTTGCATTAGGCTCAGCGATGTGCTAGAGTTTAATAAGACAAACATATATGATTTCTTTGCTAATTATCTTGCTTGTTAGTTGTAATGGGAATATTTAGGAACTAATTATAAGTGTAATATATAATGCTTTTTTTTTTTTTTTTTTTTTTTTTCTCTCCTTTTTCTTTCTTTTCCCAACCTTCTTATTAAGAAAGAATGACACATGAAACAGTGGAAGTACAACAGCCAGTTCTAACTTAGACCTGGTGATTTGTGCCTCACTTATCTTTATACTTTTATGTTATTTAGTGGAGGTAGTTATTCACATTGCTCAGTTTAGAATATGCTTCTTGACTGAATAACGAGCTATGTCATTTAGCATTTTACTTAGAAGCACATTTTGTATTGCACATATGCAATATAAAAGGGATGTAGGGAAAGAATATACTGTAGAAATAGTAGGCACAGAGAAAGGGAGTAAAGACTAACTCCAAAAATTATGGCAAGATTGTGTATTAGTCATTATATTTCATAATGTGATATGTACAAGGTTCCTTCCTGTGCTGTTTTAATGTCCTTGTGACATTGACTTAATTAATTAAAACAGAAATCAGAGAATGGAGGAAGAAAAGCTTTCTACGCAAGTTGTCCAATATGAAATGAGTAGTAGTGGCCTTACACTGTGATGAGAAAGGAAAGCATCTTGTTAAAAGCATCTTAGCATTGTTGAGGAGGAAAAAACCTCATTCATTGCTGATTCATAGATGTTTCTGATGAATTCTTCGGTATGTTTGCTTCTCTGGAGGCAGCACAGAAAGGGAAAGTCAGGGACATCTGAGATCTAAGATGAGCTGTGTGGAAATGGACCCTCATTTGTAGAATCTTAAAACTACTAATAAGTAAATATGTATATATATATTTTTTTCATTTGATTGCTTGATTGCTTTCAGCTCGATTGGCTGAAATGTTTTTGCTCTATCCTTTGTTTCCTGATATATTAAATTTGTATTTTGTGTTCATATTTTCTGCTGAGTTGACAACAACTATTGCCATTTTAAAGAATTTTTATTAAAGGGCGTCACAGTTAGATTTAAGTTTCCTGAGGGTTCAGTAAGGTTCAGGTTCTCACTGGTTTCACATCCTTTATTTTTATTTTTTCCCTTTACCATCTCAGCATCATTACCAGATTACATCTGTTCTTCCATTTACAGCAACCAAAGAAAATGTAATTCTGTTCAAATGACTCAAATTTCAAATTAAGGAAAACTAGGTCTTCTGTTCTATAACTAAATGCACCATAATTATGACTCTAATGCTGAGGAGAGAAAAGCAGTTAGCAGTGGACTAAGTTGCATGTAGTAAAGTCAGTAAATTAGAAATAGATTCAATGAATTTATTCTTTTCCTTAGAACAATGTGAGACAATTGTTCTATAAAAATCTGTGTAGACACACTGTGGAAAGGGTCCATTATTACTCTGTGTAATGAAACAAATCAGATTCTGTTGAACAAGTTTGTATTCCTGTTGAAATTGCTCGATTAGAGATGCTAACAATAAAAATTGAGTGGTTTGGGATGGAAAGTACTTAATAAAATACAATGCCTGATTCATTTCCCTGTTTTTGTTCTGTGTTCCCTCCCCCCCCCCCCTTTTTTTTCTCCCCTGAGAACTGTTCAACCCAGTCATAAATGGCCCAAGCTATTAAGCTTATTTCCTGACACATCAGCAAAACCTTTAATGCAAAGGCTGTAATAAGGATCTACCTATTTGCTGAGGTATCTGTAACTTTTACTGAAGTGCCACAGAAGACTTAATTTCTACTACATAGAAGCCTGTATTTCATTTTAACTTCTCATTGAAAGAACATCACTTCTAACTAAATATACAAAGAGTGTCTGCCACACTCTTTCACTAAATCTAGTGTAAGCTCTATTTCAGGCATTTAAGTGAACTAAAGAAATGCATCAGATGATTTTTTGTCATCTTATTTGGAAAAAAATTTACCTTCAAAACAGAATGTATGGGCCCAATCCTGGTGAAAAAAAAAGTTTGAAAGCAGAAGCATGGGATAGGATCCTGTAAAACTAGCAAAGGTCTTTTCCTTTGAATTTATTGTGCTTTGGAGCAGGTTATTTTTTTCTGTATGCATTCTAAAGTAACCTAGAAATTAACTCACAATATGTCATCATGTGTGTTTGGCTCTTCCAATTGTTTGAAAACAAACTCCTAGTTTATTTTGCCTGTATCCAGAACTGACTTAACGCTCTTTTAATTAAAACAGCAGCAGAAATGTGATTTATCCTTAAATAGGAAATGGACTTCAAATACAGCTTCTGTAACTATTGTTACAAGAGTAGATGGTGGTATAGTAAATTGAATGCAATAACTCTAAAAGGAAAAGGTCAAAGGTTGCCACCTTGTCTATTACTTGTCAGTCTTATAGGTATGAATGTTTATATTTGGCTTGTTTTGTGGGCATGTTGGAATATAGCATGCAGTGAAATAAAACTAAAATGTATCTTAAATAATATATAAAGTGTGGATTGATGATCTTTTATTATAGGAAATAATAGACATGCCTTACTACATCATCAGTACTTATATGTGGTTATAAGCTTTTCAAGATTTGAATGGAGTTTTCTCTCTGCCTCTTTTGATATCAACAAACTAGCTGATAGGATATGTGCTGTGTGTACTCGTGTCAGAGACACCAAGGAGGGTAAAAGCTTATAGCTTTGTATTGTGTAAAATGTCAGCTGAATCGTGACTTTAATTAAACAATATTTGAGTGATGAAAATATTTTTTTTTCATGATCTTAATATTACTTTATGGAATTCCCAAGTTCTTAGTGGATTTTTTTTTTGTTTGTTTGGATTTCCTAGTGGTCCAGTTTTGTTTAGGCTTTACATGGTAATATTGCACTTACAGCAAAGTACTTTAACGTTTATAGACAATAATTTTTCTGGTAAATGTTAACATAGAAACCTATATATAAAATGTCATAATGTACAGTGTGTAAATTTCTGCCTGTAGAAGTAGAAAGTACTTTATTTCATTCTTAGGGCTTAAGAGTGATTTGATTTTAAAGAAGTTACAGCAAATTTCTATTTTTGTTTTGAACACCATTAGAGGAGATATGTATATCAAGGTCAACAGTTAATACACAGAGAGAATTACTTTGGAATTAAGTATTTTTAACAGTAATTGTAACAGGGTATCAGATCTGGATGTAAAGAGGACACTATGATTTATGTGATCATGTAAGAAATGCATGCAAGGGTGACCATCAAAACTGTAATAAAAGTGGACTGCAAAAACAGGCACTAGTAAAGTAAATTGAAGTTGTAGTAAATTGTAAAATTTAGAATTATGGCATGTTTAAGAATGTAAACAGATCAAATTGAACGGCACTCTGGCATTATGAACTACCACAGAGCAGACTGGGAGCTCAGTGATTTTGGATATTCAGTGATAAAAGCACTGTAACTGAAGTTGGAAAGATAAGGGAGGGAGATGAACAGCAATGATCAGTCTCGGTTAAGGATTATAGCAGATATTAAAGCTACAGAGGTACAAAGACAAAATAATTTCAAACATACAAAGTTCAGTAAAAATGGAGAATAGGGTGCAATGCAACTGAAAGGGAAGTCCTTGGGAGGTCCAGGATTAGGATTCTTTAAAGCAAGAATTATAGGTCTGATAGTCAACCTATGAGCAGAAGTCCTGCTGAATGGTGACCTGATGAGCAGCCATTAACTTCTGCCTTTGTATCCACCTGCAAGTTGCTTTGTCACTGAAAGCCGCTAGTCTCTATGTGTCATAGATCAGATGCATGGGCTTCTGCATGATTTTCAGTTCCTGTTGATGTAGGGCTCCTGTAGGAAGAACACAACATGTTTCAGCTACAGCAAAATTCCAGCAGTCTCTGGATATGAGGAATTATTGCAGCAACTTCAAGATGTTGTAATGCTGCCCTCTTAGACCTTAGCTTAAATCAATGATGTGTGCCTAAATGTTGGCAGTGGTAATTGTGAGATATTTCTTGCAACTGAAAAATACTGAAACTGGGTTTAATACTCTTCGAATGTGGTCTCTGCAATAATATTTTAAAATAAATTCATCTTTATATAATTGAATTTTTATACAAAAATTGTAAGGCTTGCCAAGATTTTACCTAAGTTACTAGTTCTGATCAATTTTCATTGAAGACTGGTGAATGTGATAAGACATAGTGATACCCTCCCAGGATCTCATTGGGCTTTACAAGAAAACATTTTATAGTTAAAAATACAAAGGCTGTAGCAAAAGCAAAAGGAGTTTGTCCTACAGCAACCTCAACTACAATTAGTTGTCATTAATAATACAGTGTTGAAAAAGTTTGCTGAAGAAATCCAGAGCATTCATATTTTATAGTTGCTAATATGCTTTGATTTCAGTTCACATTTTCGTACTTGAGCCAGGGAAAAGTGGTTCTGAACAGTGTTTTTCTATATGAGTAGAGTAATATTAATCATTTTCTCAGGAAACCCCTATGGGAAGTTGCATCTTAGCTTATTTTCAGGTTACTTTCTCATTCAGGTTGTTCTGATTAACATTACATGAGCCGTTTACTTTAAAGTCCAAGTGAGAAATCTTGGTCTTCCAAAGCCTGGGGCAAAAATTCACTGGTTATACTTGGAATGAAATTCTGGCCCTATTAATAACCAAAGTTTGACAAGTGCCAAACAGCTGCATGAGATAAGAACATAAAAAATCTTTCCACATAACCACTTTCTAACAGCTAGTCACTGGAGTTTTTTCACAATCCTGAGGCCATACAGCCCAAGAATCTGTTCATCTGTTCTAACTTCATCAAAAGGAGTTTCATTAACTTTGGTGATTACTCACAGTGGTTGATAAAATGTAACACAGTAAAAGAAATTACAGTCTGTCCAAAATGGGAGGGAGTATTATTTTCTCTGTATTTCAGAGGAGAGCTAAAGGAAAAACAGACTACAGCATTCTCTGCTACTGGCAGACACCTCTATGTGAAGAGCACTACCAGAAGCCAGAGACTTTGTGAAACTTTTCACTTTGTGAAAGGTTGCTATAGCCATGATCCTTAGAAACTTCCTTAAAAACAGACAGCAAGTCTGTTTGAAATCAAGAGGTATGAATTAGCGGCAAAAATAGAATGAGAATAATGTTTTTGATATAATTAAATTAGTCCTTCTGGATATTTAAATTGGTCCCTTTCTTGCTGTGAATTTTTCATTGATTTAGGTGACTTTGAAATAGTATTATCTCTATAATTGCCTATTTTGATCACTAATAAAGGAATTAGTCTTGTGTCTTATCATAATTTTTATTAAGTGATGATTTCACAGTTATTTCACTAGAAAAAGAGGTATTAAGGAACTGTAGATGGAATTCTGCTCTACCCTTAAAAAGACTATCATTGAAAGATAGAAATCATATTGCTCTGAATAGCTATAGAAATATGAATTCCTTGCAACTGCAGTGATGACTACAGCATACAGTAATGATTTCATTTAAGTCAGTATGTCTTTTTCTAGAACTTCATAGGAAGGTAATGTTTTAGGGGCTGTTGTTAGAAATTTGGGGGGGGGGGGAAGAAAAAAAGAAAAAAAGAGAAAAAAATGCACTTGTTTATTTCATGTTTATATAGTCAGGGTATGAAGAAGCATTATGAAAGCTTTTATTTCTCTGCTTACTGCTATGTGACTATCTATTCATCTGCCTGCTCCAGAGAGGTCTTGTGTAAGCTGCGATAGTCTTGCATAAGCTGCGATCTTTGAAGGAGAGAAAATCAGAGGATATTACTGAATTAGTTTATTTTTTTTTAGGCACAAAGAATTATCAAAATTTGTCTTTACTTGTGATAACTTAATGAACTAATTAAGCATGATTATATTGTCATTGAGTCTCAAAAGAATCCTCTAGTACCTTCCTCCCAACTCTTTTTTAAGCTGCAATTCTGTAGAAATAAGTAACTTTTGGTCAGTGATTATTTTGGCACAGTGTAAAGATATAATAGCTATTTGACTTAGTTTATATGCTAATAGCTTGTCAGTATAATAAGGCAAGCTAATAGCTTGCCTTAAACAGTATAATCTAGCTGGCCTTTTTGTAATTTTTAAAGTATGTTTCCTTGATTCAAAAAACCTCCATGTATTTATTGTACTAAGAAGCATTTTCAGTACAAATATGTTGTGCTCACTGTCTTAAAGTGACATTACAGAGGGTAATTACTTTAAAGATTTATTTACTCAGAAATATTCTAGATTACCGCATTCATTAATTCCCAAATATTAATGGCCTTGTCAGCATTTAAGACCAGCATGACTAATCAGGTGTCAACAAAATGCAATTACTACAAACTGAAATGTAATTTTCATCCTTATACTTGGGGTTTTAATGAGCCCAATACAAAGCAAATTCTCCTGTAATTGCAATGCTTCTCAACTACTCAGCATAAAGTTATGGCTTGGGCTTCCCATTATTATGAATTCTTTGAGAACAGGACACAGGGTTGTCCTGGTTTCAGTTAGAACAGAATTAATTTTCTTCCTAGTAGCTGGTGGAATGCTGTGTTTTGGCTTAGGATGAGAAGAGTGCTGATAACACCCTGATGTTTTAATTGTTGCAGAGCAGTGCTTATACCAAGCCAAGGACACCTCAGACTTTTGCTCTGTCCTGCCAACAGGCAGGCTGGGGGTGCAGTAAGAGCTGGGAGGGGACAGACCCAGGACAGGTGACCCAAACTAGCCAAAGGGGTATTCCATACCATCTGACGTCATGCTAAACAATATATAGGGGTGGCTAGCCGGGGGGAGGGGGCCGGACTGCTCGGTTAGGCTGGGCATCGGTCAGCGGGTGGTGAGCATTGTGCATCACTTGTTTGTACATATTATTATTATTTTCCTATTATCACCATTGTAACATTATTGTTATTATTGTTATTATTATTTTGTTATTATTATTTTCCTGTCTTATTAAACTGTCTTTATCTCAACTCACGGGCTTCACTTTCCATTTCTCTCCCCCGTCCCAGAGAGGGAGGGGGGAGGGTGAGCGAACGGCTGCGTGGTATTTAGCTGCCAGCCGGGTTAAACCACAACAAGGGTACATATTTATATATTATTAGTTTTTGAGTCAGTTTTATAACTACAATAAATCAGTCCCCTAAAGGATATTTTGGGGCTTTATTGATAGTTATTGATTAGTTTTGAGAAATAAACAATTGTTAGGGTTTAGTTATCCATTCCTGGACAAATTTATTTAGGAATTCAAGGGATTTTTCTCTGTTAAGGAAATTCTGAAGTTTGGCATCTTTTTCAGTTCTTGTTGGAAAGAAAAATCTGCTTCTCTTTGTGAAGCTATCTTCAGCTATTTTTACAATTCTGGGGATTGGAGAAAATAGTCAAACCTTCTCAATGAGAAGTTTTTGAAATATTATGGTCTATCCATGTTTAGATGAAGTGTCTATTACAATTCAAAATAATGAATTAACACAATGAGATACACCTTTCTGTGACCCAGGAGGAAAAAGAGCCCAAGGGCAGATTTTTTTTTTACTAAAGTTCAGACATGATGATGAGACTTCTCCTCCATGGAAGTCCCTGCCCCACCGGGCTTCCCTAACGTGTGATCTAGGTCCCCTCTTTGGATGGCTGGGCAGTCTCTTCAGTGTCCTGGCTTTTTACAGTAACTGTGGCAATCCTCTGGTGGTGCTCAATCTCTACTCCTATTTCTCCTTCTATGATTTCTGCTTCTTTCTTTGCCTCCCCTTAAAATTCCTTCCAAGTAGGGCTGCTGCCAGCAGGCTTTCCTCATCCTTCCATTGCTTCCTCTTTTGTCTAGCTTTTTTCTGCATCTCTTCCATTACACACAAACAGCTATACTCATTACTTCTCCCATTGATTTACGTTGCCATCCTGGGGAATGCTTAGTAAAATATTTCTTGATATCACTTCTTTATACCAAGTATTTCTAGATATAAATATTCTTTGGCAGTAATGTGTCTTTTACTGTTTTTTTTTTTTGTTGTTGTTGTTTTGTTTTGTTTTTTGTTTTTTGTTTTTGTTTTTTTGTTTGTTTGTTTGTTTGTTTTTCTCTAGTGTTTGCTTGGAAGAGCGTTCTGTGCTGATTGCACTTCAAACTCATAACTACTCTTAGATCTGGGTGAGAGCCATGAGTTGTTACCCACTGTATGGAGAAGAGGCCAAGTTTGTTGTTTGCATTTCCTGCTCATCTGTGCAGTGTAAACACCTGTATCCGCTCCTATGGCATTAACACGCTTTAAAACAAATAGAGAAAAACAACTCTCCACTAAATTTTTAGCAGGAAATTTTTCTCATAGACGTGTAGCTTTTTACACTAGTTCTTTGTTTTTCTTAGATAATCTACAATTACATTTTCAGAGTTTGTTACACCAGAGGTGGGAAGAAATATGTCTGGGACACCTATAACATCACTTCTGCTTAATTGTTGTCAGTCTATGTTTCCTGGTGAAGGAAGCACAAGTGAGAATAGCTCACTGGAAGGGTATTGGAGCATATCCAAAATAAGCTCCTCTATTTTGCTCAGTGGCTGTAGCTTGCTGTAACCTTCTAGAACAGTTGGCCTTTGACCAGATTTTTTAGTTTTTTTTTTTAAGTTTATTAGTCTCTTCTCTTATTCTCTGATGAATTTGAGAAGAAAATACTAAAGTTTTTGTTTGTTTGTTTGTTTTTTCTTTAATCTCATGGTTTTATCTATTCGACTTAGAATAAGGTAGATATTGTTAATGACAAGTAAGAAGAAACGTTGCAGTCTCCTTGATTTATTTGAAACATTAGTAGAACACAGAAAAAAACATTACTTCCTCTCTGTACTATATTATGAATACATTTTGAATTGTATCTTCCTGATTATGTTCTGACCTGTCCTTTTAAGGGAAATTTATGAGAAAGTTGCCAGAAATTGTTTTTAACTTTTTATTATTATTATTATTATTATTATTATTATTATTATTATTATTATTATTATTATTATTTGAACTATGTGAAGTAAAAAAAAATTTCTTCATACATATTCTGTATTTGTTGTCAGTGATTAAAAAAAATCCTTTAAGGAAATTTAATCAAAAAGGAATATTTTTTGAAAAGGTTGTCTTAAAACAATGTTTAAATGTGTAAGCATTTGGAAAACATTGACTATTGTTCTTTCATAATAATAAAGAACAATTGGGTATGATTTTACTGCTAACTGGTGATTCTGTTCTTAAGAGATTTTCATGTCTAGCATCTGTGAAAATTATGGTTACTGAGGATGAGTAAACCCTGCTATAGTTTTCTTGTTTTGTTGTGTGTCAGACTCCACAACAAGCTTTTGTTTCTTGTGAGATTTTCTGGTTTATTACAGTGGAATAAGGTAACCCTTGGTATAAAGGTATTTGATAGCAATCAAAGAAAGGTTAGAAGTTTTGATTGACTAATCAAAAATATAATATAGTGGGTTTCACAAACCGGTGTACTGTTTTATAATGCATGCTGATCTGATTGCCTTTTGCTTCTTGAAGAGTTATCTTGTGAATAGGGTCTTTGGGAAATTCCTTTGGAAGAAAGCTGATGTGAATGTTTATAGAGGAAATAATGCTAGTTAGAATATGAAAAGAACAATGAGATCAGATTTTAGTTAGTCAAAACATTCAGAAACCAATCTTGTATTTTTCTGCTTGGTTAGAGCTCAGTAATCTGATTATTTACATTTATTAAATTTTAAAGATTTTTCATGCCATTATTTTTCCCTGTAGTATCTCAGGAGCCAAGCAAATCATGGTAATAATGGGAAGGGATACCAATCTGAACTCTTGTAGAGTTGAACAAAGTGAGAATGGTAATATTTAAAAGTGTAATTTTTTTCAGGAGTTGAGAGTTGTTGGGATGGAGCTTAGTTCATACTTTAACAGTCAGTGTCTCATTATCATTTTTAAAAATTCTTCAATCCTTGTGATACTGCCTTACATACACATAAGATATGCATGTCTGAGTTATATCCATGTTTGTGGAATTAAGTTACATTTTTATTAAAAGAATGGCTTTGATGTATGGTGGACTCACTGCTGGTATTCAACCATGAATATTCAGAATAGTTTTCCTTTGCTTTGCCAAATTCCTCCATCCTGCAGTTACCTACAAATCCATGGTTGTCTGACTATTTCAATATTAGGGAAAGCACAGTTCATTTATACAGTATAAAACATACAGCTTGCTGACATCTCTTAAATTTCTGAGACTCTGCCTTCAAAAGTCTTCAAAAAAATCTTAAGCATTCTCTCATGTTTCATACCCAGGAACTCAGCCCCTATGTTAATTACCAAGGACAATGAAAGTACAGAGTCTTTTTTTTCAGGTGGTGGGTATGTACTCTGCCTTGAAATATATTTATCACTCTTCCAGATAAAGTGTAATAAAACATAGTTGTTCTTGGACTTAGACATTTTAAATCAAGACTCAACATGTTCTGCCCACCGTGGTATTTTTGTAGTGCATTTATAGGCTGTTATGGTACCTTGTTTTATGTCCTCTACAGCTCTGAAGCTGCATGGCATTAACTGTGTTACAGATGTCATCCTTTTTGACATTAAACTCTCCTTGTGTTCTGAGAGTGAGTTTGCTTACAGCACTAGACCAGAACATACCCACAGGCCTTGTCCCTCCCAGTGCTGCCAAGCCAAAGGTCACCTCTAGAATGACATGAGTGGTCTGCATCAGCACATTCATGCAGGTGACTATTTGAAAAGGATTATTGCAAGCATTATGATTTTGGTCAAAGGCAATTAGATTATAAATTGCGTGAGTTTCATCCAAAAGGAGTTAAATGAAACAGGATGCCTCAAGAAACTTGTTAGATATTTAGTGAGCTCCTCAATGACATCTAGAAAATTGTCAGGATTTTTCCTGTCTGTCTGTGAAGTAAATCATTTAGTACCATAAATCTGCAGTCATCAAAAAAAAGGGGGGGGGGGATGAAAAAATTCTGACATGTAACACTCTGCTTATGCAAATGGTGCATCTGGTGCTTTTTGAGGTAGTGCCAGTGATGATTTTAAAGCAGGCTTAGACACCCGCAGTCAGCTGATGGCAAGATCAATCAAAACTATGTCCTACTACACTATGTCCTACTTCATTTTTTGTAGAAATGTAGGAGAAACTAGGGTACGCCCCACCGATACAAAGATATAAAAACATTCTCTGAAGATGTGTAATTACTAAGTATACTTTGACTTGTAGTGGGATGTTTTAATGATCAAAAGTTGTTGTTACAGCATATTCAGATAGATATAATTTCATTGTCTTTTCCAAATTTTCCTTACTATACATCTTTAACAGTACAAGACAGAAAAAATAAGGAAATTGTATAGATAAACTCTGTACGATGTACTACATTAAAAAAATAAAAAATAAAGAACAGCCCACTTGCGCCAAAAAATGCTTTTATTAATTTGTATGCCAGTTTGTGTGCATCATTTTTTTTGTGCCCTGAATTCAGACTAGTTGAAGAGGGAGTTCACAGAGGCCTGGCTCTTGGTGGTGTATGACAGGAAAGATGCTTTTGATTGTTTAGTATTTTTGTTTCCTTGTTTGTTAATTTATCTCCCTCATTAACTGTCATCTGCTGCTTTTCGTAGTCAGGTATATCACTCCTTTGAGTGCCTCATATGCAACACAATGGTTGCTGAGTCTGAGCAACAATAGCAAAACCTTTTTATTTTAATTATTTTTCATTATTTTGAACGTAATTCATAATCTCTCCCATATATATTATTGAATCTATAGCTTACTAGAGATAGCAAATTTAGAATTTCCTTCTTCCCATTCAAAGGAAACTAGCTCTGTGGTAAGGAAAAGTAATCTGATTTAGTAGCTTAAGCCTTATACAGACTGGGGCTTTCTTTAGCATGAGTGCTATTTTTGTGTCAGTGCCAATTTGAATTTCAGCAAGGTTGTTTTCCCACCTGCCCTTGTTATTGTTTTTTGGTTTTGGACAACCAGATCAGCCTAAGACACAAACAGTGCTTCTGCACCTCACTCTTTACCAGTGACAGGTAGTAAAAGGGCTGGGATATGACCAGAGTTGCAGAGAACTGTAGCTGTTGGGAAAGTGCATGTCTGCCCTCACCTGCAGCCTAAGGATAATTAGATTCAGGGGTAGTATATTATCAGAGTATTATATTATCACATTAGGTTTCTGGTAGTTTTGACAGCTTTTATCTATGTCTGGATGCTGTCCTGTCTAAATTAAACTTTGCCTTTGTGCTGCTTGCATCAAAATGTTTTACTAATTACTACAACACTTTTTTAAGGTGATTAACAGAAATTAAGAGAAAACGAATGCTTGTGATAAGGCAATATCACAAGTAATTTATTTTCCAAGCAACACAAGGTGCTTATATCTTCAGACTTCAAAGCCCTGCACCCTGCAAAACTAGAGCCTCCAGTATTCTTAGTCAGGCTTCTGAACTTTTTCAGTCAGATGGCTCAACAAAATCAGCTGGACTACTTTGAAAGTAGTCTGACATCTGTTGGCTTGCTAAAGAAATTGTGGCATCAGCTGCAGTGGTTTGATATGATGATGGTATGGGTACTGCCTTACTTGGAGATAACAGTGTTGTAGTCTGTTTAGACTTTCTGGATTGTACTAACCCAAGACAAGGAAACTTAATCCAAAATCTATGAAAGTATATATATATTGGTTTCTACTGTTTGATTAAAAAACTGCAAACCTCAGAAATTCACAGTATGTCTTGAATTAGTTTGGAGAACATATAGAAGAATTTTGTGCAGCTTTAGAAGCTGACCATATTTCCCCCTCTCTTGGGAGATTTTTATTTGTTCTCTAGTTTCATAGCTACTGTTTTACAAAAGTACTGCTACATGGGGTTGCTTGTATTAAATTGGTCAAGATTGTTGAAAAGTGGGAGAAAGAAAGAATTATTACTGTTTTTCAAACAAGAAACCAGAGTTGTCTGTCCAAAAAATAACATCGTTGCCTGGGTCATTAAGAGAGCTGTAATATGGCATGGAATTTTCAGTTGGAACCTTTCCAATGTCTTAATCCAAATGGACGATGATAACCTTCTTATACTTCTGAGAACGTTTTAGATAATGAAAATAATTGAGATTATCAGTTTCACAATGTTGCATTGAGCTACTAAAATATACTTTTAATCTTTTATAAATTCTACTTTTATTTCTATATGTATATATACACACTACATATGAACATATATATATACAATATATACACATTTGTATATATATATACACAATAGCATTATAAATTATTGGATTATTGGTAGGACTATAATAGGCTCAGAATAGGCTATATGCTCTTACACATCTAGGACTATTTAAGCACGCTGTAAATCAGCCTTTTTTCTTTCTTTTTCATTTTTTCTTTTTTTTTTCAAGAATTAACTGTGCAGTGACTAATCACATAATTGAAAAACACAGTTTTGCCAAAGAATTGTTTATCCTAGAGTACTTGCTTTTTCTCAATGTTATTTTCTTCAGATTTAAAATTGCCACTGATTTTATTAAGTAATCTGAATAGCTTTTTATGTTAACACTTGGTTGGAAGAGAGGAGCTAGCTTGCTTCTCCTGAAGTTTTTCCTGTTTGGTTTTAAGCAGATAAGTCATATTCACTGCTTAACGTCTTAGTTTGTTTGTAGCTGCCTATAGAGAGGCATAATATTTTTCAGAGCCAGATGGTAGTACATCTTGCATTTGTAGTAGACACAAAATTGGCACCTTGCACAAGTATTTTCTGCAGTTTCTTTTGATAAGTTTCCATTCCACTATTCCTCATAACAATGGGTGCTTGCATTTTACTGAGGGAGAAGAAAGAGATGGATAGTTTTTTTTCGTAAATACAGTCTTCTTAAGTTGTTTGCCTTCAGAAATGTGGCTTGTGAGATCCTACCGGCACTCATTTTCACCTGTCAGTTTATGCCTGAGTGGATTTGAGGCTGCTGGCTAATTTCAGCCAAATGTGAACTAGTAGTTAAGTCTGAAAGCTTTATGAGCAGCTACTAACTTGCCACTCAGCAAAGACAGAGTTGTGGGCTAAAGTCATGTGTTGCATTTTCATTTATTAAACATAACTTAAATGCATACAAAGAAAAAGTAAACTAAATTAATTAACATGTCAATTGTGTCTATAAAATGGTAAATTTGAGATATTCCTGGTGTTGTTGTTTGTTTGTTTGTTTGTTTTTAATATATAAGATTTTATTTATAGGATTACAATTCATGTGTTATTTGAAGATTTGATCTGGTCAGACATTTTAGGTAATTTTTGCAGGATTATACAGGTTTTTTTGGACATTATCTTTCCTACCTACTTCATTTATGAAGTTTCTAATCTGAACAGGAAAACATGGCTAATATACTCACTTCTGTAGAAATCCTTAATTGATGAGTAGCTTTGCCTGACTTATTTTCAGGGACATTGCTCTTACCTAACAATCAGAGAAATCAGAGTATTTTACTATCTCATTAAAGTTCCAAATCAAAACACTGTAGAAATCACACGGAAGGAATCTTCTGTTGGGAGACCAGGTGTTTTAGTGAAGTGTTTTTTTTTGTTTGTTTGTTTGTTGTTTTGTTTTGTTTTGTTTTTTTCTTTGTTCTCACCTGTATTGTGAAATACTAACATAATTTGGCTCATGGATAGATGGATAGACCTTCTTAAAAGTGTTTCCAGCAATTTCAGTGTTTATTTATAGTTCACAGTTAGGAAGAGCTTCTGTGAGAATATGAGAACACTTGGAAGTCTCAGATTGTTTAGAGCTGTCGTGTATTTTTGTATCTGATCTGAAATTTATCAGTACTTTGGAAAAAAAAAAAACTTCACATGACTCAGTTTGATAATCTTAATTCGTCATAGAACAAGTCTTGTGAAAAATGTGAAATAATAAAGGTAGGGATGGACAAGAATATTACATTATAACGTAACATCTGCTGCTGTTTTTGCTTTTCTCATCTGTTTTGTTATGAAAATTCAGAAAAACTTCAAGTATTTTCATTTTTATTGCAATAACTTAATTATTATGAGCTATTTGTTGGAGATGGTGGGTTTTTGTTGCATAAGATGTGCACTTTTTTCTAATTTTAAAAAATGATCCCTCTTTATATTGAATTGTATTCTGAATAATTGTGATAAGAGAAAAATACAGGGAATGAGAAGTGCATATATAACATTTCCTTTTATAGAAATATGGGTTCTCAACACTTCTAATATTTGAGTCTAACAACGTACAGTATGTTATAAAAGGAAAAGATATGTCAGAGATAGTACAGCAAATTTCAGAACCTATTTTTTTGTAACCTAATTTCTTACCTTATGTCACATTTCTTTCTGAAAGTATTAGATCATTAAGGACTACATTTGCTTTAACTTTGTAAGAAATAAGAAATATAATTCTTATAACACAGGAGGAGATGCATGTATTTTACACGTCGTTACATCAATAGCACCAGTACTCTGTCACTTTCTGTGCTGAGAAGTTCTTAAAAGTTTTCAGATTCAGCAAAAGTTCCTGAGTGCTTGCAGGTGGTCTGATAACCAGCTGAGTGCTGGGTGCTGATTACTCCCTGCCCATTCGCAATCAAAGGGAGCTGGAAAGAAAAGTGTGTCCCCTACATCTTCACATGTGAATGTCAATGCTGGTTAACAGCTGAAGAATCACAGAATCACACAGAATCACAGAATTTCTAGGTTGGAAGAGACCTCAAGATCATCGAGTCCAACCTCTGACCTAACGCTAACAGTCCCCACTAAACCATATCCAAGAAGGTTGCATGAGAATTGTTCTAGGGAAACTGCTCTATTAAAATAGGGTTTACATTACAGGGAGAAATAAGAAATCCATATTTTTCCTTTGCTTTAGTTCATTCTCTGACCTTTCTGCATTTTCTACCTACTGTGAGATGTTAAATAAGCTTTGACAGGTTTTTCACTGTTTTTGTATTTCTCAGAATTGAATTACTTAGCTGTGTGTTTCAAAGACAGGTGTCACAGTGTGACAGGATAGAATTGTCATTCTTCATGTATATAACTGAGCGCTGAGGTGGCTGCAAGTAACAGTGCATCTTAGTTCTCTTTTATTTATTATCCTTGTTGATGTGTTGATTTGTATGACCATATTCTTCCAACTGACTATTCCTATCGTTAGCTCTTTCCAAACCTGAGATACTACCAAAAGCTGCATCGCACTGATCATGGAAAAAATTTGTTGTCAGTCATGAAGATGAAAGCCTTTTCATAACATATCAGTGTGTTTTCTCTGAATATCTGCACAATATTATCTGCATATATGCTGCTTTTGAGAACTTTAATCTTTTATACTGGTAACTGCAGGTTTAAAGAGGTTCATGGAGATCTGTAACTTTTCATGAAGAAAAGTAACCATTTTGTTCACTGTTTCTTTATTCTCTTAATCACAGAATTGTCTAGGTTGGAAGAGACCTCCAAGATCACCAAGTCCAACCTCTGACCTAACACTAACAAGTCCTCCACTAAACCATATCACTGAGCTCTATATCTAAAAGTCTTTGAAAGACCTCCAAGGATGGTGACTCCACCACTTCCCTGGGCAGCCTGTTCCAATGTCTAATAACCCTTTCGGTAAAGAAGTTCTTCCTAACATCCAGCCTAAAACTCTCCAGGCACAACTTTAGCCCCATCCCCCTCCTCCTGTCACCAGGCACGTGGGACAACAGACCAACCCCCACCTTGCTACAGCCTCCTTTAAGGTATCTGTAAAGAGCAATAAGGTCACCCCTGAGCCTCCTTTTCTCCAGGCTGAACAAGCCCAGCTCCCTCAGCCGCTCCTCGTAGGACTTGTTCTCCAGGCCCCTCACCAGCTTCGTTGCCCTTCTCTGCACCCGCTCAAGCACCTCGATGTCCTTGTAGCGAGGGGCCCAAAACTGAACACAGTACTCGAGGTGCGGCCTCACCAGAGCCGAGTACAGGGGGACGATCACCTCGCTAGCCCTGCTGGCCACACTGTTTCTTATGCAAGTCAGGATGCTGTTGGCCTTCTTGGCCACCTGAGCACACTGCTGGCTCATATTCAGCTGACTATCAACCAATACTCCCAGGTCCTTCTCTGCCAGGCAGCTCTCCAACCACTCATCTCCCAGCCTGTAGCTCTGCTTGGGGTTATTGCATCCCAGGTGGAGGACCCGGCACTTGGCCTTGTTGAACTTCATACAGTTGACCTCAGCCCATCGGTGCAGCCTATCCAGATCCTCCTGCAGAGCCTTCCTACCCTCAAGCAGATCGACACATGCACCTAACTTGGTGTCATCTGCGAACTTACTGAGGGTGCACTCGATGCCCTCGTCCAGATCATCGATGAAGATATTAAAGAGGACTGGCCCCAGTACTGAGCCCTGGGGGATGACACTAGTGACCAGCCTCCAACTGGATTTGACTCCATTCACCACAACTCTTTGGGCCCGGATATCCAGCCAGTTTTTGAACAATTTACTAGATTCAAAAGTATGCACATTATTTCTTCTACTGGTACCTTTATGGTAGATTTCATAAGTGTATATATATATGTGTGTGTGTGTGTATGTATGTATATGTAAAGACTGGGCTGCTTTCCTTAACTACATTTTAAGTTACAAAATTAAAGTATTTCAATTGTTTGCACCTGAAAGAAAGGAATTGTTTCAGTGACGGTGATTCTTTCCTCATGTATGGATCTAGTTTCATGTACTCCTGGACAATCTTTACATGGTATTCTACGCTGTTTCATAATTAAATGCAGTATTTTTTAAACTGTTCTGCAACTTCAAAAACTAAAGAAATAAAAATGTGGTACAAAACTGACATAATCATAGGTTTTGTCAATAAAAATGTATTTTTATTTATTGTATACATACATGGCAATGAATATTAAATATTAATTTAAGCTAGTGAGGGGTCTGGAGAACAAGTCCTACAAGGAGCAGCTGAGGGAGCTGGGATTGTTCAGCCTGAGGAAAAGGAGGCTCAGGGGCGACCTTATTGCTTTCTACAGGTACCTTAAAGGAGGCTGTAGCGAGGTGGGGGTTGGTCTGTTCTCCTACGTGCCTGGTGACAGGACAAGGGGGAAGGGGCTAAAGTTGTGCCAGGGGAGTTTTAGGCTGGATGTTAGGAAGAACTTCTTTACCGGAAGGGTTATTAGGCATTGGAACGGGCTGCCCGGGGAAGTGGTGGAGTCACCATCCCTGGAGGTCTTTAGAAGACGTTTAGATGTAGAGCTTATTGATATGTTTTAGTGGAGGACTTGTTAGTGTGAAAGTTCCATAACTTCCTGAAAAGGATTATACCCAATAACTATTATTATAATAGCTTTTATTATAATAATAACTTTTATTACAAGTTTTGGTATCAAAATTGTGGATTATTATTAATTATGTGTTATTTTGTTGGAGGGTTCAAATAAAATAGGATAAGGTCCTGTTACAGATATGAGATAAACCACTTAGTAATCTATTGCATGAATAGGGGCCTTTTCACTGAAAGGGGGAAGGATAGGCCTTCCATAGTAAAACAAAATGAGGAAATCAAATCAGACATTCCCTTTCAGTATAGCCAAATAGACTATTTAAACCTTGTCCTGATCTTAAGGGGTTCTGGATCATGTGCTGGGTTTAATAGATCCTGTAGAAGTGTATCAAACTCATGTGAGAGTGCCATTTCATGTATTTTGCTAGTAGTAAGTAGATAAAGTCAGTTTGATCTTGCAAAAATTCTAAAACCATCTACTGAGAAAATGAGGCTTACTGACTGACATTCTTTGAACCTCACACTAGACTTTTTCTTCCTTTCACTGGTGATGCTACTGATGCACACTGTCCATAGGAGTGGACATCTGTTCAGCAGTGGTCTCTTCCATGTTTTGCCTATAGTATTCCCTATTAATGCAATTTTTGCTTTCTGACTCCTTGCCACTTGCAGAGAAACTCAGATACCTGGTAATGTACAAGAGTGGCAGTTAAAAAGGAAAGGCTAGATTCTCTGCTGTATGTCTATTATGGTTAATATGGTTTCCTTGCTTTTTCTCTTTTCTCAGTGTTCAGTTCAGGAAAGCTGCTAGTACAATACTAGAAAATATTTTCACTGTAACTAGGTCCTAATTATAGGGGAGGACAGAATGGCTATCTTCATACATGTCCACTACATTTTGTGCAGAAGCTCAGGAGTAGAAACAGTTATATCAGTATTGATTTGAATTTAATTTTATGCTATAGATATTTAAATGACAAGACTGGTAGTGGAGGTTTACTCCTGTTGTGCAAACCAAAATAAATGTCTTGCATTGCTTGATGAAGCATTTTGGTGTGAACATAAGGCTTAAGTGTTGATGTGTTGACTTGTATGTCCTTATTCTTCCTACCGATTATTCCTATTTCAGTGACAGCAAGAATTAATCAAAGGTATAACTGTGTTTGAAAATAATGTGAGTTATTACAAAGCAGATGGTGCACAACAGCAACTATGGTTAATAAAGTATTTTTACAGAAATAACCATTTTAGCAAACGTGTCCAAAGAGGTGAGGAATAACAAACCTGCCTGGAAGGTAGTTCCATCACAAAGAGGGGCTGAAGTGAGCTGTCAAGTGATGATCAGAACATACTCATTTGGAGTAAGTTCTGAGGCTTGCTAGTGATGTTAGTAGTTCACCTATGCAGAATAAAACCAAGCAAAAATGTGCTATTGAGTGCAGTGACAGGATGCGGGTGTGTGAACCCAAATTTGTAACATGGGAGATGCTAATTAAGTATGAGAAAGAACTTTCTGATGTTTATAGCTGAGCAGCCTGATCTAGCTGATACTGCTCTGGGAGCTGGGATTGGAGTAAATGGCTTTCGGAGTTCCTTTCCCACCTGAATTTTTTTATGAGCCTGTGATGAAAAACTTCCTGTATGGTAGATTTCTCAGTAATACTGACATGGAAGTCACTGATGCTGAATAAATGGATATAGACTTGGATGTTTATTCATTCGTGTTGATATGAGGGCTCTGTGTAGGGGCTTTGAGTAAATCATACGGTATATCTAGCTTCAGGACTCAGAGAATCAGATAAAAATAAAATCAAAATCCCATATGATGTAAAATGTCAATTCAATGTAAACTCACAACATTGAATCTAAAATGTTGCAGTGTTTTTGAGGCACTAAGTTTCTGCAGGCAGGGTTTATGTTCATTGGGGTAGCATCTCTCCATCTCTCCCTTTCTCTCTTCTAGATCATGTATCATTTGTCTTCCTACAGCTGTCATAAATGTGGCATAAAGTTGGCATACAGTCTTTGTCATCTGTTCTGGCAGTTCTCAGAGAAATGTAATCCTCTTCTCACATCTGATCTTGATTGTATTTGTACTGCCTTGTGGTCTAATACTGCATGGGTTGTGGAAAACAACCTGATTCTACTTAGCCCCTTCTTTGAATGACTGTAAGGTTTATTGGGAACTCTTTTCTTCTTCCAGCTTAATGATATAAAGTCCAAAATATGTTACATGAAAAGTGTTTGAACATGAACTTGAGTCAATAATAAACCATCAGGAGATTGCTTATAAGAGTGCTTTGTGTTTGGGCAAAGATTCTCTCTTTTCATTTACTGAAACGAATGTCCTTCTTTTCACTTACGCAAGCTGGTGAGCATTGTCAGCTTTCTCTGCAAGGAGAAATGGGTGTTCTAAGGGATGGTATTTAAATGAAAGCAAGAGACATTAGTTATGAATATTGAGTTCAGTTGATGATTGCATAATTAAGTCAACTTTGGTAATTGAAAGAAGAGACACATTGTCATAGCAGTGTGCACACTTAGTTGTGGGTACCTTGATAAGACTAGATCGTACTGATCATGGATGTCAGAGAGGGACAACAAAGTCATGGTTCAGACAAGAGTATGGCACCTGAAAATGCCAGAGAAATCTATTGGAAACCCAGGGAACACGTAAGAGTAGAGTTGAAAGTAAGGCAGAGAAGAGTGTGTGAATTAATGTTTTATTTTGTTGTTTGTTTCTGTATTCATTGTGCAGGCTAAAATGTGAAGTGATTCCTTTTGAAAACCCTTTGCAAGGCCACACAGTTCTGTCATTGCTTTTTTCAGTTTTTAATATTTTGAAGACTTGTTTCTTACTATGTGCAGACATAATTGTAAGTTCTATTTCTACTTTTTGTGGTATGTATTCAAACTTACTTAATAAATTTTCAAGTCTGTGGTGAAATTTTGAACTATGATTTTTCTGACATTATGAGAGTTTTTCCTGTGAATATTGACTATTTTTGATTTGTTTTTATACTTCCAGCATTAATATAATTTTTCATTATTATAGTCATTATTTGAATGTTGATTTTATCAATAATTTCAGTAGAAATGCAATTTTTTCCTATAATTATCTCTTAGTGTTGAAGTTTGAGTAATATCCTTATGTCAGCAATACAAGAGTTTTTAAATGTATTTAACTGTTAGTGATAAATCTGCTTACTGATCTGAATAGACTCAGTTTCAGTGAACTGTAAACAAATAAAAAAACAGAGCTGTCTATAATTTTAAATCTTGAGATAATTATAATAAATGGATTTGGGGATTTGGGTGTATCTTGACATAATTATTACCTATTTGGTTGAGCTGTTCTAATTTTTTACTACTATCATAAGTTATGAAATAATGATGATAATTATTCGTGTTTACATAATTTATTTTTAAAAGTGCAGTAGTTTTAACAAGTAAGGAGAATGATTAGTCTATTACTATTATGTCAGCAAATATTGTTGAAAAAAACTGATTTATTTTATTTTAGGAGAGATATTCTTGTTTTCTTTACATGGCTCAACAAATCTGTTCTTGAAAATGCTGATTTGTTTTCTGTTGCATGTTTTGAGCAGTGCTCCCCACCTCTTGGTGGCAGCAAACCAGCAAACCTTTGATAATCATTGATAGAAAAATGATTAGATGATATAGATGATTAAGGGTCTCTGTTCAGTGCTGATGTGGTCAAGATTGCATGACAAGTGCCCAGAAAGTATATGGATAGGTTTTAGTATCTTTAGTATCTATCTGTATGTGTGTTCCTTAGTCTATTAATCTAATTTGGTGATGATCAATTCTTCAGTCCAAAGGCTGAATATACATTGAAATATTTAAGGGTTCACAGTATTTAAGGGTTCTTTTATTTTATTTAAGGGTTCTCACAGTATTTAAGGGTTCATTTAAGGTTTCTCAGGAGTATTTTCACTGTTTTGTTCTCTATTTTACTTGAGTATAAGTTATAGTTGCATGCTTGGTGATTAATAACTTTTTTTTTTTTTTTTTTTTTTAAAGCAATTGATTAAAAAAAGACACTTTTAAAATTGTTTTTACTGATCAAGTAGAATTATTTCTAGATACTATTTTTTGTTAGTTTTGTTTTGGTATTTGTTGTCTCCTATGACAGAAATTTCAGTTTCAAATAGTTCTTTGGGGTCATATTTCATGTGTTATGCTCTCTGGGTAATGCTGAGGGCTTTTTTTTACAAGGATAACAAGAAGATTAAATAAGATTTCTGTCTGAGAAGGTCATGTTACCAGTTAGTGGAATTAATGGCCAGCTGTCAGATCTCTTCCCTGTTTATTCTAGTTGTGTTGCCCATGCGAAGGCATCATACTGGTTCTGTGGGATTCTGTTGGGCAGTCAATTGAAATCTGCTTTAAAAGCCCATCTGAATACAGTTCATGCTTCAAACAAAGAATTTGAATCCTCTAAGGAGAATACAGACTTTGCTTCAAGCTTCATTTCCTGAGCTAAGAAGTCTCTGTTGAATTTTATATTTGTAACTGCACACTGCGACTGACAGTTTCGTTCTAAGAACCTGTGATCTATAACTATTCACATGTAAAATGCCTTGGGACATCTCAGCTGTGCTTTAGGGATTTCAATAGCTTAAGTTACCAGTCAACATCTGCTCTGTGCCTTTTTTTTCTATGGTTTCGTGTTTTGCCACCTTACGCTCCTTGATCATTTCTGCAGTGCCTTGCCTTTGCTCATTGAGGCACTTCATTGGCTGACATAGCACAAATCTGTGCTCTCTCTGGTTGAAAGCACAATTTCTCTTCTGTGTAAAGTCCCTTTTAGATTGCTCACATCTTCATAAAAATCTTTCCCTGTCTTTGATGCTGTCATGGGGATTGCTAATTAGACCCACTAATTTTTCTTCCAGTGGATTTGGCATAGTTCAGCACATGCGTAATTGAACAGCTGAATAGAATCTTTATTTTATATAGGCACTGATTTATTTCCTAGTTTATAGTTTATATCACATTTTCCAGCATTTTCTATCTTATGTTAATGGTGTCTAGTTTCTACTTCTGACCTGTCAGCTTATGTTCCGGGTCTGCAATTCTGTATTCGTGGGCGTAGCAGCCCACTGATGAATGCTTTTCCTTCAACAGATTTTGTTGCTATTTTTGCCGTATAACTTTAAATTACAAATTTCTTTGTGCAAAAATGTGTGCACCTTTCCTGGTTGTGTGAACCTGTAGTTCAAACAAACTGGTTGGGTAGTTGGTTTATCCTTTTTTTTTTTTTTTTTTTTTTTTTTTTTTTTTTTTTTTTCTGCATGAGTTACCTGTTTTGAGGTTTCCCTGTAACAGAACATACTCTGAGATTACTTTTGTATTTTTAAAATATAATAAAAGGTCTATTTTTCTCATTTTCTCAATGTAGATGTTTCAGGTATATGTTTTGTCAGAACTCTTGAACTTGATATTGAGTGCCACATTGTAAAGCTGAAAGTGTAAGTATTTGCTAACTGCATGTATTCCGTATGTATAGCTGTTCCCTATTTTCAGTATGAAAATTTATGTGAATATCTATCTCATAGTGTAGTGCTGAGTTTGCTGACTATGAATAACACAGAAACTTTTCTTTGTTCTAAATCACATCTGATGGCTTTGCACAACTATTTTCTGTGAAGCAATAGAGTATGAGGATGCAGATATTGATTTCCAGTCCCTTCTCATCCCATTCTGCTCCCTTCTCTCTGACTTCAAAACTGCCTTAGAGTCTATAATGCCTGAATTAAATGTACTATATTGTATTCAAGTTTAAGGTAGGAAACATACGTTCAGTTTTCAGTTAAATTTAGAATTAAAATCTGTGGAACAGTAGTATGATGCCTAAGAATTTGAGTTGGGCATATGCCCTATTGTTATATGTCTTGTAGCCCAGATAGATTACTATATTAATGGAGGTGAAGAATAAGTAGAATAAGTAGAGGAGAATTTCCTTTTTTCTATCTTGCTGGAACATCAGTATGTGTTTGGATCTACTCAGAAGGTTTGTTTTGTGTCCTGAGGGAAACTCCTAAAACACCTACTACTTTAGAATGCTGGAAAGAAAGCATTGAGACTATGGTGGCTACTGAAAATGAATATATATATTCATATATAAATATATTTATATACACACATACATAGATTATATATAAATTTTGAAAAATATGTTTTTATTGTAATCCTTCTGTGTGCTTGCTGTTACTTAGCATAAAATAATTTGCTCTGTCTGGTTTGGGGTTTTTGATATTGATATCAAACTGTGTTTTTTAAATGCATATCTTCCTACCCTGTGTGGAGAACTTGTAATTATATATCCAGTGTAGGGCTGCAACCATTGGTGTTCAGGCGTTAAATCCACACAGTATTACTCAGACTGAATTGCACTTCTGTCAGACTGTTAAATATTATTCAGAGGAGCTGTCTGAGAAGTTTGACAGTACTTACCATTGCTCTTACCTGTTTGATTTCTAAAAAGCCTTTTTTTTTTTTTTTTTTTTTTTCACTTTGAATTGACAGAAATATTAAATCTTAATAGACTACTTAAATGGTGAGGAGTTGAGATAGCAAACAGTCAGCCCCTGTCCTTACGAGGATTTCACATGGCCATTTCCTTTTGAGTAGACAGAACTAGAACTTTTAGGTTTACAAAGAAATCCATTTGGTAGGTGACAGTTAACTTCTCCAACACAACCAAAGAAAGAAATTCTTCATTTAATTATTTTTTTTTTTTCTGTACAGTAGCAACATCTTTAAAATTACATTTCTGTGATATTTAAAGAGATTCTTATCTGATATTAATGCTAACAAGTTATTAGCCATGCGTGTTCTTGGAATTTGCAAACTTGAACTGCAGAGCACTGCACAACATTAGGTTTAAAAAAAATGAAATTTGAACATTTGATATTTTCAGCCCTGAACTTTATAAATATTTGTTGTGCATTTATAAAACATGGCCTTCTTGCCTTTCTTCTACTCCAGTAGAGAGAGCAGTTACCTTTCTTTTAGGTCTTCAATTAAAAAGGAAAATAAAACAGAAAAGACAGACAATTAATTCCTTAATCTCTACTGCCTGCTTCTGATGGCTCTTACCAGTACACATAGTTGCCTAATGCTTTGCTTGCTCTTTTTATTACCTCCTACACTTTGTTTCCATGCCTGCAGTGCTATGAGCCATTGATCACTAGTTTTAATGGTCCCAGAGAATAGGTTTTCTTTCCTCCCCTGCTTTGCAGCAGATGCACGTAAAGTGGTGGCTGCAGGTAAAGCAATTAGGAGAAGCTGCATTTTCATCTTTGAGTGTTTAACCACCCTTTTCTCAGGGCAGTTCATTATGAGAAGTCATGATGTCTACATCCATTCAATGTTAATTATTTTTGACTCTATTAATTTTTGGATCTCAGTTTGTATTTCCACACCCCCTGGACTAAAAGTTGTTTTCATTATTTTAATAGAAGCTAAAATTTTTATAGCTGTCTCACTTCAGAATTCATGGCTTTAAAGTAAAAAGCATAATATATTTTAAAACTTGCAGGCCTACATGTGCAGAGAGACACATCAGTCTATCTTAGATGTTTTCTGGTAAGTCAGAATCTGTGCCCAAAACTCATCTGTAGCCAATCTCCTCTTGCATTTGCGTGTCTGAAGGCTGACCTATGAACCTGGTGACTTGGGCTATTGTACCACCAAGGATGAAATGCCACCTTAGAGGTGCTTTTTCAGTATCTCATGGCATTGTTGCCATCAGTTTTTCTTTGCTCCAGTTCTGTTTCACTGCAAGCTCTTCCTGTTTTCTCTTTCAAGATAGATGCTCACATGGGCTTTTTTTTTTTTTTTTTTTTTTTTTTTTTTTTTTTTTAAATTCTATTGCTTTCCTTATTTTTATGTGAAATTTGATGCCTGTTATTGAAATTAAGCTAGACCCAATCACTGAGCGTGACTGTTTCCTGGGGGCATCCTGTGGTAGGTTTTGCTCTATTTAGTCAACACTTAAGTTTAAAACTTGTATTGAAAATGCACTTGTATGTGTGTGTGTATTTTTGCAAGTAAATTTACTGCAGGAATTTTGCTGCAGCTGTTCTTTTGTATCTTTGTCCCAAACTTGCAGTTAAACAGTCTTGCATCAGGAGAGAGCATGTCAGAATGTAGGAAGTTTTGCTACTTCAGTTCAGAAATTACCTGAGAGTTCTGACTTAAGATTGCAAAGATATGTCAAGAGGCAACGAGCAACAGAGAGGTTTAGCATTCCCTGGATCTATAGACAATATGAGAAATGGAAGATTTGAAACATGTTAAATGATTTTAAACTATTGAAAAACAAGACTGGTTCTCAGTGCAGTATGATGGATTCTCCTTTAAATTCATTCTTCTCAAATTCATTTTTTTTAGCCAATTTTATTTTCTTTCCCTCTGTCTTCCTCATTACAAATGTTACTGTTTTGTAGCTATTCTTTCTCCTGTATGTATAGTGTTGACTGAGGAAAATGCCTTCTTTTTGTGTGTGTTCATATAACATCTAGAAAAGCTGAGATCTTGCTAGTAGTATTCAGTTGCTGTTATAGGGATAATCCTGATAAATACCAGCAAGGTCAGAACAGTATCTGTTTGAAAGATTTATTTTACAAAACTGCTGCTCTAATTGCTACTAATTAGCCTGACTGCTACTGAGTTGTAGAGAAGCCAAGAAACACTTTTTTTTTTTTTTTTAAAGTGATGTCCCTCAACTTGTTAACACCATGTTTATACATTTTCACTTCCATAGATCTTAATTTTATTCTCAATGACTGTCAGCCAGAAATCCTTCCCCAAGACAAAAAGTGCCAAAAGCTTTTACAGAAGTAAACTAACGAGCAGAGGATAAATAAGCGACCATTTTAGGTGATAATACTGCAGTGAGCTCTGTGTGACCAGACACTTTGCCCTGCAAAAGGAACATGTTTACTTCAAGAGGAACCCATTTGGGCGTTCCCTTTGGTACCAGGAAAAGAAGAATTGTTGAATATAGCTGTTCTCAATGTTAAACCATATCTTGCTTCATTATCATATCAAAAATAGACAATAAGACATCTGGAAACCTTTATGTTGTATTAATGACTCAGAATTATAGCTAAAACATGTAATTTAGTTTTCATGAGCCTGAAACCACAGCTGTTCACTCTTCAGAGTCATACATTGGCATCATGAACTGTCTTTTTTTTTTTTTCTTTGTAATATTTTCATCCTGGAATCCTGAAGAATTTCAGTAGCTGCAGGAGTAAAATGCAGCTTAAACTGCTGATTTCATTTGACTTGATTCTAAAATTGCTGGATAGGAAAAGCCCAACAAATGAAATCTGGTTTTGTTTAATGTGGGTGCCTTTTAATTTGTAGAAGACTAACATTTTGTCAGATGGTAGATTGAATTTTGTTGTATGTAGATCAGTTTGAAATATTTGATTTCAGCAACAAAGAAAGAAATAACTTATTCATCTCTATTTGTATTAAAAAAAATGAAGTGTTTGTGCTCAGTACTGTCATTCATGTATGAATGTATTTGTTCTATGTACTATATACTAAATTCTGCTATAATGATTTAGTGCATTTTTGGAATAGGAATAATTACAAATATTCATAAGTGATTTTAGTTTGTAAATATTTCAAGACTTTTATTCACCAAATTAGTAATAAAGTAGCTGAAATATCTGCTTTTCATATCACAAAAAAAAAAAAAAGTCCAGTGATCTGTTGACTCTTCTGAAGATAAGTCATTAAAAAATCTTGTTTTTCTCATGCTGATGCCTAATATGAAAATAATAATAACACGATCAAATGTAATGTACTCAGCTCTCCTCATTGAATTTATGTTGACATGGTTCTGCTTTGACTAAATATTAGTGAGATTTATTTTGTTTTCTTCTTCACCTGCAAGGCTAAAGCATGTGACACTGTACATCTTCTGTAAGGTTCTGATTTATAAAAATGTTATTTGTGGCAGTCTTAATTATTCTTTAAGTGTAGTGAACAAATTCCCTAGTTAGCTTCAGTGCAGCTTGTGATGGTGTTACTTTACAGATCAATTGTTGTTATATTCACAAAACTTACACTTCATAGATATTCTAGCCACTCATAGTTTTAGCATAATTCATTGAAATGTCTGATTGTCAAATCTGTCTGTTGAGCCAAATTATGGCTCTCAGCATGGATTTCCTCCATGTTAGGTGGAAAACATAGCAAGCTTTTTCAATCCAGTTTTGAATGCGACAGCCTAGGTTTAAACAGAGCTGATTTGTCTGGGTAGATAAGAAGTTGGTGGTGAGAAATTTCAATGTCTGTATAAAGTGTAGGCATTCTAGACAGATGTCATCTTTTTTAATTTAAATTTAGTTCAGACGGGTAATTTTTCTGTTTTGCTAATCTCAGTTAACACAATAGCTACAATTTCTGATGTTCACTGCTAAAGTCAATGTGGTTTTGGTTATTCATGTAGATTTAATTACAGATCTTGTGCATAATTTTGTATTTTAGGGAGTGAGAATCATTTTTAGTTCTTTTCATGCATGTGGCTGAAGAAATGTCAGAAACTGATGTGTGATACTAATGGAATAACAATTTAGATAATTATAATTTTAGATATTTAAACAATTTTTAAAATATTAATATATATTTAGTTTTACACCAAGATGGTTTCTGCTCCAGCCAGCAGATCCATAGAAAGAAAATCTTCATTTTATTTTTAGAATATTCTGTGAAACTGGAAATAAAGAACTCAACACATTTTTTATTATTTATGTATTTATTTATTTATTTTTCTGATGAAACAACTGGTTGTAATTTACTCATTATCTGTCAGCACTACTAGAAATAGGACTAACTCTGTGATAGTATGAAGTACTAGTTCTGCAGCATTTCAGTTTTATTTTGTTTGTATTGCACTGACTCTAGTCAAGAAAACCACTTCACTGGGAATTAACTTCATGCAGACCTTTTGCAGAATCACCATTCCCCACATAGGTGTTAAACTACAAAAAAGTCTTCTTTGTCTGGCTAGGGATTTGAATATATCTGTGAAATTTTATTTTATTTTATTTTATTTTATTTTATTTTATTTTATTTTATTTTATTTTATTTTATTTATTTTATTTTATTTTATTTTATTTTATTTTATTTTATTTTATTTTATTTTATTTTATTTTATTTTATTTTATTTTATTTAGGTTGACATGATCTTGAATCTTCTATGTGAAGTCAATTACTACAAAAGATAGGTAAGAAAAGCAATAAAACTATTGAAAGCGATAATGTATCATGTAGATCTATAGAAAGCAAATGGCATGCGTGCTGCCAAATCAGTGCTGATGCACACAGTTTCTTGGGCAGCTTGGATTTATCCAGTACATTATTTTCACAGAGACACATATTGAGCAGTTTTCTGCTTCAGTACTTCTCATTATAAGGAGCATAATTCCTACTCATAATCATAAATTACTTATGCATTAGGTCTTTTTTTAACTTTTGAAAACTTTCCCAACTCCAGATAAAGAAGTTGTTTAGTGTTTTAGAGACCAGACAAACACATCCAGAAAATTCTTTATAAATTATATCTGAACTCTGCCTTGATCTGCCGAAGACATATTGCCTATGTGCTCAATGTAGTTTGAGTTTTTTCTCCCTCATGCTTGATCTTATGTGACTTCAGTTCTGAGCTATTTGTGATACCTCCTACAGCATTTTAAATTTATAACACCCACGTCATTTGCAATTTTAAAATACTTCTCATATGAAAATTAGTAGTGCTTTAATTACTTCTTTATGAACAGTTCCACAATCTTAAACTATTCTTCTATACATTATTTTGCAGCTGGTGTTTGCTGTTAATCTGAGTAGTTTAGTAGTGAGTGTTGCAATATACTTAAAACACTTAGCAGCACGCAATCACAGAATCATAAGGGTTGGAAGGGACCTTGGGAAATCAAGTCCAACCCCCCTGCTAAAAGCAGGTTCCCTACAGTAGGTTGAGCAGGAAAGCCTTCAGGCAGGTCTTGGATATCTCCAGCAAAGAGGCTCCACAACCTCTCTGGGCAGCCTATTCCAGTGCTCTATTACCCTCACTGAAAAGAAGTTCTTACACGTTTGTGTGGAACATCCTGTGTTCCAGTTTATTGGAGGAAAAAAAAAGTGTAGGTTTGCAGCCGAATGTTACATTTTTAGTAATTACACTACTAGGAGGATTTGGCTTTTACTGTGTTATTGACTTTTAGACTTTTGTGTTTAAATAGGAAACTCTGAAGTCTGTGTATGCTTTAGAAATTTGCAGGTGATATGTGTGAAAGGCTGAAAAAGGCTTTGTGCTAGAATAACTTCAGGCCAGGATTGTCACGTGATTTCTGCTTATTTTGAACTCTAAATGTGAGCTTCAAACACAAAAACAAACAAGCAAACAAAAACCCCAAACCATACAAAAACAAAACAAACAAAAAACACAAACAAACACACAAAGAACCAACAACCAACCAAACCTAATGGTCTGGTTTTAGAGCCTGTGTCAGAAGATTTGGGATCCATTTTTTTAGATAAATTTATTTTTTTGAGGTTAAAACTGCTGTCTGATAGTTACATGTGTTTCTAATGTAAAACTTAAGATCTGAACCTTCACTTTAATATTATACATTACTGGTAGGAAAAGAACCTCAGTTCTGGATATTAAAATAATTTAAAACCTTCACATACTTCCTTCTAGTGAGTCATATTGGTCTACATAGCATCTGTGAAAGCACGTCTTTTTGCCTTCACAATACCCTCAAAATGTTCTGGGAGCTGTAGCAATTTACTCAGCTAATTCATAAATTTGCTGTGTATGTCCTTAAGAAACACAGCTTTTAGCTATCTGGTTGTAATTACTTTTAAATGAGTTAAAGATAAATGAGTAGTATTTATTAAAACATCTAGAAGCGATGACTTAGGAAAAGAAATTCATTTTTTAAAAAAAGGACATCGATTAAGAAATTAAAGCAGAAAATATATTTGCCGTCTTTTGCCAAGGCTAAATTGGAAAGGTCTCTCTCTGTTGCATATATTTAATTTCCCTTGAACTTACTCTAGTCTCTTTACTGTCAGCTCACCTCATGAACGATTCCGTCTTCCTGTTACATTCATGAGACAGAATATTTCTCCTTGTAATATATGCTAGCATCCATGGATAAATTTATTTTTAGTCCTCTAAGGAATTTGGACAGACTTGATTCTTTTTTTTAAAAAATATATTTTTCTTTCCTGTTCCTAAAAGCATGTTCACTTCTGACTGACTGCAAACATCATCTCATTGCTTTGTAGATATAATTGTCACATTACTCAGCACTGTACAGATTATTTATTTGGTTCAGTAATAACTCCCTTCCTCTTGGTCAGGCATGCATTCACCTCCTTTTCATGACTTGGTTATCAGCTTGTAGTATGGATAGTCTTCCATCAGTGGCATCCTATATATTAATTCAAGCAGTGCTTTAGAAACCATGGTTGAGAAACATTTATGTGTGATTTATGTGTGTTTTATTATTGACAGCAGTCAACCACTCTTGCATGGCTGTACCTTTTTAATGATTATCTTCATTGTCAGAGTGGCAAAATGTTTGTTCTTCTCTATTCTGAAAAGAAGTTGTACAGTGAAGGGAAATCCCTAGAAGGGAATTTGTGCTTCATTCATGTTCTTGAAGATATTACATTATTTTCAAAATTAAAGTCACTAAGAAAGTGATGATGTAGTTTTGAATGGAATATGGGAAGAGAAGCTATAGTCTGTATTCTCAAAGGACCTTGGGAGTTTTTAGTATTACATTTAAGCAGCACTGTGATGGATCTTTTTCATGGCAGGGGATTCTGACACTCAAGAACTTTTATTTTCTGGTTATTCTTAAATTTGATATATATATACATATGTATGTATGTAACGTATATAGATACATATGTACACATATAATTAAAAGAAAAACAATATATAAATATATATATTTAAATAATAAAAAACAATATATATTGTTTTTTTGAGGAATCTGAAGAAATACTGATTAAATCACAAAAAGGTCAACTTTCTGATGTCATCTGTGGCTTGATTCTTTTACTCTGAGCTTTGTAGAAAATTATTCTCCGTTACTTTTTTTGTTAATTGCATTTAATCTCAATGAATTAATGAAGTTTTTATTTTTCTTATAATTTGTGGAGCTGTAGACTACCTTATGAGAAAAACATATTTTAATTAATGCCATTTTAATCTACAAATATGCATATTATGTTGGTTCTCTTTATTGGATAACTTTTTTACTTTTTTTTTTTTTTTTTTTCAAATGAAAGTTTTTGCTTCTAAGAAAAAAAAAGTTCATCTTTTAACCACTTCTTACTTATGATGAAATTATGCATCTTGTATTTTCACTGAATTGTTTCAGTTAGCTATTCAGAAACATCTTCTCAACTAAGGATTAAAATAAAACTCCCCTAGAGACTGTGATAGATCCTGCAGTAACATTTATGAAAGAAAATGACAGTTGTGTGAAATATGTGTTTTTGTGTTTTTTTTTTTTGTGTGTTTTTTTTTTTTTTTTTTTTTGCTATAGTGCTAGAAATTAACTTTTTAGGAAGATGTAAAGATAATGAGGACATTGAAACTGTTGCAGAGCATATTTGGTGGTGGTGGCAATGATTTATATTTTTAATGGACATGTGTGTGTTTGCTTTTAAGTTTCTGGAATCATATGACTGTTAGTGGCAGTCATGAATGTGCAGCATGAATGAATCCAAATGATAGATACATAGTTGGGAAAAAATATCTAGGAGCATGAGTTATTTTCAAATGAATTTGAAAGTGATGATGAAAATCATTTTTGATGTTGAAATAAGACTTTCGCAGAAAAAATGAACAAGGGAGTAAAGAGTTTAGAATAAATGGGCTACTTGGCTTGCAGAGAAAACTGTTAAAACCATCTGATACCATTTCTCATGCATTTTTCTGACACTTATAAACTGTAAATTTTCCTTTTGCATCTGTTGAATATTTGAATGTACTTGATTTTTCCCCCCCTCCCCCCCCCCCCCCCTTTTTTTTTTTTTCTGCATGTTTTTCCACATGCTTTTGAGGTCAATGTAAACGGGAAACAATCTTGTGCATTTATGACCAACAAGAAAGCAGTCTGCTGTTTCTGCCAGTTCACACAAACTGAAGAATTTGTCCTTTATTTTCTAAGAATGTACTGTTTCCCATTTAAAGCATACAGTTGGTATTCTAGTAAACAAAATTAAAACCAGATTGATTTTTTTCCATTCAGTTTATGAAATTATTTTAAGAACATTAAAATTAGACAATAACTTGCTGTACCTTCCACTCCTTAGCAAGGTTGTTTGCCTGCGAGGAAGGAAACTGGAAGAGAAATAGCGGAGAGACATGAGTAAGGGCAAAGAGGCAATGGAAGTAATACTGGGATGGAAATGATATGGTGGAAAGGTAGGAAAAGTAAAGTAAGTACATAAAGAAAATACTGAGGAAGGAGCAGGAGAGGACATGGCTGTGATGCTGACCTGAGTTTATCTTGATGCACATCTAGAAATAGCAGTTTGAGAGGAGAGAACTGCACCTTCTTAGTCTACATTAAGGACAAGATAGTAGTTTGGAACTTACAATCTAGGAAAATGAAAAAGGCAGCTGATAGATGCCTTTACAACATCTCTTTACAACATGGTGCTCTGGTATGAGAAAAGCTCTGATTTAAAGGCAGAGCAGCCTTGTTTTCAGCTGTACTAAAGTCTGTTGTTGATGTGATGGGAAAATGATGGTTTGTATTGATCTCCTCTACCTCCAAAGCCTCCACCCAATGTCAAAAGCAATTGTGCTAGAAAGAACCAAAAGCGAATGATGATCGTTAAGTTATGTAAGGTTACCATCTGTTGTAGTACTACACCACATGACACTCTAGGCTCTTAGGGCAGGGATACAAAATTTAGCAAAAAAATAGCAAAATATGAGCAACCTTTTTTGTATTTGTTGATTTCTTTTGAAGAACTGCCTTTGTAGCTGGTTCTATTTTAAAACACATACACCTGGCTTAAATCCAAGGGAAATGGCATGCTTGGATATTAGGGCTTAATTAATTTACATGCTTTTAGAAATTTGTGCTGACCTCTCTGTTCTCTCTCTGTCAGAAAAAGAAATGATGAAAAAGTAGTGAAAACCAAAAATCCAAGACTTTAGTCAACCTTTCAGTTAATAGCAATCTGAAGTTGAACGTTAGCTTTCAGTGAAAATTCCAAAATTTTTGGAAAGACAGACTGGTTGATTTGTAATATCAGTGATTTACTTTTCTCTGTTAAAAGTATTTTTAGTTTCACTCATTTAACTTTTCTTACCCAATCTCCAGAAAGACTTTTTTTTTTTTTTTTTTCCTGTAGTTTGCATAAAAAGAAACCCTGCCTCTTGATACTGTCAAGAGGAACAGAAGAGAGGTGCTGATCCTGAGTATGAGAAGTTTTGATCTTGAAAAGGCCACCATAGTTATGAATGGACTTCATAACTTCATACCAGACTTCAGGTATATGTGCAGCTCACCTGGTGTACCGTTTTAGTTCATACCACTGAATGACTGAACAATGGACGGAGCTCTGGAGATGATATAGTCCAATCCCTTGGTCAAATGAAAGCAAGGTTAACCTGAAAGTTGCATCAGATTGCCAAGGGTCTTGTCCAGACAAATTTGGAAAATATCTAAGGATGGAGCATCCACAGTCTCTGTGCAGCTTATTGACTCTAACTCTTGAAAATGTTTTTCCTTTCTAACCAGGTGAAATTTTTCTTGCTACTTGTAACCATTGCCTCTTTGCTCTTTGCTGTTAACAAGATCCTCTATTAACTGCCTTTTAGGTAGTGAAAAACAGAAAGCAGATCTCCCTCAGCCTTCTGTCCTTAAGGCTGAACAAACACTATTCTCTCAGCTTCTCCTTGTACTTCATGTGTTTAAGCCTCAAGCCATTTTGGTGAACCTCCTCAAGACTTAATCAGTCTCACTTGTCAATCTCACTGTTTTGCTGTGAAGACCAAAACAGCACAGTACTCCAAGTGCAATCTCACATATGTAATGTAATGATTAATTCCTTGACCTATTACCTCCTCTTGCTAATCCAGGCCAATGTTTAACTAGACTTAATCACTGCAAGGGCTGGTTCATGTTTATCATATTTTCTAGCAGGACATTTTCTGTTGAGCTGCTACCTACTTAGTTGATCCTAGTGTTGTATGGGGTTATTGGGATTATAATCAAAAAGAACCTCAAAAACAGTTGCAAAATTCTGTATCTGGAGTGGAACACAAATTTGACAAAGGAGTATCTTAAATAAAAAAAAAAAATGATTTTGGGGAAGTCTTATGGTATGTGTTACACAGGCTTCATGTTTGTACTTGTCTCTTCAGGATTTAAAACTTATGTAACCCTCCCCATAACAATACATGAAGCATGCACATCAGTAATATAGCAATACTCTTGGTTCTTTCTTCCAAGTTGTTGACATCTCTATGTCTAGGCTGCCCTACAGTAATCTTTTGCTTCTCCCAGTTTGGTGTGTCATCTGTGACTCTTTTGAGGGTTCAGTCCAGCCCATTGTGAGGTTGCTAATGAAGATGTTAAACAATATTGACTCTGTTACCAGTCTGTTGTGCCTCATTTGTAACTGACTGCCAGTTATACTTCAAGCCGTTAACTACAACTACACTTTGATCTCATTAGCATGATCAATTTTTCCTCCTACTTCTAGTCTACCCATCCAGTCTGTATCTCCTGCTTTCACTACAAGGATGCTACGGAAAACTGTGTTCGAAGCCTTGCTAAAATCAGTTCATCCACTGTTTTTTCCTTAGTAACAGAGTTAGTCCCTTCTTCAGGACTGGAAATGTATCTGTCCTTTCTTCATGTATCTGGAAATGGTTTAAGCTATAATGTCAGGGAATGAAATGAGGATGACAAGCCCATAATTCATAATTCTACATTGCTATCCTCTGTGGAAACACTAGACTCAGAAATAGGTTAATAAGCATGGAGATTGTCTGTGTGGGAAGTTAGGGCACATTAGCTTGTCAGCCCATGGAAAGGTAGCACATCATGCTACCTTTGTTTTGCAGAATGTCCTGTCTGCATAGCAGACACTGTATGCTATTAATTCCAGATTCCTGTTTTTTTTTTCTTTTTTTTTTTTTGGCACACCTAAAGGTAGACATGCAACTGCAAATATCTTCAGGAAAAAAAAAAAAAAAGGTTTTGAATTGGAAAGATCTGACTTGTTTATATTTATTTTGTTTCTTCCTATTGTCTTCTCTGGTCCAGAGTTAATTATTGTCTTAGTCTTAGTGTCACTCTTTGTCTTTTGCTGCTGTATATGACTACTTTCAAAGTTTTCTTCTGCATGAAAATGGACATAGATAAACCAGATCTCTGATCAGTTGCTGAAATGTAATGTGGGCATAATGGCAGTTGTATCAGTGCCAATTGTTGAAGCTGTATATAGTGTCCTTCCTGAACCCTATTCTAGTTGTTACACCGGGCAGCATCTCTTTCACTCTTGGGAGATTTCATTGTGCAGCTAGAAACAGACAATAGTACAAGGACAACATTTGTCTTCTGGAGTCTTATGTGAGACACTAGAAGAGAGGATGGCAAGAAAGTCAATGCAGCCCACTGGAGGAAAAGCGACCTGGTCAAAGCAGACAGAATTAAAACGTTGTGAGGATGCTTTTCATAAAGCTCTTTCACTGAGATTTCATTGCACATGTATCAAGAATCTAGAGGGTAAAGAAGCAGAGGAACTGGTAGAGGGACTCAAGGTACATGCTTTTACCTGTATGTGGTGTCCCTGTCAAAGATACTGAGTTTATGCAGGTATATAGTGAGAACCCATACTAGGGGAGTAAAATTTTGCATGTTCATTTGTGTCGTGGTTTAACCCGGCCGGCAGCTAAACACCACACAGCCGTTCGCTCACCCTCCCCCCTCCCTCTCTGGGACGGGGGAGAGAAATGGAAAGTGAAGCCCGTGAGCTGAGATAAAGACAGTTTAATAAGACAGGAAAAATAATAATAACAAAAGTAATAATAATACAATGATGATAATAGTACTACTAATAATAATATGTACAAACAAGTGATGCACAATGCAATTGCTCACCACCCGCTGACCGATGCCCAGCTTAACCCCGAGCAGTCCGGCGCCCTCCCCCCGGCTAGCCACCCCTATATATTGTTTAGCATGACATCAGATGGTATGGAATACCCCTTTGGCTAGTTTGGGTCACCTGTCCTGGGTCTGTCCCCTCCCAGCTCTTACTGCACCCCCAGCCTGCCTGTTGGCAGGACAGAGCAAAAGTCTGAGGTGTCCTTGGCTTGGTATAAGCACTGCTCTGCAACAATTAAAACATCGGGGTGTTATCAGCACTCTTCTCATCCTAAGCCAAAACACAGCATTCCACCAGCTACTAGTAAGAAAATTAATTCTGTTCTAACTGAAACCAGGACATCTATCCACCCCTTATTCCATACCATTTATGTCATGCTCAGGTTACACTCTTTTCCAGACATTCTAATTAGTCACCTACAGTAGTCATAGTAGTGATAACATACAGTATTATATAGTAATTAACATGGTACAATTCAGTTCATGGGCTATTCTCACCCAGTATTAAATCTCCTTGCGGTACACACCAGACCTCTCCATTCTTTTGCATCACCCACCAAGTGTATCCAGGTCCCTGAGCGAAAACAATTCCACGAATGGGTTTGCCTTTTCCTGAGGCAGGAATAGCCCAGACTGTTTTACCCAGCATATTTTTTACATGCACTACAGGAACTTTATCCCCATCTACAGTACGTAACAGGTTTGATTGGGCGGGTCCAGCTCGCTTGGCAGATCCCCTAGTATTGACTAGCCAGGTGGCCTTTGCCAAATGCGTATCCCAATTTTTGAATGTCCCAGCGCCCATTGCTTTCAATGTAGTCTTTAACAGTCCGTTGTATCGTTCAACTTTCCCGGAGGCTGGTGCATGATAGGGGATGTGATACACCCACTCAATACCATGTTCTTTGGCCCAAGCGTCTATAAGGTTGTTTCAGAAATGAGTTCCATTGTCTGACGCTATTCTTTCTGGGGTACCATGTCGCCATAGGACTTGCTTTTCAAGGCCCAGGATAGTGTTCCGGGCGGTGGCATGAGGCACAGGATATGTTTCCAGCCATCCGGTGGTTGCTTCCACCATTGTAAGTACGTGGCGCTTGCCATTGTGAGTTTGAGGGAGTGTGATGTAATCAATCTGCCAGGCCTCTCCATATTTATATTTCAGCCATCGACCTCCATACCAAAGAGGCTTTGACCGTTTGGCTTGCTTGATTGCAGCGCATGTTTCACAGTCATGAATAACCTGTGCTATAGCGTCCATGGTCAGGTCCACCCCTCGATCACGAGCCCATCTGTATGTTGCATCTCTACCTTGATGGCCTGAGGTGTCATGGGCCCATCGGGCTATAAATAATTCACCTTTATGCTGCCAATCCAGATCCACCTGAGCTACTTCAATCTTAGCAGCCTGATCCACCTGCTGGTTGTTCTGATGTTCTTCAGTAGCCCGATTCTTGGGCACATGAGCATCTACGTGGCGTACTTTCACAGCCAGGTTCTCTACCCGAGCAGCAATATCTTGCCACAATGCAGCAGTCCAGATGGGTTTGCCCCTACGCTGCCAGTTGTTTTGCTTCCATTGCTGTAACCATCCCCACAGGGCATTTGCTACCATCCATGAATCGGTGTAGAGATAGAGAACTGGCCATTTTTCTCGTTCAGCAATGTCTAAAGCCAGCTGAATGGCTTTCACTTCTGCAAACTGACTTGATTCACCTTCTCCCTCAGCAGCTTCTGCAACTCGTCGTGTAGGACTCCATACAGCAGCCTTCCATCTCCGATGCTTCCCCACAATACGACAGGACCCATCAGTGAACAGGGCATATTTCTTCTCATTCTCTGGTAACTGGTTGTACAGTGGGGCTTCTTCAGCACGACCCACCTCCTCCTCTGATGATATCCCAAAGTATTTGCCTTCTGGCCAGTCCATAATCACTTCTAATATTCCTGGGCGACTGGGGTTTCCTATTCGAGCCCGCTGAGTAATCAGTGCAACCCACTTGCTCCATGTAGCATCAGTTGCATGATGCATAGAAGAGACCCTTCCCTTGAACATCCAGCCTAGTACCGGCAATCGGGGTGCTAGGAGGAGCTGCGCTTCAGTACCGACCACCTCCGAAGCAGATCGAACTCCTTCATATGCTGCCAATATCTCCTTTTCAGTTGGAGTATAGCGGGCCTCAGACCCTCTGTATCCCCGACTCCAAAACCCCAGGGGCCGACCTCGAGTTTCCCCAGGTTCTTTCTGCCAGAGGCTCCAGGTGGGGCCGTTCTCCCCGGCTGCAGTGTAGAGCACGTTCTTTACATCTGGTCCTGTTCGAACTGGCCCAAGGGCTACTGCATGGACTATTTCCTGCTTGATTTGTTCAAAGGCTTGTCGTTGTTCAGGGCCCCATTCAAACTCATTCTTCTTACGGGTTACTTGGTAGAGTGGGTTTACAATCAGACTGTAATTTGGGATGTGCATTCTCCAAAACCCCACAACACCTAGGAAAGTCTGTGTTTCTTTTTTGTTAGTTGGTGGAGACATAGCTGTTATTTTGTTGATCACATCCATTGGGATTTGACGACGTCCATCTTGCCATTTTATTCCTAAAAACTGGATCTCTCGTGCAGGTCATTTGACTTTATTTTGTTTTATGGCAAAACCGGCTTTCAGAAGGATTTGGACTATTTTCTTCCCTTTCTCGAAAACTTCCTCTGCTGTGTCACCCCACACAATAATGTCATCGATGTACTGCAGGTGTTCAGGAGCTTCCCCCTGCTCCAGCGCAGACTGGATCAGTCCATGGCAAATGGTAGGGCTGTGTTTCCACCCCTGGGGCAGTCGATTCCAAGTATATTGGACTCCCCTCCAAGTGAAGGCAAATTGTGGCCTGCACTCTGCTGCTAGAGGGATGGAGAAAAATGCATTAGCGATATCAATTGTGGCGTACCACTTGGCTGCCTTCGATTCAAGTTCGTACTGAAGTTCCAGCACGTCCGGCACTGCAGCACTCAGTGGTGGCGTCACTTCGTTCAGGCCACGATAGTCCACTGTTAGTCTCCACTCGCCATTAGACTTTCGCACTGGCCATATGGGACTATTGAAAGGTGAATGAGTCTTGCTGATCACTCCTTGGCTCTCCAATTGACAAATTAGCTTATGGATGGGAATCAGGGAGTCCCGGTTAGTGCGATACTGCCGCCGGTGCACAGTTGTGGTAGCGATTGGCACTTGCTGTTCTTCGACCCTCAGCAACCCCACAACAGAGGGGTCCTCTGAGAGACCAGGCAAGGTAGATAATTGTTTAATGCCCTCTGTCTCTAAGGCAGCTATACCAAAAGCCCACCGGAACCCTTTTGGGTCCTTGCAATATCCTCTTCTGAGATAGTCTATGCCAAGGATACATGGAGCATCCGGGCCAGTCACAACGCGGTGCTTTTCCCACTCATTCCCAGTCAGACTCACTGCTGAGATCCACCTGTCACTCCACAAATATAGATGGGCTCTGGTCCTTTATAGCTCGATGGCATTATAGTACATTGTGCACCGGTGTCTACTAAAGCCTTATACTTCTGTGCGTCTGATGTGCCAGGCCATCGAATCCAAACAGTCCAATAAACTCGATTATCCCTTTCCTCCCCCTGGCTGGAGGCAGGGCCTCCCAAATCCTGGTCGGAATCTTCTTCGTTTCTGTGTTTGAAGGACTGTCTGCTGGAAGTTGGAGCAGCAAACTTTTCAGAGAACCCCTTTTTCCTGATTGTTTTCTTTTGCAACTCACGTACCTGTGCCTCCAGGGTCGCGGTAGATTTTCCATCCCATTTTCTCATGTCCTCTCCATGGTCTCGTAAGTAAAACCACAGGGTGGCACGGGGTGAGTACCCTCCATATTGTCTTCCTTGTGTGGATGAACGACTACCCCTGATAGCTGAGACACTGCTCTGTACAGGTACGGAGGAGAATAATCTCTCTTCAAGTTGGTGAACCTTTTCAGAAAGTTTCTCCCAGGTGTTCTCTTTTGGTCGGTGGACACTGGTTGGTTCAGGTGGGGATGAAGGTAGATTCTCTTTAAGTTGGTGGAACTCTTCAGAAAGTTTCTCCACAGCTGAGACGCAGGCCTACTGCAAAAGTTCTCCAAATCAAATACTTTGAAGAAAATGCATTTAGGGAACCATTAGCTGCTTTTCCTGTTGATATATGTATTCTATCTGTTGTAGGAGCAGAAAATGGGGTCAGAATGATTCAAGGAACTGGACAAAAATCCCAATGTCCTATAGTGTGAGTGGAGAAAAGTTTTAAAATTTTATTTTCTCTTTAAAGTTATATTGAGAACTGTAGAGATGAGACTTCTTTGTAATGGTATATATGAAACTGCCTGTAAAATGTGTTGGTAAAGATATGGATGGTTCTTGAGCTGCTTTCTTCAGATACTGCTCACCAGAATAATGTGGTATTTCACCAAAATGGCACAATGATGACATCTGTATTTGCAGTCAATTTTACATCAGCTGAAGGAGTATCAACTCCAGTAAGTTCTCTGTGACTCTAAGGCTGTTTGTTCCTAATCTGTCATGAATCTTTGCTTTATATTCAATGGAAGAAAAGGGATTGAAGGTGCCCCAGGAATAAAAAATAAAATACTCTGTTAATCTTTCACACAAGTGGGAATAGAATTTTATGCCTTCTGTTTAGAAGTAGTCAAGTTTATAATATTTTTTTTCTCTTTTGCTCTGCGTTGGTAAATGCAGTAGGATGCAATGTATTCACTTTACATAGGTTCATATAGGTAGTAATTGAATATCTGTAGAAGAAATTTAAAAAATCCCCTGCCATATCAACATGGCATCTGCTGGATGTCACAATAATAATAAGACAAAAATAAATAGTGTGTTTAATAGAACCATAGAGTACTGAAATGTTTCCGTGTAGAGAAAGCCTGGAGTTAAACTGGAGGCTGGCATTGATTTATACATCTCATGACATAAGAGTCATTCTTTACTGAAAGTATTAAAAAAATTCTATGGTGTAATTCCTCACATAGCTTTTTACTTTGCATGGTTGTTGCAATGAAAAATTTGAAGCTTTAATCATGCTTGTCACATTCATGAATGGAATGAGTTTTGTCCATGAGTTTTGTCAGAAATAATCCTGATTGTATACATCTCTTTATAGGCTTTAAATTCTATTTTTTTCCTTTGTTTAGTGCATTTTTGAGGCTTTATCTTTTCCAATAGTTATCTTCTTATGAAGAAAGAGAGAGGCATGCTGTTACTAATTAGGATTGTTGTGTACCAGATTTGGCTGGTAAAAAATTCAGTAACATGTAATGTCTCATATATAAATATTTATGAGGCTCCATAATTAATCACTAAAATATCCATATAAATTAATTGCTATCTAATTAACAGTGTATTTCAAATATTCTACATTAGTTATGTGAGTTATGTGGCTCTCCAGACAGAAAAAAATAAATGGAGAAAAGTTTTTGCTTTTCCTTGCATATTTTACAGGTTTGTAGTGCTGTTACTTAGTGTTGCCCCATCACCTGTCAGTTGAGCAGCACTAAAAGAGTCCAACTGGGATCTAACCAACATTTTCTTAGAACACAAATTCATTGTAAAAGGCAATCACCTGCAAAATCCCGAAGACAGGAAGGGTAGAAGAAAAATAACTTTTTTATTTATTTATATATATATTTTCAGCTTCTAGTTACTCAGGCAAGTTAGTGTGTTCTGTATTATAGTCATAATCTATCTTTTTACATAATGGTAAAATGTAACTTGAATTCTTTTTTATCATTCAACATTGAAAGGTACTTGGTACCATTTAAAAAAATATTTCCTTTTATTATCCATTTATGTTATCAGTAACCTCATCTTTCTCTTACTAATAGAGGTCCCGGTATTGACTGCTGGAATTTTTGACTTCAGAGCCAGCTGGTGCCTCAGGACCTGTTTTAGAGCATATCACCAATATTACCAGCATAGCATGAAAGCGTACCTCACCAAGAGATATTATCCTACACGCTGGGCCTTCTGAGCCTTGAAATCCCAACAATTTTAGATCCGTGTTTGTCAGTCTGTGAAAGAATTACATGCAGTGGTGTCTGCAGAGGAATGTAGTCTAGGATAAAGGCAAAGAAACGTACAGAAACTGCAGTTAAAAGTCACATCTCATGGACATTTTCTAATTCCATTTGTCAGAAAGTGAGAGTAATTTGAAATACACTGCCGAGCAAGTTAATTCCTAACATTATTACATTATATAGTGTGACATCTAACCTAAAAGAAAATTACCTTAAATTTCAGCAGCTGTATCACAGCTCTCTTCATTTTATTTCTTTTTTCTTTTTTTTTTTTTTTTCCCTTTCTTTTTTTCCTCCCTCTCTTTAAATGTATGGTATATTGATATATTGCATGTAATGGATAAGGTAGGCAAAAAAGAAATATATTAGTGTGTTAGAAATAGTGTCATTCTTTTATGAGCAGTCTTGCATGCTGATTTTAATTATTTTGGACAATTGTGATAGAGGACTCTGAACCTGAATATAAATACTGATGACTTACATTTGTCATACTGAGTTATAGTCTTCTAATTATATGTATGTTTTGAGCCCAATGTAGACATCTGAAGGCTTTTCTGCATGTTTGCAATGCTCCTACTGATCTGTTAATTTCTATTTAGTTTATTATAAATGCTTCAATTTTGAGTTAGCTAATGGAGGCAACTCTGTTTTTCTATCTGAATTAGGACGACTTTTGGCACCAATTAATACTTATCTTAAAAAAAGAGCTAGAGTAAAGGAAATCAATACACAGATTGTGAAGACTGTCCTGTTAGAGAGATTTCTTCTATGTTATCATCACCATTTTATCAACAGTTTGAAAGAAAATTTTAATCTGAGTTACTGTCATTCCACTGTTAGAAATGGCTCAGTCTTCAAAATAGGATTAAATAAAAAAATAGGATTTATTAAAAGAATAGAGGTAAGCAAACAGCGCTGGGTGCACCAGGAGTCTCCGCTCCACCAGGACGCACCCCAGTTACATCAAGTAGCTGGTTTTTATGCTCCTAGAGTAATACATATTCATTACTACTTCTAAAAAAAACAGGTTATTATAATTAGCTTCCGGGGTCCAGTCCCTCCTACTGGAGCATGCGCATCAGTCTCCGGTGGTCCCTCTGGGGGTCTCGAGGGGCCTTTCATGCTGATGACTCGTAGTCTTCCTCTCCAAGTTTTTTTCTTGTCCTTCCCCTTTGTACTCCTTGGCACCGTGTCAAGTTTATACAGCATCCCCTGCAGGTCTTGTCTCCTAGCCGTCCTTCAGCTTCTTTTTTTTTCTTCTTAATCTCTTGGCCACCTGGCCAGATATCAGAGGCCTGCATAGTATCCCATAACAGTCACTAGTTGTTATCAGTTGTTCTGAAACTCCCAGACATCAAAGACTTCATACAAACACAAATAGCTTTCTTATTGACACTTCATGAGTAATTAAAACATTCCTCACCAGCCATTCACAGGGACAGTCACACAGTGTTAAGTTAACAGGGACAGTCACAGCAGTGTTAAGTTAATCTCGAAGAAGACAAAAAAAAGGCTGTAACTGTTAGAAATAGAAGTCCGGAATAACAAAGGCAAACAGGTTCATAAATTTGAGGAGTATTTTCTGAAGACTTGATAAATTGACTAGAATGAGGGGGAGACTGGGACACACTGCATCTGTGGTTCAAGAATTAAATTGCCAGTGCAGGACCCAGAGGCAGACAGGACTGTTATTTATTGACACGAATTGTTAAAACATTCCTCACACCACCATAGGCTAATACAGCTACTTTTTGAGTTTATACAGTCTTAAATATATTTATTTGCTGGTCCATTAGAAATAACTTTAAATACCGCCATACGGTGCTATCATTTGCTATATGTATATGTATGTAATTCAAAAGCAATGAAAATTCTAGAGGTTCTAATATCCTAGATTTAGGAATTTTAAATGTAAGTTTCTCTGGAGTTCATAACCTAAAAACACGTTCCCATTTCTCCTGATGCAACTTTTCACTTACATATAAGGAATATATTTTGCTGTGGCTGACACTATGAGGTCTTGCTTCTTGATAAGGTTTTTTAGGTGTAAAAAAAGATAAACAGTACAGTATTTAGAACAACTGAACTGTGGACTACCAATGCAGCAAGGCTTCTGCATCCTCTAATAAGCCAAAGGATGTTGAAAAAAAATTTCGCTTTTTTATAGATCAGAGATCTGAGTCTTCTCAGTGTTTTCCTTCCACCATGTTTACGTTGTGGACACACACTGATTCTGAATGTTTGCTGAAATTTTAACTTAAATTTATATTACATTGTATGGAAAATTAACATGAAGTATTTGCTTATTTTCTTTTCTGAGGAAATGCTTCAGGTGATATAACAGCTTGTCAATATTTTTATAAAAATAATTAAGTTGCATTTTAATGCAACTTAATTATTTTTATATCTTTATATATATATATCTTTATATCAACTTTATATCTTTTTGTTATCTTATTATTCAGGATTTGTGTTTTGGGGAAATATTATTTTCAAGCAAAAATGTTCATTTAATCTTACAGTTAAAGATTAACAAATGAAGAATGCAGTGCAAATCTTGGTTAAAATAGAAGACTTTCAGAATTTTCATCTCTAAAAACAGAAAGGTGAAATCTGAAAAAAGGTATGTAGGATTGTGTCACTTCACACAAGAAACAGAAAAATAAAACCTTATCGGTGATTTCAAGCGGTTTCTAATTACAATTTCTGTCATTTTTAATCCAAAACGATTTGAGGACTGCATATTAAATACTGAGATACATGAAGCCGAGAGCTTAGTGAAGCAGAAAGATAACTGTATTTTCAACCTGGGCAACTTATTGCTAAACTTATTAAATTATATATTGGAAACACAAATGTGTTCTGTGTTTTGTTCCTATGTTTAAGATAAGACAGTATGACCAGCAGTCAGTAATGAAAATCTTTAACAAATATAGTTGCAAATTCTCATACAGAGCAAGCTCTCAGCAATGAAGCCAATTTTATGCAATTGCTATTCATGTTTTTCTGAAGTAACAAATGTACCCTGTAAACATTGAAAGTGTGTATGTGTATAATTTTGGACAAGATATGTAACAGAATTATATTTTACAAGTCATCTGAACTACTAAAAATTGAGAAGTGAGATATCTCTCAGGATATATGTATTGTTACTTGGGTAACATTTTTCTGGTATCTGTGAGCAGCAGGTCTGTTGAAGTTTGTTCCTTGTCTTTGAGAAAACATGGGGATATAAAGTTAGGAAGGGTGAAGAAACGGCAGAAACATTAAAGATAATTTGCTGAAAACACTTCATACTCTAGTATTTCTTTTACAGTTTCAGAGCATGTTATTAGTATTATCATACACGTACAATATTTAGAAGTATGAAGTTGTTTTGGCTAAATCTGACTTTCATTACTTTTTACCTATTTAACCTAATAGTAGGTTAATATTCCATAAAAATGTAAAAACATTCAGTGTATGTATTGTTAAGGTGTTTTTTTCTACTAAAGAACAAAATGACCCAAAAAGTAATGGACCAGAAGAAATTTCAAAAATATAAAGTTATATTGTGGGGGAAAAAATGTATTTAAATGGACAGGTGTAATTATACAAAGAAGGGAAAAAAAGTATGATAGCAGATGGAAATCTTACTATTATGTTTTGAATATCTTAATTTTACATTTATTTGAAGTTTTATTCTTTTGTATTCCCTTTCTTCTTTCTGCTCTGAATCTGAAACATGAATCATTGTAACAGATAAAGACAACAGGATTTTACTATATTATAATGTAGCAGTCTTCAAAATTCCCTGCAGTTTTCTCATTTATTTAACATGTCTCTAAGGTATTTGCATGCTACACATAAACAAAGTCATACATTCAAGATTTCTTGACTCCTTTTTTTCATCTGAATATAGATATTCCTCTAAAGTGTAGTTATTGCCATTTTTTTGAGATGAGCTCGGTGTGTGTAATTTACAACGTAGAATTCTTGTAAGAATGGCTTATAAACATTTATGTAATTTTACAAAGTGTCATCTAAGAAGCAGTACTGCTTTTTTGTATGTGTGCCATGTTACTCCCTGCAGAGGACTGGCCAAAATAATTCTGTGATGGCTAGAAATATTTTTCAAGACATGTTTATTTTTGACAAGGTTGTTCTGATTTGAATACATGTAAGTGTTCCTTCTTCTATGATGTGATTTGTAATCCTGAGTTGCTCAAAGCTACATTCAGTAAACCCCGATTCTCAACATCGTCTTGCTAACTCAAGGAAGACAAGTTCATCTAATTGTCTGATACAACTCATTGTTTAAACAGTATTAATTGTGGGCGTAATATATATATATATATACATATATATAAAAATTTTTACAATAGTACTGTTACTGTTGCTATTTATTTCCTGAAGTGGCTTATTTGAAAGAAAAAGTACACTTAAACAAGGCATCTGTCTTTAAGCTGGTTCAGCTTAGTCATGTAATGTTAGTTACATATTTTCAAAAGAATATTTTACTTTACATATATACCAAGACTGCATTGTAACTGTGGTGTGCAGTGTTTTAGCAACAAAATTGTGACTGCCTTTCCTGGGGACCATATAATTGTATTAGTCAACCTACTGAGATAAGCTCAACCCAGACTTAGATTGCTGCTATGTATTGTTTATTTTAAAGTGGAGAAAACAACCTGTTCTTGTTGTCTGAAAGACTGTAAAAGAGCTGCTGTCATTGCCAGCACTATCAAGGGTATGTCATCACTCAATTTGTGGCTTTTTCAGCCATGAATGGAGCTCTTTGAAAAGTGATTGACACCTGAAAACAGAGTAGTTGGGTTCTGAACCTGTAAAATCACTAGTAATTTAATTATTCAGACAGGTAAGAGCTTGCTGAAAAAATATTAAGATAGACAGGAATGGAGCAATGACATTTTGTCACATTACATTTTTTTTCTCTTTAATTTATCCAGATTTTTTTATCATAAATCTTGCCTTGAAGTAGACTACTTCGAATAATTGACAGAAATTGGCTGCTTCATAGCTTTATTTTAATATAATTTTGCTGAATTTTTGGACAGCTTTCCAGGTAGTGAGCTAATTTGCAGAGGTGTCTTGTAGGAAATACATGCCTAAGTAATTAGTACATTATTTCTCCTGCCATTGTCTTGGTCTTGCAGATTTGAGTAACTAAAATTGAACTTAAGCTTACATACTCTTTCAAGGATGGGGTATGAGTGACATGGGTTGAATAGAAGGCCATACCTTTTAACAAGTATATGAAATCCTCTCCATAATCAGACATGATTTGGCTGCTCTTGACTTGGACTGGTGCACGCTTCGTTGGCTTAGAAACTGGCTGGATAGCCGGGCCCAAAGAGTCGTGGTGAATGGAGTCAAGTCCAGTTGGAGGCCAGTCACTACTGGCGTCCCCCAGGGCTCAGTGCTGGGGCCGGTCCTCTTTAATATCTTCATCGATGATCTGGATGAGGGCATCGAGTGCACCCTCAGTAAGTTTGCAGATGACACCAAGCTATGCGCGTGTCGATCTGCTTGAGGGTAGGAAGGCTCTGCAGGAGGATCTGGATAGGCTGCACCGATGGGCTGAGGTCAACTGTATGAAGTTCAACAAGGCCAAGTGCCAGGTCCTGCACCTGGGATGCAACAACCCCAAGCAGAGCTACAGGCTGGGAGAGGAGTGGTTGGAGTGCTGCCAGGCAGACAAGGACCTGGGAGTGATGGTGGATAGTCGGCTGAATATGAGCCAGCAGTGTGCTCAGGTGGCCAAGAAGGCCAACAGCATCCTGACTTGCATAAGAAACAGTGTGGCCAGCAGGGCTAGCGAGGTGATCGTCCCCCTGTACTCGGCTCTGGTGAGGCCGCACCTCGAGTACTGTGTTCAGTTTTGGGCCCCTCGCTACAAGAAGGACATGGAGGTGCTTGAGTGAGTCCAGAGAAGGGCGACGAAGCTGGTGAGGGGCCTGGAGAACAAGTCCTACGAGGAGCGGCTGAGGGAGCTGGGCTTGTTCAGCCTGGAGAAGAGGAGGCTCAGGGGTGACCTTATTGCTCTTTACAGATACCTTAAAGGAGGCTGTAGCAAGGTGGGGGTTGGTCTATTCTCCCACGTGCCTGGTGACAGGAGGAGGGGGATGGGGCTAAAGTTGTGCCTGGAGAGTTTTAGGCTGGATGTTAGGAAGAACTTCTTTACCGAAAGGGTTATTAGACATTGGAACAGGCTGCCCAGGGAAGTGGTGGAGTCACCATCCTTGGAGGTCTTTCAAAGACTTTTAGATATAGAGCTCAGTGATATGGTTTAGTGGAGGACTTGTTAGTGTTAGGTCAGAGGTTGGACTTGGTGATCTTGAGGTTTCTTCCAACCTAGAAATTCTGTGATTCTGTGATTCTGTGATATGATCACATGGGCACAAGACTGTTCCATACTTTTTATGGTCAGGGTTCAGCAAAATCCTTTGATTCATCTAACAGTTAAGGTGTACAGAGTTAGATGTTCAGTTCTGGAGATTTTTGTCCCCTTTCCCAAAGCACCAAGGTCCATCAGCCTGTGTTTTCTGAAAGGCTCAGAAGAGTATTGCAAAGAAACAAAATTACTACTCACATTAGTATACCATATGGAGGAAACTGAGAAGATCGCTGTGCTAAGACTCACTTTGTGGGATTTTGTACCAGAAAGGCTGCCAGAGAAGGGAGAGGAAGTGTTCAGGCACCTGAGCAGATTTTCTCCTGTAGTCCATGGAAGAGACCATGGTAAAGAAAGTATTACCATGCAGCCCTTAGCAAGGACCATGGTGGAGCAGATATCCATGCTGTAGCCCATGGAAGACCTCGTGAAAGAGTAGGTGGATATTACCTGCAGGAACTGCATTCTGTGGAGGACGCTACAGAGGATCAGGTTCTCCTGACAGGAACTGCAGCCTGTAGAGAAGGACCTATGCTGGAGCAGGGGAAAAATGTGAGGAGAAAGAAATGACAGAGTAATGCTTACAGACTGACTGCATCCCCCAAGTGCAACCCTCTGGTATTTAGCTTTTGTCTTTTTTTTTCTCACCATCACCAAGTGCTTTGATCTTGATGGTATTTTATAAGTGATTTTTTTGTCTTTATCTTGACCCTTGAGGTTTTTCATTGCGTTTTGTCCCCACCATCCTTTTGAGGAGGGAGAGTGAGAGATTGGCTGTGTCAGTGTCTGGCAACATAGCAGGGCTGGCCCACCACATCTCTTTTGGAAGGGAGTGGGTGTGGGGGAAGCAAAAACACTTTTTTTTTTTTTTTTTTGTAGGTATTAGTCCTTACATTGAACAATGTATTCCAGTTTGCTAGACTTACTGTCGCAGTCATAGTTCTTTTTCTTTCTTGTTTCTCCTAAAGGAGTAGTCTTCAAGAACGAGAAAAATCCCACCTTCCCTGAGCAGGCACATGTAATTGGAAGCACAGCTGGTATTTACTGTTCTCTGCAGCAAGAAAACTTTGACTCCCAACAGATGTACAGCCCCGTGGCAATCAGTATACTTATCCGGAATTATGATTGTCATTCCTTCAGTTACTATACAGCAGAAACTAGTTATTATGTGACACAGAAGAGACATAGATAGCGAAGTTGGTATAAAAGCAATTTCTAGATTTTATAGGATTTCAGTGCAGTGAGCAACATTGTTTTTAAGATTCATGGTTTTTGAAGTCAGCTAATTACCATTCAGCAAAATAACTGATAATCAAACATATTCCTAAGTTGTATTTCTTTTTGGACTAGTGTATTTTTTGCAAATTGCTTACTGTATACTGTGAGAGCTCTACAGGAAATACAAGGTTATAAACAGCAGAAAATGAGCAGAAGATCTGGGGTCCATTTTGTAGTGATGGTACCCATACCGTGAGATTGCCTTTTCTCAGTTAAAGATTTACCATAGTCCTGAAACAATGGAATGATACAGTTAATTGACCATTAGCTGCTTTGCTGACATGATACTACCAAAACATATGTTTTCTCGTGTAGTTCAGGATAATGTTGGAGGTTTTCTGAGCAATTATATTCAAACAATTTGGGAAAGCTATTATTTTTTTCTGAATGGTATTTGCTTCAAAAAACAACTGATCTAATGAAATGGTAATATATATGGTAATCTATATATATACACATACTACCTAATGTGCATCATTGTTCACTGCAGTCATTCAAATTTCAACAACATAATAAGTATACTTCCTATGTAAATTTTACTGTTGTTGCTATGAACACAGATGCTGCTATTGATTATTTTTCTCTTTGAAAGCAGATTTTAATAAGTTACTCAAAAAACGGAAGCTAATATTTAAGTGATGTACAAAAAAAAAAAAAAAAAGCCTCTAAATAATCACATTAATGGGCCCAGTGCACATTTCATTATAAAAATGCACCATAAGCAGTTTGCACTCCTAAAATGTAAAATAGAAAATGGCTCATATTGTGAAGTTCTTCACAGCTGTAGACAGAGTAAAAGGATTAATATTTATGCAAAGGCTTAATCCCATGAAAAGCTATAACTTGATTGATATCACCTTTACCACTTGAGTTAGAAAAACATCCATGATACATATTAATATATGAGACACACCAATTTAAGTCATTTACTTTAAAGAGAAAGTATAATTGTTAGCAAAATTTCTGCTGTGTCTCTGCATAATTGTTGTACAGCTTAACATATGATGGCACTTAAATGCTTATGTAGTTTCATGAACAACACTAACAAAATACTATATATATACTATATAAATACTATACTATTTCTGCCAAAAAAAAAAAAAAAAATATTTACATAGGATTAAAAATTAGGCCTTTTTTTCCTATCTATCTTAAGCATCATTGATATGGAAATGCAGATAGAGCAGCTATACCAAGACTTCCCTGTTAAATTGTTTCAAATTAAGATTCCTAATCTATGAGCCTGTGTATTTTAATAAGCTAGATAGCAGTCTTGTGCGTGTGTATTAGTTACTGATGTTGGTATGTTAATCAATGGGTCCTGAAGCCATGACTAGGGGGCAAAAAAAAAGAAAGATTATTTTTAGATTTCCACATGAAGCTTTAGGTTTTTAAATTTAAAAGGGATAGTCCCCTAAAAGGAATAACATAATTTTTCTCCTGTGTTATTCTCCTGTAATGTTTCTTATTAAATTACTTTAAATTGAAATACAGCCTTTGCTTTCAACAGAAAAAAAAGTAGTTAATTTGGTCAATATCAGATCACATAGTCCAATCAGTGCTGTTTCAGAGTTAGCTCCATCACAGCCTAGTATTTACATGTACTTTTATAAGGATGATCTTCCAAATTACAGTACAGCCTTTTGAGTGTGTTCTCACAATTAGTGAATTACTGGATGATAACTTTCAGAAAACAGATGAATCAGAGCTGCTTTGATTTCCACATCTTTAATTCTGATGCAGGGAGGTACTGATTTTCCATTGCAATTCAGTAAGAGTCTAGACCCCTTTGAAATTTCCCTTGATAGACATATCCCTGGGGAGATGTCAGAAAAAGAAGTTGATATACTGAATTGAATATAAGAAAATGTGTCAGAGCAGGTTGTAGGTCTGTGAGTCACCAGAGAAAAGAATGTATTTGTGATCATAGGAATGAATTAGCTGATTCAATGAAAGCCTCTAAAGGGAGTTGAAGAGAATACAAATGGCATCATAAAGCAGTGCCACATGGGGATGACTAAGCTATTTCTGAACAAAACAGGGCATGAAAAGCAGGGCATACTAGTACAAGCAGAATGCTGTGCCAGTGTAGTTGTAGTGCTTCTGCTATCAAATGAGGTAGCCTGGATATCCCTGCATACCTCTATTTTGTCAGATGCTTTTGGATGATGCAAGTGTCAGAGAGAGCTAAAATAGTCTGTTTTCTCAGTGGCTGTGTGCCTTTGTGAAAAGGACAGGGACTCTGATACTTCCCTCAGTTTTTCTGTTTGGCACAAGGAACCCAAGCAGTTGAGTGAGAAAAAAAATTGTTATATTCAGCCATATTTTTTTCTGATTATAGTTCATGTATGTAGCACGTAGATGGATAGGTAATTACTCAAAATTGTGAAAGACATTTAATGGATTTGGTTTGCAGGCTGTATTGATATAGTATAAAATCACTTTAGGATAGAATAAAGCTTGTGGTTTGATATTGTATAAACTTACTTTAGGATAGAATAGAACTTGTGACTAAAAGTTAGCAAGGACAAAGTAAACAACATGTTATCTGTAGACCTTCTGTTACGTTTAAGCATTTTGTTATTTGAAAACATCCCATTATCCGTTAACACTCAGTCAGGCTGAGACTTGAGATAACTTGAGTCAACTGTCTGTTATGTCTTGTTAACTGAGACATCCTGTTATCTGCCGACCCTCAGTTAAACTGAAAGACAACTCAGCATTTTTACAGCCTGGAAAACAACTGATTAAGAAAGTGCACTACGAGGAAGACCTACGGCCTTCCTCCCAAAGACCACTGCCCACATCCTGGAGACCCTGGCCAACAATTCTTGGAAGGCTTTGCGCAAGTGCAAGGACTGATAAGCTAACTAGCATACGAAGCGAGGGTAGGCGGGGTTAGGTAATGAATATGTATAGGTGCTAATTGAATATTCATTGTTTCGCTGTATAAATACGAGATAGTTTGTCACTTCGAACATGCACGATAGGCGGATGGATCCCCCGTGCATCCAGCGCTGCAATAAAGAACATACCACTTAAGGAAATTTGGCTTTGATCTTTAAATCAGTATCTTAAAATAATGTACAAGAAATGGATTCCTTTTAAGCAAACAATGTAATAATAAATTTGAACAACCTATGCTCATCTGTTAGTACAAGTTCCTTCTGATTTTCATACAGTCAAAGAGCAGGATGAGTGTTGATTTAATCTGATATTCATACTTGATCTGTCTTTTTATTTGTGGCTGCCTGTATTACTATCCCAGCTTTACCTTTAAAACAGTACCCATGTTTTTTTGGTAGTTATGGCTTATCCTAGTACTCCCAGAGTGAGCCCAGAGGAGGGCCACAAGGATGATCAGAGGACTGGAGCACCCCTCCTATGAAGACAGGCTGAGGGAGCTGGGGTTGTTCAGCCTGGGGAAGAGAAGCCTCTGGGGGAGACCTTATAACAACCTTCCAATACCTAAAGGGGGCCTACAGAAAAGCTGGGGAGGGACTCTGTCAGGAAGAGTAGTTATAGGATAAGGGTTAGTGGCTTTGAACTACAAGAGGGTAGGTTTAGATTAGGAGGAAATATAAGGAAGAACTTGACTGTGTGGGTGTTGAGGCACTGGCACAGGTTGCCCAGAGAAGCTATGGATGCCCCATCCCTGGAAGTGTTCTTTGAGCAACCTGGTCAACCTGGAGGTGTCCCCGCGTATGGCAGGGAGGCTGGAACTGGAACTAGGTGATCTTTAAGGTTCCTTCCAACCCAAACCATTCTGTGATTCTATATCCTTTCAGAATGATGCAACCTTACACGTCCTCCTCTACCCACAAATAAATCAGCAAATTGGAAGTGTTACACGTTGCTGTTACCTGATCATATGAAGTGATGCTATTGGATGGCTAAAATTTACTTAGAAGTATTTTCCGTTTTGTGGAAGAATTTTAGATTCTTGATTGTTTCAGTAAAACTGAACACATGAAAAACATTAGTTTCCCAACATTTACTCTCTTGTTTTAAAAAGACTGTCATTGTGATCCCCCACAACAAGTTTAGCTTTGATTATACTTACGGCTTTTGCCATGACTGCAAGTTTGGAAGCAATTGCTTCATACAGATCAAAAATACATAAAGTAATGATTCTGTAAACATCCTCCCATTTTTTTACCAGGCAATTAAGTTAGATTTAACTCCATTAGTTAAGATACATGTTAGAACTGTCACATCACACATTTTATTTATAGTGATCTTTCTTTGAGGTGATTTGCTAAAGAGAATTTCATAAATTGAATTAAAAAGAAATATTCAAAGTATAAAATCTGAGGGTTTTAGTACTATGTCAGACATTTTTAGTAACAAGAAGAAACAGTCTGAAACTACTTACAAGGAAACAACAGCTGCACATACTGATCTGAAAAGTAGAGATTATAACGTTGTTTGTTTCAGAAAGTGAAAGAATTACTTCTCACTTTGACTATACTACATTTTTATTATGGGTCAAGCAGTCAAGCTTCTCAGTTGTGTTAGGAAGAAAATACTGCATCTTTGAAAATCTTGTTTTGCTCTTGCTTGTTATTTTTGTTGACCTAAAAATCTTAGGTGCTTTGTATTTTCACCTCTTCTGAACTTTTATAATAACTTGCCTGATACTCAAAACTTTGGATGAGGAAAAAATAAAATGCTCTCAATAACCCTACAATAAATCTATGAGAATGCAAGCAGATGCTTTTTACATAATGGAATGCGCTTGGAGAAATTAGTTGATTCCTGTATTGATTAGAAGGCAATTATATAACACCGGATAATTTGTACAACAAAGAAAATAGAAATCAACACAAGTAGTGATTGTTATATTTTTTGTATTCTTACAAAAGCAATACTATGCAAGTGATACTGTCACAAAATGCTAATAGTTCATATAATGATAATGCATGGTTTCTGGTGTGATTACTTGGGCTACAGGAGACTGAGGTTATGCAGAGCTAAAAACTCATGCATAAATTTGTGTCTTTAAAGCAGCATTGTTTTTTAAAGCAGAGCAGCTGGCATGTTTCTCTACTCTTATATTTCCCAAAGGATGCAGTTAATCACCTTTTTGTCTCATTAATCCATTTTTTTTCTTTTTTTTTTTTTTTTTCCTACCAGTGATATACTGGGCAAAATCTTCACTGACTGTTAAGAAATAGTAAGAGACTTCAGGTGGTCACTAATGTCATTGAGATAACTTTAACAGTCTTTGGCCATATCTTCAGCCTCAGATACTTCACTGGCAGCTGTTCTGGTGAACAGATAATGTCAAAATGATGGAATATCTATTATAATGAACCTCGTGGATTGGGCAATAAAGTAGAATTACTTCATGGAGGGTACAGTTACTAAATCTCTGAATTTGAGTATTTGGTTGAGGTAGATATGGACTAAATTAGGAAAAACTTCTCATTACCCATTAACATTTGTTTGATGGTATGATTGATTTTCCCCGAACTTCTGAATTCTTTTTTTTTTTTTCCTTTAATGGAAAAAATCAATCCTTTGATTGATTCTCATCACAGCTACTTGCAGAAGGGAACACTTTGCAAATATGCTTTTTTATAAGTACCTCTGTTAACTGCATTGTTACTTTTTTTTTTAACCTTTTTTAATTTTTTTTTTTTAATTCAGAAAGAGACAAATTACCACAGGCTTGCTGGAGCACTAAGCAACTGGGCTACTAAATTTTGGCTACTAAACATTTTGTAAAAAATGGCTGTATAGAATTGTAACTTAATTCCCACATAGTGGTGTTAAAATATCTGATAATTTTTCTAGGATGGTATATTCTCTTATGTAGATATTATATACTCTTAATGTATTTTAAATACATATATATATTAGTTATATTCTTAAAAAACATTTTAAGCTAATTATTTTTTCCTAGTAAAAGTAAAATACCACATGTAAATTATAGGGGAAGAAGTAAGCTGAAATCTAATGTGGTAGTCTCTGAAGCTCTGGGAAAGAGAAGTGATTTTTCTTCTTCAAAAGTCAAAACAATTCAAAGAAGAATCTGACTCACAACAATTTGTATTTGAAGCTATATCAGGGACAGGCTACTCAGAATACAGATAGCAGAGCATGAAGAAAATAATTTTCATAGCGACAGTTAATCAAACATCAGGACAATCTGCATCAGGATAAGAATGTCTAAGCCAAAAGTATTTAATGAGGAGTTTCCAGGTCTCCAATTAAGAAGCAAAAGTCAATTTGCATTTCCACATTACTTGGAAGTCCATTAAAAGCTGTCCTGGATGTCTCCTACCCTGTGTTTTCACAGAACCAATCCCCACCATTATGTTTCTGCAGATGGGGCAAAAATGACCACAGTAGTAACATATGCTTCCTGTTGGCTCCTGCCCATCCAGATTAAAATCTCTCCATTTTATATATATATATATATATATATATATATTTTTTTTTTTTTTCTTTTCTTCACATTTTTAATTTTATTGTCTCCCACAGAATCTTTGGAACTTAAAATTGGTTTAGTGTTTAAATCCTTGTTTTGTTTATCTTCTCCAGTCAGTAGTTATTGGCATGGGTATAGTTTAATTTGTAAATTGTTATGGAAGATTATGGAAGTTCTGTTTCAGTTCAATTCAGTGAAAAATATGGGAAACCGTTGTTAACTCTTAAATATGTGTTGAACCAGGTCCATGAACAACAAACATTTACATAGCTAGACTAAGAAAATGCTGGAGCACCCAGCCATAATCTGTGACCAAACCCCCAGTGTTTAGCACTCAGTCTGTTCTGGGCATCAGGCTGCAAGTCACTTCTCCGAGGCCTGATTGTTTTGTAGGCACCTGCAGTGCAGCATTGTGCATGCTCACAGTTGCTGCTGTTGAAGTGGCTGGCAGTGCCCCTGCTGTACAGAAATTGCGACGCCTTTCACGAGGGGTTGTTTTCCTTGTGTTTGCCTGGATGGGCAGAGTTAGGTCCTTTGCAGAACATAGAGCAGCTACTTTCTTCCTTTTCCCGTGGAGTGTTTAAAATTTCACCCATTTGCACAGTTCAAATTAGCCAGTTGGATATGCTGAATAAAAAGCTACATCTTAAATTACCCCCTTCATGAAAAATGGCTGTATGGGGGAAATGTGTTCTCAAAATCTCCTAATGAAAATACTCCTCTTAGTGTTGAATAATTAAAGCTAATAAAGTGTGACTCGTATGGTGACTTTCTGCCCCATTTGTGCTGCTCCAGTGTGGAAAATGTAGCTGGGAACAGTTATCACAGTACTTAATTTCTGATGTTCCCTGTCATTTTAATTTCTACTACATAATTGATACAATTTTTGGAGGACTCAATTTTTCATGTGAGCAAAGTGAATGCAGTGGATGAGGCTCAATAGAGAGGAGAGGACAGTGCAGTTGTGATGACTTTGTCATTTACCTTGTGTTGTACTGGTGATGAGAACAAGTATTTCACTCATTACAGTCAGTTCTAGACTTTTTGCTTTCTAAAACCAGCAACTGACAGCTCTGGTCATCCCAGGACGTTAATGCTATTTCTAATGTGGTAGGAGGAAAAGGGAGTATGGCCATGACAGGTTGCCAAAAGGCACGTCTAAGATCTTAGGGAGATGAAGATCAGAAGTATGGAGTGGCTTGCATGTGAAGAGCCACTGCTTCAGACAATCTCTTCAGGTTGGAAAAGCAAGAACTGGGCAGGGGAAGAGAGGGAGAAAAGGGTTATGAAATAACAAAAACAGTAAATTGATTACTAGAAGCTCAAATAAAGTAGCAGGTCATAGATTTGAAACAAAAGGGATACTTCACACACTGTAGTTATTCTGTGTAATTTATTGCAACAGGATTTTGATCATGCCAAGAATTTTTATGGGTTCAAAATGTAATGAGACATTCCAAGAGATGTCATTTGAGGGCTGTTAAATGTAAAAGGGCATGTTTGGCTTAAGCATCTCTAGATCATGAATTACTAGCAGTTGGGAAAATACTCTGGAGAAATATCACTGCATGCTTGCCATGCCCTTGTATTTTTTTTAATTTTTATTTATTTATTATTATTATTTATTTTTTTTTTAGAAACTTATTTTAACACTGGTAGAAGACTGATTAAATGAGCTTCTGTTTTGACCAGGATTGGCTGTATTTATAGTCTCTTGTATTCTTGTATTGTAGTCTCTTGTATTGCTTATGATTTCTACTAATAAGCAAAGTTTCTGAAAATTTCACTGAGAGGAACAAGACTATATGTTAGATGCCTGATGTGGTAATGACACTGCAAACACACGTAACTAATGAACCTGAGCTCAACTGAAAGATGTATGCTCCCCTGTTCTGGAGAGATGCAGCATGAGCATTAGACTTTTATGCCTGCTGTGTGAGTGCTCATACTCTCGCACACAGGAGAGATGTTTGTACTGAAGTAGAAACATGAGATGGAGGCAACAGGAATCCACTACCTGAGAATGCTGGTGCTCCTTTGGTGACAGTAACAAATGGCCACTTCTTGAGGGTCACTAGGGACCAACACAGAGGTCATCAACCTAAAATCGATCACTCCAAGAGAACTACCATCCAAGGAGATGGTCTTCTGGCTCTTATCACTAAAAAAAAAAAGTAGTATTTTTATGAAACTTGCTCTGTGTAGCCAATAGAGAGTACACAAATTAGCACTATAGTTTTGGTAATGAGATGAGACTGGAAAGGGAGCTTTGGTTTGTGTGGAAGGAATTTCTAAATATTCCATATTTAACAAATATATGTGGAGAGCAGTGAGGGAGTTCTGCTTCTACAAAAAGACAGGTAGGAAATGAGAAGTTTTTCATGCCGTGTGAGTTGTCAAGATTTTCAGAAAACAGAAACTACTTTATACACACATGTGCATAAACCCCTATACAGGCACATGGCCATGCACCCATGAATAGGCAGGATGTTTTGAAGTTGCATGAGAAGTGAGAGCTGCTATATGGAAAAATGGAAGGCAGTAATGTGCAGGGCTACCATCTGGAATAAGAGTACTACTCTCAGGAGAAGAAGCAAATTGAGCCTCAATTGCAATGCTATAGATAAGTTCCATAGCAAAAGTGCCAACATTATTTGATTTCCTGGAGTGTCTGTGATCTGGACACTAGTCCTGAGAAACTTACTGTGATAAAAATGTTCTTGGATGCTGGTATTTATTTATTTTTATTATTTTTTTTTTTTTTTTTTTTACATGATTTAGCACTTTTCTGTGGGGGAGATGACTTCTGTGTTACAAACCTCGAAATACTGTCTGTTCCTTCCAGAAGTATAGTTCCTTATAGGCTGAAGAAAGAAGAAATGAGCTGTTTGGGGTATTGCAAGAAACATGTTTTCAGTAAATCCTGGGGAATTTGGGTTATGTAGTTTTGAAATCTGTTTCCTTTAAAGTGATTGAATGGTATTTTCTAAGGTGGCAATTCTTTTTGAATAAAGTATAACTTCAGATAGGTATTTTAGTTATTGAATGAGAATAAATACGCAAAATTCAAAATGCATATGAGATCTAATTTATAAATAAGTAGACTCTTTCAAAAATTAGTGTTTCAATTTTTATATCAGTTTGTGGGTGTCTTGCAATTTAAGAAGGACCCCTTCTTTGGACCTCTTCTTTTGCAGTACAGGTTTGAATTGCTTTTAGAGGAAAATTAAAGAGCTGGTATTCAAATTGTATGCAGCTATAATTTTTATTTTTTTTTTTAAGGCTTCCTTTTTATACAAGAGAAGGAGTCTTTTGGTCTTCTGCAGGAACTCTCTGACTCCAAAGATTTGGAAAAGATCATTGCATTATGACTGTGCTCAGTTTACTTGGAGGACTTCCCATTCTGTGTATAAGATCTAAACGGTGCAAGGAAGAGGTGGTTTCTTTCTGTATTGATCTTAAAAATACCATGTGTATGAAAGGTTGTCATTGCTTACTTTGTGGCTGAATATCTATTCAGCAATCTTCCAGCTGCTAAAGCCTGAATTAAATTGGAACATTATGACAATATATATATATACACATATTTTTTTACTTTAACTTATAGTTTACATTTATTCAAATTATGCAGGGATCCAGTCTTAGAAACCATGAAAAAATGTAATGGGCAATATTTTGGACACCATGCTGTAAAATGACTATTTCAGTAGTCATTTTTAAACTCTTTGTAGGTGAGGCTTTATAACCAGTTCAATTATCCTCTTGAAACCTAGTAGTGCTCTGTACTAACTTTATTACAGTCAGCTTGTGTTTTCTCCTCAATGAACTCATTTTTTTTTTTTTTTTTTTTTGCAGCCATTTTAAAGAGACACAATTCTGGCTGAGACAGCTGTCATCTTTAGCTCCAGTGAAAAACTTCTGGCCCAGCATATCATTCCATGCTGGGCCAGGCAGAGGGTCTAACATCTATCAAGAGTGAACTAGGGATCCCTAGGGTAAAGGAAGCATGGGAGTAAAATTTCAAGTGACAAGATGAAGATGTCATAACAAGATTATGCTTACAGACAATTTAAACTTATCTAAAAGTGATGTCAAAATTCATGAGAAATGACTTAATGGTGAGAGTCCTAGTGATTGCAGTAAATAATTATTTTATGAGGCATTGTGTTATAGAATAACAATAAATTATCTTTCTCCCATGTTGAGATTACTTTTCCTGTCTGAAGTACATCTTGTGGCCAAATTTTCTTCATCTCTACCTCAGAACAATAATCTTAGTGTAAATAGAGAAAATAAATAATCCTAGTTCCTGCCAAGCATGAAATAGAGTATTGTAGTTTCATAGTTCTTTCAAATAAGTCTTGTTCACTTCCTTCTTGGAGTTCTTTCTGTTACTTGCTTGTATAGTATCATGGAAGTTTGTCTGAAATTCTTTTTAGAGAAGATCACAATCTTATTTTTAAAAAGTTACTCTTAAGTGATCCTTCTGCTTTACATGTGCAGGGATAAATTTCTCATATGTGCTGTCACTTTTGTGTAGGGTTTAGCAGGACTATTATTTTTGTCGGTGCAGGTGATATTAATATGGCAAAAGACTTGTAAGGAGGTCCACCCCTGAAATCACTTATTTTGGTGGATTTCAATAGCAAATACCTCTCAGAAGATTAGTAGAGTCTGAGTATTACTTTACCTCCCTGTTGCCATTCTACCATTTTGCATCTGCCTTTGTCTGTTATGTGTACCATGTGGATAATACTCTCTTTGCCAGTGTCATTTGCACTTAAATTCCAAACAGCCATTGCTGATGGATGATGATGTATTTGTGTGCATTTAGTTATAAATTTATATAAGTGTATGTCTGAACAGTTAGTTTTGTCACTGGTATAGCATACGTAAACATATCACCCAGAATAATAAAACCTGACTACATCTGCTCAGTTTAAATAGACTAGATTAGTCTGACATGAGTTGGACAGCAAAGGAGAAGTAGATGAACTTCGTTATGCTGTTACACAGCTGTCACTGAGTTAATGTTAGTGGTGGGAGCCAGGGTGTGATGGAAGTGATTATATGACTAGTAAAGCCTATACCAACAAATTAATATAGAAAGCTGCAAATGGAATAATAATGAAAGCTGTGAACTGTAGCCCCTTGGGAGGCAATGCAGTAAATGGATGTCCAATGCCACATGGAACCTTGAATCTTAGGAGAGAGATTGCTATATGTGTCATCCATGACACTGTCAGTTCAATTTCTAGAATTGATTGTCCTGTCCCCTGGATCATTGCTACTGTTTTTTAGTATTATGCTACTCTAAACTGGATTGGTGAGATTGAGACTGGTTTATATACATATTTGTTTTGTAGAATGCTATCTACTTCTTCACGTATACTGGCAAATAAGTAGATTCTACATTGTGTGTCACACCATCAAATCACCCTGAAAGACTGCTAATACAGATCTCAAAACTTCTGGATTTTGATGTTTATATTGCAAAAGCTTTTTATTTTGACTTAGGACTGTATTTCTGTATTTGCCCTTTAGGATTGACTTCTTTTTTTTTTTTTTCTTTTCTTTTTCTTTTGTAAAGTATGTCTTAATTTCAGTCTACTAACAATCTGACCTCCTGAATGGATGTCAAGTATTCTATTCAAGCTCTTTTTCAGGGTATTGTGGAAGTTTTTTCTGCTAGCCACTGTTTCTTATTGTAGTAAGGAAGTGTGTTTGTAACAAATAGTAATGTGGGGTGAACTGACTGTGAACATACATGGTAGTCTTAGTTTTTTTGTGATATTCCTTTACCTGAAGTTCATGGATTGTCTGTTATATACATGTATATATACATATATTAAAAAACAAACAAACAAACAAACAACAAAAAAAACAGTCTTACTGTGTTTGTAGTTCTCCTGTCTGTAGTTCTCTTCATATTTTATGGCTCTAAATAGAAAGAGACACTCTAGGCCTTACATAAACTTCTATATAAATAGCAATAACTTTCCAAATCCTGTTTTTCTGGTGTAACTTATAAAAGACATATAAGATAACAACTTAATGTGTACAAAAAGACAACTTAAGTGTATTTCCTACAGATCAATCTTTACAACTGTGTACAGGGTAAAATTCACCTATTGGCTATCTAAGAAAATACAGCCAAAGGTTTTATGTTTATCCTGCTAGGATAAACAACTGTTTTTTAAGCTCCTTGAAAGGCTTTTAATTTTAGTTTTGGAGAACTGTGAAATTCAAATATTTTTTTTCCAAACACTGCAAAACTACTTTGGTTGGTAAATCCGTTTTAATTGCCCTTAATTAACTTAATTGCCCTGTTGCCCCATGAAATGATTTTTTCATTCAGTATGCAAAAACTTCTCATCGTATGTATTGCACCATCATATGTATATGTAAATAATCAGTGTAGTATATATCATAATATATATTATGATATATATTCTATCAGTTGCAAGAGAATGTTTCATTTCCCAGTGTGGGAGCAGAGAAATTAAACTTTTACAGTAAACAAGATTAAGTATAGAACTTGAGAAAAAGAAAACTCAAACCCTGGAGGTTCATTATATATTTTTAAATACTACTGTACTGATTCAAGAAATGTTTGCTTAAATTACTGTTATACTAAAAGGCTCTGCTAATGATCTTGAATTGGACTTTTAATGGACACAGGAAAATATTGCACCAAGTACAAGTAGAAAACACATATTTAAGACTATCTAAGTGTGGAAAAACTAAACCAGTTGGACAAGCATTTTGAGAGCATGTTTGTTGTAAATAGGAAGGTATGCCTGAGAGCTGAAATGGAAACCTTGGAATTTAAGCTTTTATTGGGATCCCCATTTCAAAGTTTTCAAAATAATATATGAAAATGATCAAATTGTTTGTGAATTTTCTATTTTCATTCAGTTCTACTGTTTTAATTCAGATTTGGTCATCCAAATCCTCTTCTCAGCGAGTGCTTAGCCACATATTGTTTTGCTGTAGGAGAAGGAAAATCAGCTGATAGGTAATGATCCCATTCGCTGACTGAACTGAGCAAATGGGTTCAATTACATGTTGTCCTTCTGAGGATATTTAGTTCTTCATGCAAAGTTTATGCTTCCTTGTAGAGGGAACTGGCTATGCAGCCTTGATGCCAATGGAGAGCAGAAAGTAAATTGTGGTTACTCCTAAGCAGAAAATAAGGGATATAACTATCAGCAAATGGAAAAATAAGGGTCAGAAGAATAGAAAAGGTGGAGGAAAAGAAGGGCGAAAACATAGTGATGGAAAATAGTACTAGCAGTGGAGAAGAAATAGTAGAAATGTTTAGGAGGAAAAAAGAGTTGAGGAAAGATGGTGTTAAAGGGAAATATCACTATTAATATATCCTATTTTCCTTTTAAGAATTCAATAAAAAGGAGATAAAATTATATTTTAAAAATGTTTCATTAATAAACTTGGTTCAGTTTAATTTTCAGCACAGTGAAATGTGCTTTCCCTTAGCTCCTTGTGAAAATTGAGAAAGGAATTTTGTCTGAAAATTCCCTCACATAAGGGAATACTAATTCAGCTGAACTATACCTGGCTAATACACTGAAAGGCAGACAGATTGCAGGTGTAGAAGGTCAATACACACTCAGACACAGTTCAGGTACTTGATGACAAGTGTGATCTTCTAATGTATAGGCAATACAGGTTAAATAAGAGCACGAGACCAAATCAAGTCTTCATAAAATAAAACTTTTAAGCAGATAGAAAATCAAACTGCTCTGCTGTTCACTTTGATGCAAGCCAGGAAGCTTTTCTTCACTGGTGGTTGTCAGTGCACTGCTCAGGCTTTATTTCATAAGCTGATACTGTCCTAATTTAAACTTTGACTTCCTATTACAAAGTATAAATCAGAAGATTAAAAACCTACTCCTATAGATGTTTTAAATAGAAAGTGACAGTTTAATTTGGCAGAGTTGAGCTGAAAGGATACTTAAACCTAGTAGAGAGTGCCAGCATCAGCAGCTCCAGAGTAGTTAAAATGAAAGCAGAAACATGAATAATAACAGATAAGCTCAAGCTCCTTATATTTTTTGAAATTATTGCAGAAAAGCTTTCTCCTGCACTAGATCCCAGAGTTGTGTTGTATTTTTTTGTATTTTTATTTTATTTATTTTCTTTGTAGTCAGCCTGGTTTTGCTTACTGAAAAGATACTGAATATATTGAATACACACACACACACATATTATATATATATATATATGAGAAAGTGTTTCTTCTGAATTTTTATTTTTTAGAGTTTTTTTTTTTTTTTCTTTTGGCTGAACTAATTGGGGATAAACTCATAACATTTATGAGTTCTCATAGTTTGATTTCTTCATTTCTTATAATCATGTTCCTTTCCCAAAATACAACAACATTTCAAATAGGTATATTCCTTTGTTTTGTTGGTTTACTTAATGCCAAATAACCTGCAGATTTTAGATGAAATCTGAGAATGAACGGAATAGATGAACAACTGAAACCTTGTCAATAAGGCATTCTATTCCAGCATGCAGCTTTATGTAACAGTACTGAATTCTTAAATGTCTGAGTTATTCCATGTGCTTATAGTGAACAGCATTGAGAAAGCTATTATCATGGCAACAGCACAGGAAATACTACTTTTTTTTTTGTATTTATACTGTCTATGAAATGCTGAAATTAGCTGTGCTCCAACTTGACAAGGTGGGATATAGATGACCACTTGCTGGAATCAAAATTACCAGTGAAATAATATGCACACCCTCCCTCCCCCTTTCCAAATGCTCATTTATGTATTTCAGTCTACAAGAGACTTTGCCAACTCAGCTTTTTATTTCAGTTAAGAAATTTGTTCAGAGCAACTTGGTAGTAAAATGTACACAATTTTTCTTTGGCAAAAAGTATTCTGCTCAGTAAATAGGCTAGAAGGATATTCTCCCCCGAGTTCTCTCTTTCCAGTGTTATAGATTGGAAATTTGAGGAAGGTATACTCTTAGTGTGGGGAGCAAGTAAATTTAATTTTGGTCCTACCACTATGACTTCTGGTTCAAGTGAATTTCCAATAGCAAGTACCAAATTCAGCAGAAATGATACTAGTAATTCTATTTCTAACAGTGATTATACTGTACTTTGGCCTGGAATGCTCTTTGACTAAATCTGTGTTTTCCTGCAGCCCCAGTTAAATAAATAATGCTCAGCAAATTAGCACTAAGACTTCTCTCAGTATTAGAGTGTACTTGAGAATGATAAATGTCTGAGCAGAGCCTCTGCCAACAATAATATTAATTATGTCTTCTATAATCATAGAGTAATTTAGACTGGATGGAAATATAGAGGTCAGCAAAATTAACCTACCACTCCGAGTGGGTCTACCTGTATAATGTTGTTGAGGATGTTTTTTTTTGAGTATTGCCAAGGATGAATATACAGTATATCTGAACTCTTGGTTCCTTTTGTTATAGCATGTGTTCTTACTAAACTTCTCTCTCCAAAAATAACATTAAAAAAAGAAGCCACAAGGTTGTTGCAGAAAGATGGCTGCCTTTTTTGGGGGGATGGCTTCCATTGTCCTTTATGATGTGTGAATAAAATAGGTTGGAGTGTCCTTACCTTTTATTTTGCCAGCAGAGAGTTTTAGGGGAACGCTGTTACTGATGCTTCATCTTGTAGTGGAGATAAACTCATTGGTCAGAACAAGGAACAATCCCAGTACTAAGATGCCAAAAGATATATTAAATATAATGTGCGTGTGTGTGTAGATATATATATAAAATATTAATATATATTATTATATTATATATTTTTATATAATATAAAAATATATATTACATAATATATAAATATATAATAATAATATATAATTTATTAATATATATAAATATAGATATTAAACAGTGAAATATTGTTATTTATTTAACTCTACAGAAGCATGAAAGGTGTAATACTGTAAATACTGTAAAACAAATAAACAATAAACACTAAATACTTTAAGAACACATTGAGAATAAATTTGTCACATTCTACACAAAGCTGGTGATTATTGTCAAACTTATGGTGGGTAATTTCTGAAAGTATTCCTAAACATCAAGTTTTCTGCTGCATATAGTGTTCTTTTATCTTGTTACTGGTTTTTGTGTAAAAAACAATTCATAAAAGTAGAATTCCTGCATAGCACTGTATAGGGTAGGAAGACTTGTAGAATCAAATACTTAGCATGATTTTTCTCCCAAGGTAGAAAATTGAAGTCTTGGCCTTACGACAGCAATGTTTTTCTCTCTGGGATTACTGTTGTAATTAAGCAAGAAGGCTTAACAATGTATTCCAGTGAGGTATTATGAAATCTGTAGCAACAACTGGTACTATCAGCCTATAATTATCCTGAGGCGTAGTGTCAGGGAAAAGAAAAACACAGAAAACCCTAAATGTTTTAATAAACATTGTATGTCAAAGCAGTGGACCTCTAAGCTGTGGTAGTGCATTATTTTGCTGCTGAGAGGGTGTGAAGAACTTTTTAGAAAGTAGAATTGCTGAAGTGTAAGATTCCTCCTGTTCTTAGGACACTGCTTATGTAATGCCATAATGAAAGTAGTAGTATAGGACTGACATGCTTTTGGGCTTAGGATAATTAAGTAGACAAGTGTTCTTGTTCTTTCCTTTAAATGTCATATTGAGTTCTCATAATTTTGAGAACATTAGTTAAACAGTAATTGGTCAGGCATTACTTACATCAAGCATTTTGGTACATGTGCATTAGCTTCTCAGATGCTAATCCCAGCTATATTTTATTATCCTTATTAATGCAAGAAGAAGCATGGTGACATTTTTCTCTTATTTTTGCCATTAGTGAAAAGGTTACTAGAAAAGCATGGCCCTTGATTCTTGAATTCTCTGACTGTTTTCAGTTTTAACTTTCAGCATGCATTGACAACATTATTTAGAGCTAAAGATGACTTTCTTATTGGAAAAAATTGTCAGATACAACCAATTAAAATACCTTCATCTTAATTTGAGTCTTATAGTATATATTTTTCATGTGTATTACTTGAAATTCATTAGAGTCTGTTTAAATAAAAGCAGGCCTTTCCCTGTTCTTTAAGTTATTTGTAATAACTGTAAGTTATTTGTAATAACTTAACTTATTTGTATTAACTTTAAGTTATTTGTAATAACTTAAAGACATCCTGTTACAGCAGGATGTTTTATATTGATTTTATCTTTTGGGACTTTATCTGGAATGCTGAATTTCTGAAACCAGTGTATTTTATTTTATTTTATTTTATTTTATTTTATTTTATTTTATTTTATTTTATTTTATTTTATTTTATTTATTTTTTTGCATGGACAAACTATAATGCCATAAACAGATGAAAATTTAGATATAATAGAGCTCTGAGATTTAACGGAAAGAGATATTTGAAGGGGAATATTTTTATCTATATGTTAACATATGATTTTGATATTCCTCTTGCTACAATATTATTCAACACATGAACTTCTGTTTTAATGATTTTTATTTTACTTGTTTGTAGAAGGTTTTCACTGAATAGGATGTTGTTGTATTTGTAGTCTAGATACTGAGCAATTTACCTCCATATTTTTTTCATTGTTCAGCTGTATGTGCTACAATCATCACAAATCTGCTAAATCTAAATCTCTTCTATTAAATCTATCTTCCTGTAAGCTCTAGTGAAAACAAGGGAGTGAAATCACATCTGTCCTTGTAGTGAAACTCTATTACCTATGTAAAGCTATCTGGCAGAATCTTGAGAATGGACAGAGAATGGACCACCTGAGATGATACATCACTCAGTAGTAAATGATAGACTGTTACAACTTCAGTTAAGCACTATCTCATGACTGGCCTGAGGAGGAACATTCTGGTTAGTGTCCCCTCTTTCTGAATGATTAACAAGTAAGTGATAGTATCTTGAATGAAATAGGATATTTAATCATTGCTATTAGAATAATGTTTTCACATTGAGGACTGGAGAATTTGAACGGATTCTTTTCAAGAACTAAAGCTTTGTTATATAACTCAAAAATTCTTTATCCAGTTTGGACAGTCTGGTTGAAAAGAACAATGGAAATACTTTAAGATTTTATTTACAGAATGCTTCAGATAGAGAAGGTGATCTTGAAAGGAGAGTACACAAATCTAAACCTCTGTAGGGAAATCCTGCCAAACTGTACTTTTTCAAGTTATGGCCAATATAAAATCATCAGTATTTCCTTATTCGATCATGAAATTTATAAGAAAACCATGTTTTTAGAGATAATATCAACAAATTAGCAATATCAGAGTTACTTCTTGTTATCTCTCTCTCTCTCTCTTTTTTTTTTTTTCCCCCTCCAATGTATTTTGTGTAGTAATAATCAGATATTGAAGTAATAGAAATATTTAGGAAGAAATCACAGTTGGAGTCATCTGCCATGTCAATTCTGGTGGACCATTCTGTTTCTAGTTAAACAATTTGTAGTTGAGTTTTGGAAAAAAAATTTTGTTTTTCACAGGAACCTGTAAAAAAAAATTGAAAAAATAAGTATCTCAATTATGCGAAAATAAAACAGTTTCCTAGAAAATAATAGGGATTTCATGCTAGTAATAGCTCATGGCACCTTCAGCAGTTCATTACACAATGGTGAGTATGTTACATCTTATGAAGGGTATATTCTGCAGTATGATGCATGAAATCCTTTACAGAGTCCATGTATGAAAGGTAGTAACAACATGAATAATAGAACACTAACTGCTCTGAGTTCCCAAGGTACTGCTTTTGACAGATGGACCAAACCTGAATCTTCAATCCAAAAATTTCCTGAGTAATGTTTTCAGTCAGAGTTATATTCCTCAGATACCAATGACCAATAAGTCGTCTATTGAAAAGGGAGAACAATGACTTTTTTTTCCTTAACCTCACCATTGTATTTGAATCATGTCTAAAATCATTGCCCAAGGAACAGGACATTTTCTGAGTGGTGGAATTCAAAAATGATCAGTAGATATCCTTTTTGTTTATTACCTGCTAAACAACACAAGTTGAGTCTTGAGAGAAAAATATAATTTCTGTTGCTTTATGTGCAAATGTCCCTCAAGGGTAATCCAGAATACAAACATCTGCAGAAATTTGATGAAATTTTGGGAGTCTAATTAATTCTCTATTCAACAAAAATGTGTTTGTCAAGCTTGTCAGTGTGCAAGCAGGACATGAGCTGGAAAACACTGATAAAACATGACAGAGTTTTAGTGTGTTTGATGTGTCATTCAAGTGTAAACAAATGCTGCACAATAAAGCAAAAATGTATGGTAAGGAGATGGAAAACAGTGGAAATGCCTTGCCTGCACCAAGACAACAAAATAAGCAAGAAGGCTATGTCAAACCTACTTTACTTCTGCACTGCACCTGAGAATGCTGTGCAACACAACACTTGCTTTTTATTTCTCAGCTAAAACTGTAAGTGTATGATGTGCAAAATAAACAATGAACAGTGGCAACTTTGAACAGCAATTTCTAGTTTACAGCTAATAAAACCGAAGTCACCTATCCTCTCATTAGATATTTAGAGAAACACAGGTACAATGCACAATAATTTGTTAGCATGAATCTTATGAAGCCAAAGATGGACCTATTTATTCCAAATGATTTCAAGGTAGTTAGGTTGTGCTTACAAAACTGAATCAATTTATTCAGAATACTTGGAATGAAAAGCATTTCTTCTGATGGTGCTTTTAGAAAGGTTTCTGAAAAGCACTAGACCGGCTGCTTTTTAGTTATCAGGGACTCCATTTGTGCTTGAAAGAGGATTTATATTTTTTTTTTCTTTTGGGGTAAAACAAACAAACAAACAAAAACCAGAGAATGTAGGAATTATTGAAAATATAAATATATATCCTTTATAGTAGAATCAACATACAAATGTTGCAGCACAAGGAAATATAAAGAACCTGTAAGTCTTAATTGATTATAGAGAAAGAAAAAAAAAAGAATAGCATAATTTTACATGTTATATGAAAAGCTGAGAATTTTAAGTTTTGCAGTTTTTTTAGTATTTCATCAAAATATAGAATTTCTATGAATATCTGTAAGACTTTCATTTTTTGGTATGTCAATTTAATTTTGTTTAAACTGAGGAAACCAATACCAAGGTTGCTTTCCTGAAGGAACTGCACTACTGTGAATATTGCTAATTGTTGACAAATATCTGTGTGCACTGGTGGCCAGTAATAATATGTGCTCCTAAAGAAAAGCTCATGATGTGCTTCAATAGCTTTTCAGGTGTACGGAAAGAGTAGATGGATTTAAAAAAGCCTTAAATTCTAGCCAGTGTGTGTTTCTTCTCTCATCTAATACATTTTTTTTTTTCTGTTAGAAGACTGATACACATGGATCATCTCTCTATATCTCTCCAACCACCCATCCTGTCTCCCATTGAAATATACATTAAGCTCATCTTTTATGAAATAAATCCTTGCAAATCTCTCCAAAACAGACTTACAGGTGTAATGGATTGAATTAAAATTGAGAGAGCGGCCTACTCTTTTTTTTTTTTTTTTTTTTAAATACTTGGTAAAAATACTTAATCCTGATGAAAGGGACAAACACCTTGCCTGAAGCAAAGATAACTTTGAACTATAAATCATGTAATGCATCTTAATCGGTTTCACTGCAACAATTTTTATCTGGAAATAAGTTAGCTTGCAAGCTCTATTAAAGTAACTTGAAAGAATAATATTCTCTTGAATAGAATGTTAGTAGTGAATTCTGCTTAGTTTAGAATCTCTGCATGTTTATAATTGTACACTGTTACTTTCTCTATGAAAAAGCAACTAAAAAATGAAAATGGCAGAAAGTAAAAGCATAGATGAACATTTTTAAAAGTGTTTGACTGTATTCAGACAAAAAGTTATGGGAGACTGTTAAGTTTTTGCATAATAGAGCAAAACTCAGTTACAGCAGAGAACCACCACAGTGTTTTGGACATTAAAGCTTGTCATCACTGCTTATAATAGAAAAGATGATACCTAACACAGTTTAAAATCACTGTTAATTTTGGCTTTTTGTTTGATATTTTGGCATTTGAACCAACCATTTTGAACTATTTGTAAGTTGTCAGCAGAGTTTCTAGGTTTCTTCTTTGACCAGGTAATATAATATAATAATATAATATTATTATATTATATATATAAACACCATATAATATATTATATATATATATATTTATTTATTTATTTATTTATTAGATATTATTATCTAATAAATAAATAATATACAATAAATAATATATATGATACATTATATTTATTATATATTTATAATATATAATATCCTATTATATAATATATATAGTATAATATATATTATAATATAACATATGATAAATACATGATATATTATATTATATTATGTATATAATATATAATAAATAAATATAATATAATAAATATAAAATATTATATAATACAATATAAAGAATATAATTTAACCAAAGATAAAACTTTGTATTCAACACCAGAAGTTTAATACTGAACCTGTATCATGTTCAAAATATACTTCTCCCATCTAGGGGCCAAAAAAAATCCTAAAAGGATTTCAGCAGGGTAGAAATGAAATTTTTTATTATCTCATTTATTGTGTAATACTTTACATGTTTTGGAGCAGTGATGTAAAAATGTCAAACTGTGTCCATGCTTTGGAACACATGATACCTTTGTACAACTGGTTTACTTCTTTGTACAGCACTAAATAAGATTGGCAACTAGTATTTTAAGCATTTTTGCCATAGAACTTTATTATTTTTCATCAGTTTGGATTTTGGAATATGTGTTGTGTAGTGGACCATAGAAATATGTTCAGTCTAAATATTGGGAACTGAAATCAGGAGATAATTGAGGAATATAAATGGTATTACTGTCAACTGGCTGTTCCTGGCACTGGAACCCAGTACATTTCAGAGCCTGCAGTGCACAAATTTGACCTGTGAAGAAACGAGAGTTCTTATGTTGACATTGAGCATTTATTTTCGTGTTAAATAACTTCACACAGTTTTCAATGTCTGGCTGAACTGAAGAGAGTTAAAAGGAGACTGGTCATTACCAGTCTGTTAGAAGTGTTTCAGGAGTTTTCACTTTTTTTTTTTTTTTTTTAATAATTTTTAATATGTTCAAGCTAATCTTGTCATAATGATATATATAATCAGTTATTCCTCAGTGTGGATTTTTTTTGTTTGTTTTGAAAAGTAAAAATTCTGAGTGGCACAGATCTTCACAGGAGAAATGTATGTTACAGAAATATCCTTTGGGGTGGGAAGTAATAGCACAATGGTCATATTAATAATTCACATCAGATTTTTGTAAGTACTATGAATTGTAATGTTTAACACTGCAGTTGGCTAGTTTATGCTTTGAATTTTTTATATTCAGGAAAAATTTCCTCCTTTATATTTTTTCTTAATTCACCAAGTTACAATTCTCAGAGCTTTGCATGTTCCTCTTTCTTGATGTCGCTTTCATTTTGGGCCCAGATCAGGGCACCACAGGGCAGTGATTGGTGCCAGCATCAATCCCTTGTGATGTACCACCAGTCCCTGAAAGCAGTGTGAGGTACAAGGCATCGCACAAGGTGGAAACATTTTGGTGGGATTATTTTTTTCTGGCAGGTGGGTTTGTGGTAATGCCAAAGGCATGAGAACACATCAGACCAAAGGTGGCCGATGCTGTCCTCCCACTCCCTTCCTGCTACACTCAGCAGCGTTTCTGGCTACAGACTGCAAGATTAGATTTGTGGTGCTCTGTCGTGACAGTCTGTGTCCAACTGCCCCCAGTTTATGAACTCTGGTGTGCAGATAAATGCCTTCTCGATACAGTTCTGGGACCTACAGATGAGACTGTTCTTGTCATCTTATGCAGGTCATTTTTAACTGATTATTTGTGGGAAGGGAAAAGGTAGCATGCTGATACTTCTGCAACAGTGTTTTTTGTATTTTATTCAGAAGTAGGAGGCATATCTAACACCCTTTTTATCCTTTGGGTTTATGCTCATGCCTGTCCCCTATTATTTGCTTATTATTAAGTTGCTGATATGTGCATCCGAATTGATAGTATTCAGCTAAAGTAGGTGGGTTTTTTTGTTTGTTTTTGTTTTGTTTTGTTTTGTTTTTAACATCAACTAATTTTCTTACAACCAACAAAACAGTGTTTTACACATATATAGATTTCTGCTGTATCACTGTTTGATTTTCCTTTGGTTTTGTTTTTGCTAGCCTTTTAAAAACGAAACTATGAAGTTTTTAATATTTTAAAATGCCTTCTGTGCCCATTGCTATATATTTATTGTCATCACCTGTCACAGTTGGAGACAAGTCTGATCAGGGAGTATCAGGTCAGAAGTCATACAGTGCTTATGTCAGGAGAAGAATGGCTTCTGAAGGAGGAAGATATTTCATTTACAGTAATACTCTCCAGGACTGACTGTGATCAGAAAAAAATACCCTTCTCGTCTATGGGTTTATCTTTCAGAGGCTTCATGAAACATCTTAATTTATTTGTTTTTTTTTTTTTGTTTGTTTGTTTGTTTTTTGTTTGTTTTTTTTTTAAGAGCCACATATTTTTCTTTCTGCATTTCCTCATATATGCTAGCATGCTGCCAGCATTTTCAGCAGTGCAGTTTAAGTAAAAACTATGCATGGTGATGTCTTGATTTAGAAAGTAATTTCATATTATGCCTCACTATATAAAGACTTATGCCTTTACAATTGTACTAAGTGTCATAAATTTTGAGATATTGTTTGTGGTAGACTGGAAATGGTCATCTAGCTCCTGCTGATACGAGGTATCTTCTATAGAATTAAATACAAGTATTACCTTGGTTGAAGTTTTAATCAACCAGACCTTTAAAGCTAATTTGGCTACAGAGACTTCTACAGAGAGCTTTTTCTAAAAGATCAAAGTTAAAACTCAGGATATTTTTTTAATTCTTATTTTTAGTTTGAAGGTTAGAGAGTGGCTGAATAGAAATTTTCAAAGGCTTATAGACTAATCTATCCTTACTTCCAAGTCATTTTCTTTAAGCAGTCCCTCTTTAATTTGACAGCTAGCTGCACTTCGTTTTTGTCTGCAAGCCTTATTCACATAAGAAGCAAGAGGACTGATGTGCTGTTGGTGAGGTTTGGTTTCTCTTTCTTTGAAGTTTATAACTGATTGGTCTGAACTTATAACTGAAATGGTCTTTGTTAGAAACCTCCTGGTGCCTGTTCTCCACTTTCTTGGCTGTCTGCTTTATACACTGCTTTCAACTCTGGCTGTTCTTAGCTAACACCAGTGCTAGCACTAGCCTGAGACAGACTACAGGTATACTGAAAGGAATTCTATGACAAATATTGTCACAGGATTTGCCAATGGCAGGTTTTCATTATCTTTGGGCCTTATCATTAATATGGGAATCAAAGCATTCTTTTTCCCTATTAGATTTGTTCAGATTTTGTCCCTAGGCTAAGGACTCAGATTATGTTTGGGATCCACTCACCCTACATGCTTCCTGAGATACCTTCTCACATTTGTTCTTGGTGGTGGCCCACAACATGTGCCTGGGGTTGTCCTTTCCCAGGTGCAGGACTTTGCACTTTTTATTGAACTGCATGAGGTCCCTGTCAGCCCATTTCTGCAGCCTGTTGAGGAAGCATACCCTTCCTTCTAGGAAGGGTATTTATTCCTCATTTAAATGAGGTGTGCCATCTGTGTGACAGAGTGCTTGAAGAGGCACAGTGTACTTGGCACTGGAGGGAACTGGAGAACAGAATAGGGATGTTGTGGTATTTTTTCCTTTTGAGGATATGTATGACAGTGGTGACCTTTAGTGTGGGGTTAGCCTGAGAGTGAACATCAGAGGGAAGTGGTAAGAATCACGTGGTCTTTTGTTTTCTCTTAACTTCTCTTCAGACATATTTTAGTTGCCTAGTTCAAAATTTCCCTAGTAAAGCCAAGGGTTTCTATTGGCTAGACAATGAGAACAATTAGGAAAGTTGAACTTCTGGGACTTTGGTTTTGGGATTGAGGCAAATTTAATTTCTGAATAGCTAGATCCACCAGGCTGGCGGTCCCGATCTCTCTCTCAGAGAAATCCAATTATCCAGTCAGTGCTGGTATACTTTTATCTATTGTTTTTCACCTAAGTTTTTTTTTTGTTGTTTTTCCTGACAGCCTCTTGATACATCTTAAATATAATGGCAAGTAAGAAAAAGAAAGATTGTTTAACTTGAAGTTGCTCCAACTTTCTTCATTCTCAACCTTCTTTTTTTCTCTGCTTTTGTTAATTATCAACCTTATCACATAAGTCTACCCCATGATGAGAAACATCTTTCTCTGTAACAAGCTACCCAAGTTTTATATTAATTTAGGATAATTGCTTTAGTCTTTAATCTGTAAAGCATTCTTACTCATTGAGGTAATATATACAAGCACAAAACATGGATAAAAGTTTATGCTAGATGTATAAATTTCAGTTCAGCCATAGAGTATTATAATGGCTGTCAATAAAGCAGTTTTTACTGTAGATCTTTTGGTGGTCTTATAGCTGGTATCTTCTTGTCTGATCTAACTCGTTTGTGGTTTTTTTTTTTTTTTTTTTTTTTTTTTTTGTAAGCTTTTTACACAGTGTTTCAACACACTGTAGTAGCACTTGATTTCTTTCAAGGTACCCTGGCCAGTAACCCCAAATATGTAAGCTGTAGAACAGCCAGTATCACTGCTGGTGCAGAGTAGTAACAGAACAGCTTGTGTTACCATCTGCTATGTTTTGTGGTACATACTTAGACTAGATGTTCTTACAGGAAAGGTAGCAGGGGATTGCTCCCTATAAACAGGGAGGAAAAGCACTTTGAAATGTCAAGCATTTGAGAAAGTTATTATCAAAAGGCTGGAATGTTTTCTTTTCTCTATTCTCCCTGAAGTCCGATTAGCATGTGATCTAAACCACAGTGTTGAAGGTGAGATATATATGGAGTAATAATTCGTGTCAATAATTCGATGGTTGATATTAATAAAGGAGGGGGAGATTTGGGAGTGTGGCCATGGGGGTTGACAAACCCCATGGCTAGTGATAACATCAGATTCTTAACGATGATGACATCAGGAATGTAAAGAGTTTAGAGGGAACAAAGAAGGGTGATTCAGGAGACTCCATGCAGTCTAGGGTTGCTTGTTCTCCAGCCATTAAGGCATGGAAGTTGCTGGGTGTTTGCTGTTGCTGTTATATGCAGAGTTGTTTGCAGATTGAGTTGAGACTTCATTTTTAACAAAATGGTGACCCCGACGTGATTTTCTTGGACTTTGGATCTGTGATGGGTAAAGGAAGACGTCCCATGTAGTGGCCCTTGCCGATAGCGGTGCTAGAGTCCAACAAGATTTCGAACATAAGAGGCAAGCATTCAGGCAACCATTTTCTCGACACGAATTACCACTCCATATATAATACTTTGGATGCTAATTGTAGCGATTGAAATAATAGGTGGGAAATATACCTAGAGGATTTGTTATCTACTTCGATCAATCGAATTTGATGTGTGATGCTGTTAGTGATGATTATTATACACTCTGTGGAACAATGAGTTGGGTGAAAGATTCTAGATATGGGATTCCAACTATTGCTAAAAACTTGTTTATAAATCTTGCAGAGAATATTGTGAAGGCATTCTCTTGTGGTTCAACTGGCCTTGGCCAAATTCGAAGCCAAGACATCACAGAATCACACAGAATCACAGAATTTCTAGGTTGGAAGAGACCTAAAGATCATCGAATCCAACCTCTGACCTAACGCTAACAGTCCCCACTAAACCATATCGCTAAGCTCTACCTCTAAACGTCTTTTGAAGACTTCCAGGGATGGTGACTCCACCACTTCCCTGGGCAGCCTGTTTCAATGTTTAACAACCCTTTTGGTAAAGAAGTTCTTCCTAACATCTAACCTAAAACTCCCTTGGCGCAACTTTAGCCCATTCCCCCTCGTCCTGTCACCAGGCACATGGGAGAACAGGCCAACCCCCACCTCGCTACAGACTCCTTTAAGGTATCTGTAGAGAGCAATAAGGTCGCCCCTGAGCCTCCTTTTCTCCAGGCTGAACAAGCCCAGCTCCCTCAGCCGCTCCTCGTAGGACTTGTTCTCCAGGCCCCTCACCAGCTTCGTTGCCCTTCCCTGGACCCGCTCAAGCACCTTGATGTCCTTCTTGTAGCGAGGGGCCCAAAACTGAACACAGTACTCGAGGTGCGGCCTCACCAGAGCCGAGTACAGAGGGATGATCACCTCCCTAGCCCTGCTGGTCACACTGTTAATTTTGATGAATTAATGATATTCAAAAGAAGAGGAAGGATTGTTATATATGGAGTGGTAGTTCTTGTCGAGAAAATGATTGATATTAATAAAGAAGGGGGAGATTTGGGAGTGTGGCCATGGGGGTCGGCAAGCCCTGTGGTTGATGATAACATCAGACTTAATGATGAGGCCATCAGGAATGTAAAGAGTTTAGAGGGAACAAAGAAGGATGATTCAGGAGACTCCATGCAGTCTGGGGTTGCTTGTTCTCCAGCCATTAAGGCATGGAAGTTGCTGGGTGTTTGCTGTTGCTGTTATATGCAGAGTTGTTTGCAGATGAGTTGAGACTTCATTTATAATGAAGGCTATTAAAAAAACAGATAAAGGATAGAGATAAAATAATAGGACTTAAAGTATATTTTTATGCTAGTACACTGCTACCTTTATCCAAGGCTCATAATTTAGAACTGACAGACAGATGTATGTATAGAATCACAGAATCACAGGACTGTAGGGGTTGGAAGGAACCTTGAAACATCATCGGGTCCAACCCCCCTGCCAAAACAGGCTGCCCAGGTAGGTGTCCAGATGGGCCTTGAATATCTCCAGAGAAGGAGACTCCTCAACCTCCCTGGGCAGCCTGTTCCAATGCTCCGTCACTCTCACCGTGAAGAAGTTCTTTCGCATGTCAGTGCGGAACTTCCTGTGCTCTAACTTGCAGCCGTTGCCCCTTGTCCTATCCCCACAAACCACTGAGAAGAGGTTGGCTACATCCTCCTGTCTCCCACACCTCAGATATTTATATACACTGAGGAGATCCCCTCTCAGTCTTCTCTTCTCCAGGCTGAACAGACCAAGGTATCTCAGCCTTTCTTCATGGGGAAGATGCTCCAGGCCCCGTATCATCTTTGTGGCCCTCCGCTGGACTCTTTCCAGGAGATCCCTGTCTTTTTTGTACCAGGGAGCCCAGAACTGGACAAAGTACTCCAGGTGAGGCCTGACCAGGGCAGAGTAGAGGGGGAGGATCACCTCCCTTGACCTGCTGGCCATGCTCCTTTTAATACATGCCAGGATCCCATTAGCCCTCTTGGCCACAAGGGCACACTGCTGGCTCATGGTCAACCTGTTGTCCACCAGGACCCCCACGTCCTTCTCCTCAGAGCTCCTCTCCAGCAAGTCATCCCCCAGCCTGTACCGATACATGTGGTTGCTCCTTCCCAGGTGCAGGACTCTACACTTGCTCTTATTAAATCTCATTTGGTTTCTTCCTGCCCATCTCTCCACCCTGTCCAGGTCTCGCTGAATGGCAGCACAGCCTTCTGGCGTGTCAGCCACTCCTCCCAGCTTTGTGTCATTGGCGTACTTGCCGAGGGCAGACACTATTCCCTCATCAAGGTTGTTGATGAAGATGTTGAACAAGACTGGACCCAGCACCGATCCCTGGGGAACACCGCTAGTCACAGGCCTCCAGCCAGACTCTGCTCCTCCGATCACCACCCTCTGAGCTCGGCCAGTCAGCCAGTTCTCAACCCAGCTTACCGTCCACTCATCTATCCCACACTTTCTCAGCTTTGCTAGCAGTTAAATCTATAACTGGAATGGTGAAGTGCTTGATTGGGGAACAGAAGTTTGAAACTTTTTAACTTTTCAAAATAAACCTTATGCATTGAGTTACACCTATTTCTTCCTCTCTTCTGCCCATCTCCCTACAAAGATGTAGAGTATTGATGAAATAGTGACAATGTTAATCCAAAAGCTGCAGTCACATCCTTTCAAAAAACTTAGTGAGTAGTGTCAAATCCCTTCCTTGACTGTAATACTAAGCAATTTGGTAGTTAGCTGTACAAAGCCCAGACAAATATGTATCTTGGCACATGTGGCGTGGCCTGGCTTTCTTGGACATGATTTTCTTCAGCAGACTCTGGATGGTTTTGAAACCTAGATTAAATGAGTAGCTACTATTAACTCAGGAAATCTTATTATCATAACTTCAGTCTCTTGGAACAACCTCAGTCTTCATGGAAAATTTGCAGCTGTTCATATAACAGCAGCCCCAGAGTGTTTTATATTATTTTTATTATTTTTATTGTAAATCTTCAAAGTATATTAGCTTTTTTTTCAGACAGTATTAACATATTTTTTGCATACAATGCACAGCTATCAGAGTTTCTTTCAATTTAATATGCTGACCAAAATACAACATTTTAGCTCTTAAAATGATTTAAAAATATACTTCCTATGTCTGTGTGAGCTCACAGTCTCTTGTCAGTTTGCAGTGAGTTCTGAAATGACCTGCTAGACAAATAGGTAAATGTCTCTCAAGCAGAATAGTTGAGAATAAGTTCGGATGTTCTGTCTGACTTCTAATATTAGCTGTCTTCTGGCTAATGTTAGTTTTAGTAGTATTAAACACATTATAGGAAATAATTTTCAAGAAACTACAATAACATATCTTAGTATGTAGTATGCGAGTTTCTTTCTCAAAGGGGATGTAAGTAGCTTATCAATGGCATTTATCTGGTTGAGGTTAGAGACAAAGTATGAATGCACAAATGATCACCTTTTACATGTATTTATAATGACACTGAAATACCATTGCTGTCCTCCTTATTACTAACTAATAATTTTGCTGATGGTTTAGCATACCATTATAAAAGATGCTGTCTGTATATAAATAACTTCATCAGTTATTACTACTTCTACCTCAAAGAGTTGTAAATCTGTGTGTTTGATAGTCTAGCAAGATTTGACCAATATTTTAGTCTTTTATTTATGTCTAAACCACTACCATCATCAGTTAGACAAAATAATTTCATACTATTACTTTAATCCATTGAACGTTATGAAGGCAGAGGATGAAGGGACAGGCAGTGTGTTTTAGTGCTGCTTCAGTAAATGTTTTATGTGTTCCAGACCCTGCTCTCTTTCAAGTAATGCATTCTAGAGGAAATTAAATCATTGGTTTCATTCTTTTATAATACGCCGAACTAGCTACAGTTAGTGCTTTAAGAGAAGCTGGGCAATGCTTACGCTGAAAATGAAACTTACAGAAAGAAATATAAATGGTAGTGGAGTAGTATGTTTATTGGGACACTGCAGCTCATGTAGGCAAGAAAAGCAGCAATAAACATGGCAGAGCAAATAAAGTCTGCACTTTCTACATCTCATATGCATTTGTCATAAAATCAATACAAGTGTTAAGTGCTGATATTTGAAAGGCTGTGAAACAAGTGTGAAGAAATCTGAGTAGTTCTGCTGACTTTTCTTTCATTTGTATTTTAATGACAGTTTAATGCAAACATTTTGCTATAGGTCCATCCCAAAATAGACACCTATAATAACCAGGGTTAAAGAAATTTCACCTAGAGGAAGGATACAGTTTAAAATATCTACAATGCAGAATTCATAATGCAGCAAATGCTGACTCTCCTATAAAATACAAGTTAACTTTAGTATCTATAATAAGCAGATTTTTTAATTTTTTTTTTTTATGGATAATGAAAGACAAATATTAACTCTGATAAATGAGGTGTCAAGAAGATTACATTTAATGCAGAATTGATATGGTGAAATGCTGCCTTTCTTTTATGGTGTTCCAGTCCTGAAGGGAGAAGAAACTCATTAGAAAGTTTTGAGCTTTTGTAAACTTAGTAACCTTTAGTTTTAGGTTTTTGTTTGTTTGTTTTTTATTTTTTATTTATTTATTTTTTTTTCAGACCAGATAATCTTACCACTAGTGGAGTTCATCCCTACCACTTAAATATTTGTAGCATATAGTCTATTTGGATGCTGTTTCTGCTCATGTATTATTAATAGTTCTGAGAAGGTAGGATTTTCTTGTTATTACTTGATTTATGGACATTGTAATTGACACTGAGCAAACTTTTTGAATGTTTGTGAAATAGCATTACTGATTTTGTAAAGACATAAAACTGACATAAAATATTAATCCTCTTGTTACTGGTCTTATCTCTTAAACTATCATAAAACATAAATTCAAAGCTTTATCTGCTAGTAAAAATATTGTGCTACCTAATATTATACTAGAAATTCAAGGCAGTAAAATCTTGTGTCAAACAACTTTATAGAGAAAAGCCTTTGTTTGTAAAAATAAATAAATAAATAAAAATAAAATAAAATAAAATAATAAAAAATGCCAGTGAATATTGGTTTCATTTGCAGTCAGTTCAGGTGCCTGCATAATTTTGATGGAGTTCTATTTATTCGAAAGGAAGGGCTTTTTCACAGTTTATGCCAAGGACTTCATGGATAATTAATTGTAATGGACACCTTAAAGCTGAAAGCATTTTATTTGTGCTGTCATGTGCATTTGGGATAGTACTGAAATAGGATTTCTTTTTATACATTATGTTGGGAATTAAATGATGGCTAGCTTGCATGTAAATGAGATCAGCTACTGCATTCACTATAGCAAGAGATTTCCCACCATAAAACCACTGCTATTTAATTCTGCAGATGGACTACAAAAATGCTAAGTCCAAGCATTTAATGACATAATTATTTAAATGAAGCATGCATATTCACCACAACTAATACCAAAAGTAGGTTATTAAGTTGTAATCTAGACCATAATTTTCTGACCAAAAATTTTGAGCAACAGCAATGAAATGTAACGCTTTTTGCAATGGTTATATTTTTGAAGTAGATGACAGAGTATTAGTTAAAATTGGTTGAAGTCATTGTGCAATTTCATCACTGATCTGGTTTATCATTCTGCTCCTTTGGTGTTTGCAATATTGAATTGTTTGCTTTTCTTTCTTTCTTTGTCATAACTATGGCATACTTTTCTTAAGCTATATTTTAGCCCATAACGAGTAAGAGCCTTAACACATTGTCTTCAGATTACAAGCAAAATCTTCATTTCAGTTTTTCTTCATTAATCTGCATACCTTTCTTATTCAACTGTTATATATGGACTAGTAATTCATGACAAGAAAATGGTTGATATTAACAAAGAAGGGGGAGATTTGGAAATGTGGTCATGGGGGTTGGAAAGCCCCATGGTTGAGATAACATAAGACTCTTAACAACCAGGCCATCAGGAGTATAAAAGAGTTTAGAGGGAACAAAGAAGGGTGATTCAGGAGATGCCATGCAGTCTCTGGTTGCTTGTTCCCCAGCTGGTTTCTTGTTCTCCAGCCATTAAGGCCTGGAAGTTTCTGGGTGTTTGCTGTTGATGTTACATTCAAAGTTATTTGACCAATGAAAAGTTGTTTTGAAAAGAACTGCTGTGGAGAGAAGGGTATAAGAGGGGAGCCTGCCCTCAAGATAAAAAAAAGCAACATGATGAAGTTACATCAATAAAGAAGCAGGAAAAAGAAGTGAAGAGGAACAGGCTGGCAGAATGGAGACCAGGACGGGAACAGGCACATTGATTGCCTCATGAAGATCGGTTCGGCCAAACTCAGCAAACTGCTCAGAGAAGCTCGTACTGAAAGTTGCTGGAAACGGGCGCACTGGAGCTGGAGAGAAGCTCAAGCTGAGAGAAGCGGACCCGTGCACACAGCTGCCCCTCGCTGGTAAGCAGTTGAGCATTATGGGGAATCATACGTCCTTAGAAACAAAGACTGTCCTGGTAACCTTATGGCTTATTCTCCTTAACAATCAGACAGTTTATGAGCGTGAAATATGGGACCAAACTGAGGTCAAGGTGTGGGACTCTGCAACTAAAAGCAACAAGGTTGCAGTGGGATTGCTCGGCACCTGGCGAGCAGTCTCTGAGGCCTTAAAGAGCCGTGTGGGACCACAGTCAGACACGTGGGGTTTGCCAGACAGTGAGGGAGCTGCGGGCTCCTTTACTGATCCTGCTGCTACGCCATCGGCCCCTCTGCTGCTACAGCCATCGAAGGCCTTTGCTGTTCCGCCCCCTGGCGACCTGGACGTGCCTTTTGACCCAGGCCCTATTGGCCTTCACAAGGAGATGGATATGCTTTTCTTCGATCTGGGAAGAACAGGATACGTAAGGCCTGAAGACCGAGTTGCTTGACAACTTAAAGCGAGACATATTGTTCAAAGGGAATGGAAAATGGAGACTTGTTAGTAATCAAGAAGAGGAATGGAAAATGGAGACTGTTAAGTCATGGAACTTAAAGGTTTGTTTGTTACCTTTTCTGCAAGTGAATATGTATAGGCATACTCGATTTTACTAAGTTATGGAACTTAAAGGATTGTTTGTTACCCTTCCTGATTGTACATACGTATAGGCATACTTGGGTTTAGTATATAAAGCAATGTTCTGTAAATATTTGTTTTATAAATATTACAAAATTTAGATTGAGTTGAGACCTCATTTATAACATAACTAAGAAAAGTACTAAAGTGCTAAGAAATTTAGAGTTGGTTTCATGTTTTTTAAAAATACAGCACCGAAAACTCTTCTTCATTTCCTACCACTGTGTAGAAAAACAAAGCTAGCTCTACCATACAGTTTTCTGAGTGATTTCATACTGTATTTTGTGGGACTGTGTATTTTGCCAACTGACCTATCGTTTCATTTTCATGTGCAATACGTTTTACCTCTTTTTCTTTATTTTTATTTTTTGGTGGTTCTGATGCAGAAAGATCTTGTTCATAACATACTGGAATAGAAGAGTTCACATTAAAAACAACGCATTAGAAGATACCAACCCATTAACATATTATGCAGGCAAGAGTTCTCCACGTGAGTGTTGTTCTCAAGTGCTGGATTAGAACTTAAACAAAATAGCTGCAATAATGTTCTTTGACACAGGTTTGCATGTTGAGTGAGGTGTAGAATATATGAGGAAATTATATTCTCCTGAAATAAAGTACAGCTGTCAAATTATAAAATCAGCTCATCATAATTGAAAACATTTATGAATTCATTGAGTTTTCTGTATTCCAGAAGTTTTTATTTTCATAAAACCTGCCTATAGAGTTGGGAAGCCCAGCTGGAATTTTGGGGATGCTGACTTTCTAGAAGTGATGTAGGTAGATTCATTGTGAAGACCTGTGTTATCTAAGGTCAATTAAAGTAGCATCAGAAGTGAAATACAATCAGCCCCAACATTCAGGTTGAAGGTGACCAAGCAAATTGCAAGTTTTCTGTAAATTGAGCCAGAAAGCATGCTGTTTTCCTTAAGTTACTTCAGTAAGTGCAGCATGAAAATTTGTCCTGAGAACCAGAATGCTGCTTCAGACATCCACCAATTTGGAGAAAGGCATATTACTGTTTCTAAAGAGTGACAAAAGCCTGACTGCTACAGTTGTAGATTATATCAGAAGCTGTAACAGTGCTTATCAGCCACCTCCAGAGGTGGTGCAGGGGATTCAAACAGTCTCATCACCAATCACATCTCTCCTACTGATGAGCACCAAGTGGAGAGTGGTATGAAGATGCATCCAAATCAACATTTTGTTTTGGACCAGTAGTGCATTTTTGAAGCAAATTCTCTTGCTGATCTCCCTTCCAACGTATTGGTTTGGTGTGCAGAGCAGTTTTGGTGTGTGCAAACTACGTTTCATTAAAGAAAGTGGAATTGAAAGTTCTGGTTAACACCAAATACTGTAAATGTCGGGGGGGGGGGGGGGGGGGGGCATAAAAGAGGTGGTGTCACGACAGAGTCCACTAACAGATATTAAATATATGTCTATGTCTGCCACTAGAAAACTCTCAAAGTGCTGCAAAATCCCATGGCGATCACAAGTATGGAATAGGCCAAATGGCATATGTGCTATTATATTTGTTGCAGGGGCCCAGCCTTCTGTTCTTGGAATCTGCTACTCCTTCCTCATACTGCTACCTTTCCTCTAGTTTGAAATCTTTTTCTACCTATTGTTGTAATCCAATTGGTCTGTATGCAGTGTCTTTTATTACAGTTTTATATATACATATATAAAAATGTATTTTATTTTGTTTCACTGATGAAGTCTACTTTCAAAAGATACAGGAAGACACAATCTTGAACCCTGGAAACTACTCTGGTAAGTCTGAAGGTTCCCCTCGTAACAGCAAAACCTGACAGGAATGTGAGAAGATAGCCTTATGATTATTGCTGGTAGGTGAAGAAAGAAAGGCAGTGGTGTATTAATTTCATAAAGATGGTACAGACAGTCCTTGAAGACATGAGAGAGCAAACATGCTTTGGAAGCAACACAGAAGATATTGGGACACACTTTTGAGCATGTTGATTGTTTGGTTGTGAAGATCATGGCTAACAGAATCACCATGCAGATTAGATTATAGGATATCTTACCCCTTAACTATCCCTGTAACTAGCCTCTAGCAGAATTTGGGAGGAACTGCTTTTAAGCCAACTCTGTGTCAGCAGCACTGGGATCCCTGGGTGGCAGTGCAGTGGGTTCTTGTTTTCAGTGTGTATCGTCATCATTGGTGACAGAACTGCAGGGAGCTATGGTTTCAGGAAGAAGTAAGGCATTGGAATCACACTAATGTACGGGTAATAAATAATACTGGCCTTGAGTAGTTAAGACATGAGAAAAAAACTGCTGATGCAATTCTTTTTGTAGCAGATGGCTACATCACAGAATAAGGATAAATATGCTAGCAAGGATGACACCAGAAAATAGCCACAAGGGAAGAAAAAGCCTTGCCTGTGGCATATTTCTGCCTTCATACAGTTTTTGTGGCAGAAATGAAGAAAAAAAAAAGAAATCAAGAAAAGAGGTACGTGGTGATTACTGTAAGAAAAATTCAGTTTGTGTAAAACATTACAAGGTGGAACCCCCAACTCCTCCTCCCTCACCTGGAGGTATGGAGACTTTGCTGTGCATGTTTCAGAGCATCAGAGGAGGATTGCACCTGAAAAAGAGCTGCTTTGAGTGAAGTTCAGCAGAGCTTCCTGTTAGCGCCTGCTCCAATGTCTTTGCAGAGATGCTATTTCTGATCTGAGGTGAAGGAAGATCCTCTGTCCTACTGGTCTAGATCACTGACAGCATAAAAAGAGCTTTTGCTTTGAAGGAGCAACTGCTTTTGGCCTGCCTTCTTGTCAGCAGCTTGATTTCTCTGTTCTCACTCACTTGGTTTCCTTCTCCCAGCTCCACTCTCCATTCCAAACTCCATGACTCTTCCAGTTTAAATTTCTGCCCCACATGAACATCCTGAGCATTTCACTGGGGTAAGGGAACATCTAAGCCAGGAAAAGGTCATCAGTGACAGCATCACTGCCATTCTACTTGCCTGCTCTCCAGTTGTGCCTGCTGGGGGGTTTGAAGGCTAGTTCTTGAGATGCAGTTGCCAGTTCTGATACCGCTCATGTGGCAAGCAAACGCTTTTACTGCTTGATCCAACTTTCCATCTTGTACAGCTTCTTGTGTTGAAATAGTTACAAATACTTATTATTTGAAGCGGAGCCAGGTTGCTGTCAGCCAATTACCTTTTATTTACACCGTTCAGTTACTCATCCATGTAAAAGTAAAATGCTGTTGAGCTCTATTGGACTTGCTTTCTTTGTAGATGTTTATTTTTATCTAGTTCTTAGAAAATATATCATTTTAGAACTGGACCTGTTACCTTTCAGAAATTATACTGTATGTTTTGACACCTAGATCTGTCCTGAAAGTGACTTGTTTTGACTTTTTCATGTGATTTTTACCTGCAAAAAGCATTAAATGCATATACCTTAAAAAATTGCAGTGGTAAATTTAAGTACTAGAATGAACTATGGCTTATAATTTTTTAAGGATTTGCAAACAGAGCAGATAACATGCAACTAGCTGCAGTTGTAGTCTAATTATATTTTGTTATGACTTTAACAGGTGGTTTCTTTAACTACAAAGGAAAAACAGCTAGGAAGAGTTCTTTATTTTAGACAGAAGTATGGTGTCTGTGTAGATGTTTTAAACCTCTAATTAATACACAGATGAATATTTCAGACCAGGACATTTTAAGGTAAAACTGTGATTAATTTGTGAGAATTTGAAGTGTTTTTTTATGTTTGCAAATGAGCCTTAGAGCTGAAGTTTGAAGGAGGAAAAAATCTTTCTGCCTCTCCAATTATTAAATTTCTGAAGAAGACTACAATGTTAATAGATGGTGGGGTAAAGGGGAGCTGTATGGGGAAGAATTAGTGGGAAAGCTAAAAGTGCATTGATTTACGTGTACTACTTAATTGTATTTAGAAGGTATTCCTGTTATATCATGAAGTGGTGCAAAGTTATGACTGTAGCGTGCCATAACAGCCTGGGCCAGTCAGCTTTGCCTACTCGTGTCTGTAGCAAGCATTCACTTCAATCTGTAGCTAAGGGTCATAGAAATTCCAGAGTGAAAAAAAGGAGAAGAAAAACATAGGAAAGACATCCTCTTTTATTTTTGAGACACTCTCTCAAGAGAAGGTTTGAAAGCACTCTTTGTATGAAAGGTCCCTTTCCAGTGCTGTGTATTCAGTGCTGAAGAAGGGAAGTGTCTGAAGCTGTAACAGTTGGCTGAGTGTCTGACTGAGTGACAGCATTGTACAGGCAAGGAGAACCACATGAATCACTGTTTAAGCAGTGGCTGCAGGGGCTGTCAATGTAAGAGTGCCATCTAACAGTTGCTTGGATAAACCTCTCCTACAGAGGATGGGAGGTGATAGCTCTGAGAGACAGAAATCCCAAATTTTAAATGAGGGTTTCCCTTGGGAACTGGAAGGCAAGCAGATACTTAGCAGTTGTCTCATTGTGAAACAACTAACAAGAATATTAGATATCTGATGCTATGATTTAGAAAAGCAATACTTGCACACTTCAACTGTGTAGTGTATTTTTCGTTGATTGGTTTATGTCTGGAAATGTAGAAAGTTTTCTCCCAGAAGGTTTTGCTTAATATCCCTAGGGATTTTGGCTGATTTTTTTTTTTTTTTAAATGATTCTTAACATTTGATTTGACCTTTCTCTATAGATTGTCCATCTATACCAGGCAGAAAAGCATTCTGACAATCCAGACGCTTTTATTTTTTTTAAAGAGTTAAAGTTAAAGTGAATCTTATTTGGCATGGTCTTAACATATTTATGCTGTTACTACCTTACATATTTGTTCTATTGCAACCTTACAAATAATTAAAAAAAAAAAAAAAAATTAAAAGATAAAAATAGGGAAATCATTATGCAGTGACAAATACAATAGAGTGACATTTGTTGTAATGGTTCCAGGAAGACATCTTGTAGTTTAGTTAAACTGGTGCTAAATGAAGGGGGATAGGAGTGTTCTCTCTGTTAGCAGTTGAATGTTAATGCATGCTAGATCAGAAGGGAAGTGGACATTAACTGAGTGGATGCTTGCATATGGCTGAAGTGATGTCTTTATATGAAGCAAATGGAACAGTTTTAAGGAGTGATGCTCAAGCCTTTTTACAATATGGGCCATATTTTTAGAAGATTGCTCTATGCCAACTTTTATTGCCTCACTGAGGACATGCTTTGACACTCACAGGCCTGTGACCTCTATAGTAATGAAAATGGCATATGGACAAATGTAATTAACATTTGATTTATTTTTTTTAATGTCAGTGCAGTTTCTCAGGTGGAAGGAATCTGGTGAACTGAGCACTGTGACTAATGAGCTGTCTGTGGAGCACCTGTAATCTGAATACCTGCATCTCCACTGAAAATAGTCTGAAAACCTTAATGAAAATGTAGACTGCATACCTAGTAAAGGTTATTCTGTTATTTCTATTGATTTTTTTTTTTTTTTTTACAATACAATCTTTTTGTGCTTGAATAATCCTGATCAGTCACAGTCTAATCAGTTGCATTCTGTCTAATTTTTCTTTAATACATGTATAAATGCAAATCAAACGGACACTTCTTAGAGATGCTGTTGTACTCCTTTCTTTTTTCAGGTTATTTTTAGAGTCAAATACTTTCTTTACAGTAATTTATTTGAAATGACCTTAAACTATTAATAATAATTAGTCCTTAATTATTTATCTTTAACATAATAATAACAAAAATAGTAATGACAAATATTATTCCAAAAGTCAATGATTGTGTTTTGCTTAGAAACCGAGAATCCTTTTATCGGTTAATCCTGTATTGGTATGCTGTTTGGCAAATTTTCAAGTGCTGAGCTAGAACCATTACATAATGAGTAAGCTGACTAGGGTTTCACCCTAGTGGACAGTCATAATATTTGGACCTTAAATTATTTTCCAAAAAGAAGTGTTTCCACCATTCATGTGCTAGTATCAGTAGGCTCATTCTTCTGTTTTGCCTTAAACCTATTGACATAGCTTTGTGTAAATCATTTGATCTCTTGATACTTTAACCTGTCTGTTACACATACTTTATGGCTGAACAGGAGTTTTGGAGTGTAGTGGTGTCAAAGATAAGTGGTTCCTCAGTTACTGATAAGTGGTTCCTCAGTTACTGAAGTAATAAAACCTGTATATGTAACTAAGATTACTTAACTCTTTTCCAGTAATTATTTTGAATAGCCTTTCATACATTAGCTTCACAAACCAGTAATATGATGCAGCACATCGTACTTCTGTAGCTCGATAGCTATTTGTTTCGTGTGCTTGTAACACAGAACAGTAGCTGTATGATAATTTCAAGATATAGTGCCTCAGGATTTCCCTTCAGTGCAACTGTGATTGTGACATTATTTGTTCGTGATAGATTAATCAACACAACAAAGCTTGAACCGAATACTGGGAAAACATGATTTGTAAACACATTGGATGAAATGAATAATTCAGTCTGCCAAAAAGCCACGGAAACACTAGGTACGTATTTTAATAATAATGATTGGTTTATTTCAACTAGGAAAATGTAAGTAAAAATGTCATTCAAGTGCATCTTGTAGTTATTTTTTATTATTACTTCCTGTAAGCATATCTGAAACGGATCACCAAAGGCTATCACCTTTTGCTTATTTTAAATGCAAAGAACAAGTTGCATCAAGTTGATTACAGTCATTATTAAGTGTCAGTACCTGGTAAAATATAAATAAAATAACATTTTTATCATTGCTAACTGTCTTCTTTTGGCTACATGCTGAAAATCAGAAATAATCTATGAAGTATTTTATTGACACTAAATTTTTAATAATACAGTGTGGATTTTATTTCTTGGAATGCAGCATGGTGGGTGATTTATACGGCTAACCATCAGTAAGCTCAGCAAATGCGTTATGCACTGCAACTTCCTTTTGAGAAGAAGCAAATAACACTTTGTTATCAAATAGTCATCAAGCTTGCAATCATAAACCTATCTGGCGCTGTTAGCTAATCAGAATCATTCTTCCATGGATAATATTTACAGATAATCTTTTAGTAAATTCCAAGTTTTACTGCTTTTGTAACACAGTAACCATCCCGTTTTCTGTGATTCACAGACTGGACGGGTCCCTTTAGTATATGGAAATCTTTGAAGTGAAAAGGTGTTGTCATCTTCCACTATGTCAATTAGTTTAAAAAATCAATTTAAATGTTAATGAATTGACTTATTTATGTGTGTGCGTGATCAAGTTCAAAATTAGTACTCAAAGCTATCTGCAATTCTGAAGATGTAAGACTTGCATTAACATCTAGTTTACTTCTGATCTTGCCAGTTTACATTTAGTCGATTTTGCAGCTTTGTCCTATAGCATACACAGACCTTCAGTTCTTCAGCTTCTCCCAGCAGGCTTAATGCATAGAGCAGGCAGTCAAGAGAGAGGACAGAGAGTGGGAAAGTGTAGTATAGACATTTAGCTTATTTTCTTCCACAATACAGAAAAAGTTCAGGGCATCCTCTTTGTCAATGTAGAACTAGATGGTGAACAACAAAATACACTGTAAAATACAGGTGCTGTCCTCTTGTCCATTCTGTCTTCAATCATCTCTCCCATCTTTTTGCTTCTCATCTTTCCCATGTCAGGGACAAGGATGGAAGAAAAGGTGCACTACAAACCTTTGAGTGCTTTACTGATTGTCCTGTGGTTCTTTAAAAGCTCTTTTTTTAATTTTATAAGCTGAAAGTGATGGAAGGAGAAGCAGACTTGATAAGAAACTTGCTTTTTGTTTTTCAGTTACATCTACCAAAAATTAAGCTGTATATGGCCTAAACATTTCTGCCTCCCCCACGTAGGAGGGAAGAACAACTTTTTTTTTTTTTCCTATGGGATTTTATAGGTGACACCAAGGACTGTACAATCTGAATGCCTGAAAGTGGGTGGGTGGGATTAGTATTACTACCTTGAATGGATGTTACTGCTGAAACCATTACAAGTCTGAAAAGCTTCCTTTCCTGTAGCCAGCTGGACCAGTGTCATACTGAGAAGAGAACCTGGAGAGATACATGAAATAGATTCTGACTGCTTGAGGTAGAGGAAGCCAGTTGGAGAAAGAAGGATACCTATTGTTAAATAGTTGCAGCTAAATGGCTCCATACCAGGCTCTTACAGCATCTTCAGAAAATTAATGGTGCTTCTGTGTATTCTGAAAGTTATTAAATAATAATTCTAAATTGTTAGTGCAATTGTGACCATGTTAAAAAGAAGTTATTTTATTGAGATTTGATTAAAAAAAAAAAAAGTATGCTCTGTGACTAACAGCCTCAAGTGATTTATCTCACTTTAATAGTGCAGCAGCATAGAGATATGTAATGTGTACTTTCATTATTAAAGAGTCTTAGTGCAAATATTTAAATATCTAGTGATTGGAAGACTTGATATTTATTAAAAAGTAGATTTGGGAAGGGTTTAATAATGTTTTTAATATAACTTGACAAGACAAAAAAAAAAAAAAAAAGCATTAATTCCATTATCAGAATGCCTTAAAAGAAAATTACAAAGTGATGGAACTTGCATTTGTGCTTTCTTTTCACCTTCTTCTACATCCAAACTGAACTGTGCTGTAATTAGAATATGCTCAAGTATTTGGAACAACAACAAAAAAAGTATGATGAATCTTAAAATGTGATTTTTCCCTCATCAAAGTAGAGAAAACCCATGTAACTTCATTTAGATAGTAATTATTTCTCTAAATATTCATGATCTGTATTTAGAAACAGATTTAGCGTTAAATGCCCAAAACTGAAAGGTGGAAAGGTAAACAAGAAAAAAAAGACTCTTTGATCTGGGCAAACTCATAACAAAATTCTAGAAGCTGAAGTTTATCCTTCTTCTCATTCTGCTGCTCCAGTTAGAGAAGATAGCGAGCTGGTACAATGTCCCTAAAGAGCCTAAGAACTGGTGTTCATAATATTTACACAGCCTGTACAAAGCAGGAGTAAAAAGGGGAAGAGTTAAATTTAAGAGCACAAACTCTCTTGTCTACTGCAACCAGCACGGATTGTTTGGCCTGCAAATTTAATGGTTTTGGGAAAATGCCAATTAATTATTTTATTTATTTTTTTTTTGAGAAGGAAAATTTATAATTTTATTTAAAAAGTATAACAAGTTTAACTTAGTACCCTGATTTGGGATTCTCATTTGTTATAGATTTTGTACAGACTCCAGCGCTGAAGGCTTTTAGGTCCTCCCAAAATATCAGTGTTTAATCATAATCATAAGTGAGGTGGTTCAAGGCTGTCTAGTAGTGAGTGCCAGGCATCCATCTTGCAGTCATAAAAATGAGTTGAGCTAAAGCTTGAAGGGAACCAGAATAGTCTGGGGGTTTTGAGTGGGGCTTTGGTAGGGGTAATTGGTGTATGAGATAGAGTCTGGGAGGATTTTGAGATGTAAGTGCTTGAAGCTGTAAACCTTTTCAGGTTGAGAAGTCCATGAAATTTTGCATGGAGAGAGAAGTCAGGAGTAGTCAATGGAGCTTTGAATAAGTTCCCGTCCACCTCCCTGTGGGGATACAGGAGTTACTGAGTTTATCTCTAACCTGAGACGCAGCTCTTCCCATAATTGTTCAATGGCAGCTTCTTCATTTCCAAGCTGCCAGGAAGAGTTTGGGATGTAGGACTTGTGCCATCATCTACACTTTCTCCCTAAGTAGCAATGGATGAATGGAGAAGGCCTGAAAGAAGAAAACTTTTTATTCCTGTTGCCTTTAACATTGTTGAGTTCAAGACTGCAAAGTGTTTTATGTCTTTTCTTTCCTGGAGGTCCTTGTATGTCTTTTCTTCCCTGGCAGGGACAGTATCAGGAAATGCACAGAACAGGATAAGGAAGAAGTGATATTCTTGCCTCACTGCTGTTATAAGCTGCTGCCTATGTTGCTCATGCATTGAACCAATACTAGTTATTATGTTTTTCAATTTTGCTTGAGTACTGATGTACCTGAGATACTTCAGTAGTTATCTTCTCAGTTGTGACATATCTTCACAGAATAATAGGTGCTTATAAAAGCCAGTCCCAAAATGGGCTGCATAAAACCACATCAGGATATTCATGTCTTTTTATTTTTCCCCATTTAAGTTTAAACATGGAATTCTCTCATCTGTCTGCTCTTAAGAATAGTACATATTGACAAATGACAGTCTTTTAATGCTTTCTGACAATAACAGTGGTTTTAGCCAATTTCTGCTGCCAATAATAATGACTGTCTGTTAAAGCAAACAATCAATGAATGTATCCAAATGACCTTTTAGCAACTTCTGCTTTTTAGAGTTAATATTAACTACTCTACAGTGTTTTCACCTTCCTGTGGAATTGCCACTTAATGGAAAGTGTATAAAGGTAACTAATGTAACTAACCACTGTACATAAGGTATTTTGAATGACATTGGTAGAGTAACAGCCCTGTAGTTCTAGTTCTGTAATTTAGGATGAATACTTGGGGGTATTGTAGGACTTGTAGGGACAGGAGAAGTGCTAGTCTGTGTGCAAATTTCTTATGTAAAAGGAAACTGAAAAGCATAAAGAGCTGTTCTTCATGACTTCATGTCAGTACAAATGCTCCTGGCATGGCCTGATGGCAGCTTTACTTTATAAGGGAGACCAGGAACATGTGTGAGCAGTAGTGGCTGCCCTGAGCTTCATAAAACATTTAATCAGTCTGCACATCATTTTTGGCTTTCTTTTAAAATAATTTAGGGCTCTGTCCATCAATACCATTAAAAAGAAAAAGGATGTGTCACAATCAGTACTGTTTCTCTGTATGAATTTCTTGATGTGTCCTAAATTCTTGATTGTCCAATAAACATTTGCAATGTGTGAGCATTAGGGAATGAGCTTTTCAGACTGTTGGATTACATACATCATGTAGTTCAAAATCCTTTGGAACGACCACACTTTCCTAGGAAATATAAGGGAAAATACATTGAATCACAGAATCACAGAACTTCTAGGTTGGAAGAGACCTCAAGATCATCGAGTCCAACCTCTGACCTAACACTAACAGTCCCCACTAAACCATATCGCTAAGCTCTACATCTAAACGTCTTTTAAAGACCTCCACGTATGGTGACTCCACCACTTCCCTGGGCAGCCCGTTCCAATGCCTAACAACCCTTTCAGTAAAGAAATTCTTCCTCACATCCAACCTAAAACTCCCCTGGCGCAACCTAAGCCCCTTCCCCCTCGTCCTGTCACCAGGCACGTGGGAGAACAGACCAACCCCCAGCTCGCTATAGCCTCCTTTAAGGTATCTGTAGAGAGCAATAAGGTCGCCCCTGAGCCTCCTTTTCTCCAGGCTGAACAAGCCCAGCTCCCTCAAGGAGGGACAGAAGCTAGAAATTGGGAAGGAAATTTCCAGCTCTGTGACAGACTTCCTGCAGGGCCACTTACCCCTTAATACAGCTGTAACTCTGGTAATGTAGAATAGAAATAGACCTGGAAGTTTAACTGTAAACTTGAATTCAGTTTTACAAAGGTGTACAAAACAAACGTGGCACGAGGGCTGAGAATCTGAGTGGAATTTGAAAAAAAAATTTGTATATTTGCATGTCATAGGATGGGATGTTCTGAATGTCAGCTTTCAAAAAACTTTTGTTGTTGTTGTTGTTGTTTTTTCCTCACAAAGCTAAGAAACTGTTATTCTTATGTAACAGTGCTAATGGAGAGAAAAGGCTGAGTCTAAACTTACAGAACTAGAATTCAGGGAGTACTTTTTTCCTAGCTTCCCATCAGCATACTGGGCACAGGTTGATGCCCTAGCTTTGCATGCTGCTAGCTTCATATTGTTTTTACTGGATGACACTTTAAATCCACTACAAATGTTTTCACTAATTCAGCAACATGTAATAGGTCTAAACTGTTGTCCTGTGTAGGGAATGGTATAGTAAAACTGAATCCTTAAAGTACAGCTTGAAAACTTTTGCTCTAGTATTGTGAGGTACCTCTTGGTCATGGAAATGGCATTCCAATCACCAGAATGTAACAGCTCTTTCACCAAATTTTAATGGTAAATTTTAGGCTAGTCTTACTCTTGGACTAATATAAGTTGAAGAACAACCCCCCACCCCAAACCAGACAATCCCCAAACAGGAAACCTTTGATACAATTTCTCTCTGTAATATAAAAAGAAAAATCCAAAATAAAATGGCTTTCTGTGAATATATTATTCTCTTCAGACTACATTATTATGTCTGAGATAAGCCCTGATCTTGACCATAGCATAGATTGCCATGCCATCATGTACTTTTCAACATCAACATGTGGTTCTATTGATACTAAAATGTTTGCTTGCAATAAAATATTTTATTGTGTAAGTTTTAATTACAAACATATTCTTGGTATTATTTGTTGGATTAAAGTCATACTATGTGTATAATCTATATCTTAGCTCACATTGGCTTTTCACATTTGGAAGACAATAAAGAGTAGAATTGGATATTGAGAATACCAGATGTTGATCATAAAAGGGCTAAAGAAACATTATGTTAAGATGTCACAAAATTGGTTTTATTATTAATTAATTAATTAATTAATTAATTTTAGTTAATAGCTGACCAATTTGGTGAATTTCTTAAAGTAATGCATGCAGAAAACCTCAAAAACATGAACATTAGCTGTATGGATATTATGTAAATAAGAATTCAAAGTAATAATTTTCTAAAGATTGGGAAATTCAAAATGATAACTGATTATTAGTATCTTATGTTCTTTGTTGTTGTTGTTATTATTATTTTTTTAATTAATCTCAAAAATATCTCTTTAGATAATGCTTTACTTTTTCTGCCTGGGTATTTAAGTGCAGACCTCCTCAAATACTTAAATAGAAGAACACCTGCAGAATAAAAGTTTGACGTTAATTTTCAATGTAATGCCCTGTTTCTTCTCCAAATCCAAGAGAGAAGCACAGTTACATTTGTGTGGTCTAATCTAGTTTTTTATCTACATGACTGACCTTAAAAAAAGTACACAGTCAAATTTATATTCAGCATGTATAGACAGAATGAAAACAGTTGAGAAATACTGCTTATTACTCGGTTATTTTAAATACAGAAAGTAAAATGGTATGCTAGACTAGCTTCTTGGCAAATTACTACAATGGACAGATGGTTTTTCATTATCTGTTATACAGAAATACAAGGCTAGCAACTGTGTTTTGTATTGATGCTTATTCATCTGTGTGAGAGTAATTTTCAGACTGCTTGTCCAGAAAACATTCTAAATCTTCCTTTGCATCTGCAGAACATCTGCTTAAACTAGGATTGTCAATGTCAATATTTTATTGTTAGTAAGCCACAGGCTGTCTTAATATCTTCCCAAAGCCAAAGAAATGAGTATAAAATAGGATTTCAGGGATGTGATCCAGGGTTTGCTGTCTAGATGCATTCTTCACTTCAGATGCTGTGTAAAATCTTACTCAATATGCACTCTACTCCTGATAACATATGGTTTCAACAATTAGCACAGGAAAAAGCAATTTCTCTTTGTAACAGTTTATAAATGGTGGGGAAGAGATGAATTCAGTTTAGATATTTATTTAAACAATATGTTTGATGGCAAGAAACATTGTAAACAATAAAAGGCCTTGTTGTAAACATCTTTGTAGGATGCACTCCTCAGTTAATTACTCTAAGGAGAGAGACAGAAGATTTCACATCTACATTTACATTTTTTAAAGATCTAAATTGCAGTCTGTCTTTGAAAGCCTCGGTATGGAAGTTACTAGCAGATAACAAGTTTTTTCAGTTCCCTTTGGAATTTCATTAATACTTTGTGTGCCAGTGTTGCTGTTTTCTATTGTCTCCCTCCATCTGATGGGCATTGGAAGCATAAGCCAATGTATTAATGACACCTATGAAATGCCAGATGGGCTCTGTTATTAATGTAGGTTGTAATCAACTAAGAGCACTAGCTCTCTATTTAGAGTTTTTCTTTTTTTTTTTTTTTTTTTTTTTCCTCTTGATCAGTTGCTTCACTTCTAAAGATTATTCCTTCTGGCTTGTTAAGATCTGAAAATTTACTAGCAGAGAAAATGCTATGGCAAACAGTCATTCACATTCACAGCCAGTACCATGAACAATAAAAAAAGCCTGCTGTTGTTAAAGCCCTTTAAAGACCATCTTGCTTATTTATATATTTGTTGGAAACTGTTACTTTTGGAAATTAACACAAAAAGAATATGATATTGCACATTTAGTCAAATAGATTACAGCAATATTCAGCCAGCCAGCATAAAATGTCAACTGTCTTACCTTCATTCAGGTAAAGAACAGAGCACCCAAAAAACAAGGGCAAGTTATGTAAGTGTAAAGTTTAATAAACAGTTTGAACTATTTCTTTTTCTAACCTTCATGTATGTGTACATTGTTAGGACTCTCACTAGACTTCAATTTTTTTTAATTTTTTTTTATTTTTTTTTTTTATTTTTAAAGGTAGTCTTTTTATCCCACAGAACTTTGGGATTTAAAAAGATACTGAGTAAATCTCTAGAGTTAGTGACATGTAAATGTAGTATTGAAGGTTCAGGCTCAAGACTTGAACTAAATTTTCCTGTTTTACTTACCCCAAATTTAAGAACTGAATCTAGCTCTGTTACATCCTAGATGAGAGTCCCAATTATCAGACATAATCAAAATTAGAGGACAGTGGTGTTATAAATGAAGTCTCAACTCAATCTGAATTTAGTAATATTTATAAAAGGAATATTTATAAAAGGTATGAAAGGTGTTATAAATGAGGTCTGAATTCAATCTGAATTTTGTAATATTTATAAAACAAATATTTCTAAAAGTTATAAAAGGCAAGTAAACAGCGCTGGGTGTGCGAGGAGTCTACGCTCCACCAACACGCACGCACAAACATCAAGCATCCTAAGTACATGTATACAGAACATTGCTTTACATAATAACCCAAGTATGCGTATACATACATACAATCAGGATAGGTAACAAACAATCCTTTAAGTTCCATAACTTAAGAGTCTCCATTTTCCATTCCTTTTGAACAATATGTCTCGCTTTAAGTTGTCAAGCAACTCAGTCTTCAGGCCTTATGTATCCCATGCTTCCCAGATTGAAGAAAAACATGTCCATCTCTTTGTGAAGGCCAAGAGGCCTGGGTCAAAAGGCACGTCCAGGTCAGTGTGATAAATTAGTAGGGGGGTTGTTCATTGTCCTTGAGAATTTGAAGAATCTACTGAGGAGATAAGGTTTCGCAACTCACGGCATTGTGACATGAGGATTAAGCAAGTAGACAAACTTCCCCCACCTGAACACGAGCACAATGCGTGATCACTGGAGGAAGAATAATGACCCCCAACAACAGACTGCACAGCCTCAGAACAAGTCTCGACAAGTCTCGAAAAGCCTGAACTTGAATGCTATAAAACAGAGACACTGGAAAGGGAAGATGCGTGTCGTGGTGGAGCGGAGACTCCCCAGCCGCCCAGCGCTGTTTTGCTTGTGCCTGCTTACTTAATTAATTAATAAAACACTTCTGATAGACCAGAAAATTTACATGGTCTCACTAATAACAGTCAGCAGGGGGAGGAACAGCAAAGGCCTGCGATGGCAGTAGCAGCAGAGGGGCCGATGGCGTAGCAGTCTGATCAGTAAACGAGCCTGCAGTTCCCTGCAGGCTCTGCAAACCACACTGTCTGGCAAACCACACGTTTCTCACTGTGGCCCCACACGGCTCTAAGGCCTCAGAGACTGCTCGCCAGGTGCCGAGCAATCCCACTGCAACCTTGACGTTTTTAGTTGCAGAGTCCCACACCTTGACCTCAATTTGGTCCCATATTTCAGGATCATAAACTGTCTGATTGTTAAGAAGGAGAATAAGCTGTAAGGTTACCAGGCCAATCTTTATTTCTAAGGACGCATGATTTCCCATAATGCGCAACTGCTTACCGGCGAGGGGCAGCTGTGTGCACGGGTCCGCTTCTCTCAGCTTGAGCTTCTCTCCAGCTCCGGTGCGCCTGTTTCCAGCAACTTTCAGTACGAGCTTCTCTGAGCAGTTTGCTGAGTTTGGCTGAACCAATCTTCATGAGGTGATCAATGTGCCTGTTCCCGTCCTGGTCTCCATTCTGCTAGCCTGTTCCTTTACATTCCTCTTTCCTGTTTCTTTATTGATGACGTAACTTCATCGTGTTGCTTTTTTTTTTTTTTTTTTTTTTTTTTTTTTTTTTTTATCTTGAGGGCAGGCTCCCCTCTTACACCCTTCTCTCCACAGCAGTTCTTTTTAAAACAACTTTTCATTGGTCAAACAACTTTGAATGTAACAACAACAGCAAACACCCAGAAACTTCCATGCTTTAACAGCTGGAGAACAAGCAACCAGAGACTGCATGGAGTCTCCTGAATCACCCTTCTTTGTTCCCTCTAAACTCTTTACATTCCTGATGGCCTCATTGTTAAGAGTCTGATGTTGTCATCAACCACGGGGCTTTCTGACCCCCATGGCCACACTCCCAAATATCCCCCTTCTTTATTAATATCAATCATTTTCTCGACACGAATTACTCCATATATAACACATGTATCAGCTACTGTAGCGTGAATGTAGTGTGTCTGTGCATTTTAGTACATTACTGAAAATAGCTGTATTATATTCCCTAAAATGGAGAAATATTTCTATAGAATGCCAAATTCACCCTTTCAAGTCTTCTGCATTTGGCTAATTTCAATGAGAGGTTAGTCCTGATCTCATTATATCAGTGATAACTTAATTATGAATGATAAATCCACATGGATGTGAGTAAATGTCATCCTCACCCTCTAATGGCAAACGTTAAGATACAGGTCTGTATTTTTATAAGTGCTCTCTATTGTTTGAGCTCTTCTTTCATCAAAATAAGTGGTCAAAACTATTCTTGTTCAGTAAAAGCAGTATCTGGGCAATGATGACTTATTTAGAAAATTCTGGGCGTAAAATTTAACTGTCTTTCCCCAAATCTCAAAGCAGTTCATGTGCTTGCATTCCAGACATCTTATAAACAATAACCTAGCGAGCTTATTTAGAATTGAGAAATGTATTAGAATTGACAGAATCATTCAAACGTTTTTATCAGTTCCTGCTGATGTTAAGTGGAAGTGACTTAACAGAATGGATATATAGGAGGAATTAAGTTTTTCAAACACGCAAATGGCAGTTCAGTATCTAAGTCTCATTGACTTTGGATAGGAGCTGAATGGCTAACTGATCTCTGTGCCTTTGAAAGTAAAAGATCAAGGACAAAATTTGCTGAGACATGACAGATTGTGAGGGAATACTAGTAGGTACAGGTAACTGTTGACGGGTCTGAAAATGAAGGCAGTCTGACAAATATTCTTTCCTGATTGTGACATTTAACTTTCTGACTGAAAACACTGTTGCTGAGAGTCTCCTTTTTCTGCCATCAGGTGTTGTGTTTTGTTGTTCTTGTTTGTTTTTTAAACAGTGGACAAAACTGAATGAGCAATTTATCATATAAAGGGATGTCCGTAATCTAGTGCTTACCTTTGTGTGTTTTTCACCTGTGCTTTTGTTCCTTTGTCTTCCTGATCACATTAATTTTGTTCAAGGTGAAGGAAGAACAACATTACTAACATATTTTGATGCAGAAAGCTTCAAAAGTCCTATTTCTGGGCACACATATTATATTTGCACAAGAACCTGTGAAAATCATCTTGCACAAAATCTCTTAGGAGGTATTATGCAAAATGCCTGATCCATCACAAAAGAATCCTGTGAGCCATTTTCTTTCATTTTAGAGTTTGAAATTAAACGTATACATTTCTCTTCACAGAGAGGGACATAAATGACAGTTTATACATAAATGACTGGCAGGGCAGCACAAGAAGCAGAAGAGCCCTTGGTTCTGTGCAAGCATTGCTCTACAATAACTGAAACACTGGTGTGTGGTTGTCACCATTATTTTCATCCTAAGTCCCAAACATGGCACCATACCAGCTTTAGTGAAGAAAATAACTGTCTCACAGCCCAAACCTTGACATTCTTATATTCTAGACATGAGTAAACTTCATTGCCTTTATTTTATTTTGATATAAAACATTCTGAAAGTGCTATTTTTATTTCTCTCTAGAAACTTTACGCACTTATTTCTCTTTTTTTTTTTTTTTTTTTTTTTTTTTTTTCTCCTTACAAACACAGGGTACGCATAAATATATTTGCTGATATGTATTATTAAGACACCTAATTACATGGCTTTCCTTTGATACCCCTTATTTTGCATAAGGATTGGCATTCAGGTCTAATATGAGAAAGTGAATTATAGGTATAGGTTGCAGCTGTGAAGGTGTTCTGATTGAAAGATGCACTGGGAAAATGTAAATATGTACTAAAGCAGCTACTTTAGTTGGTGCTTCTTTCAGATAACTAGCATACTCTGGCTTGTAATTGCAAGTGCAAGGACATAAAACACAAAAGATGTGTTTCTAGGTCTGTATTTTGAGATAACATCCTGAACAAAGCCCTGAATACACTGAGTTGCTCTGTGTTTCATTTACTCTGGCCTTGATCCACTTGAAAAGAGTCTATCCCAAGAATATGATTCTTAGATTCCTGGTCAAAGAAAAACTTCAGTTTTCACTAGTTATATCCTAAGTGTATAAACTGACAGTGTTTAGTGTTGTGACTGCCACAGCTGGCAAAAGCTTCTTGATCCCACTTCACCTTAAGACCACTATTGTTCTGTAGTTATTTGCAGAGGTGGTTTTTCATTTAGGAGTGACAAAGGGATCCAACTTCCCTTTTTCAGTTGCAGATGTGTGCATTTAATAAATTGATATACAGTTATAACGTTGCTCTAAAAGATGGAAAGGTTCATCAACTGCCTGTCAAGATTCCAGGAGAGACAGCTTCATTAAATGTCAAGAACAGCACTATGTATAGTTATATGATTTGAAAGGAATCTGTATTGTACTTTATTTTTTACATATATTAATTTAGGTATGATACTTATCTCTGTGAGGTAAGATTGAAATATTATAAAGCAAAGGGGAAAAGAAACTAACCCTTCATTTGATTCTTCCCTATTTTCCAATTTGTAAACCTGTAGTAGGTCTGTCCCTCTTGTAGTGGGAAATTGTTTAGAAAAAATAATTTCAGTCAATCTGCTGGAAGTTTAGGTTTCATAACATTGAACGCTATTTTCAAAATTGCAAATAACTGTAGGTTATATAAACTAAATCAGACTAGTGTTTTTGTTTGTTTATTTTATATTTTGAGAAGGCTTTACCTAATTTCACTTTCACAGTGTGTTTCCTTAGATGTGAACAACAATACTACAATATTGATCTGAGATTATTATTATTTTTTTTTAATCATTGATTATAATGATCTTTTCTACCTATCTTGGTTTGGCATGAACTTTTAATTTCTGTGTGAACTTTTTTCCTGTGCTAAGGGTTTAATTACCTACATCTCCCCTTTACAAAGAACATTGCCTTCCACATCTTAATTTGACCAAGGACGAGCTTGTAAGCATGTGGAATGAAACCATTCAACCACACACATTTTTCATCTTAGTGCAAAGCAACCTTTTCCTAGGGAATATTTTGTGTCAAAATTTCAAGTAGAAGAAAGAACTAATAACACAAAGTAGGTGCATAAATGAATGTTACCACATTTAAAAAAAGCATTAGGCTTTTCTCTAATATTATAACTTGTGAAAATATATTTATTTTTTTTTACACACCAAATGATATTAATTTATAGCAGCTGAAGTAATGTAATGTGAGGTGCACAGTCTGTACCTTTGGTTGCATTAAATATTTGAAAAACAAGTATTAAAAAGAACAGAATTAAACTCAGAACTATTTGCAAAAATACAGCATTATTGGAATATTTCGATCCTTCTGGTAAATACAGAAGGACCAAAACCGATAATATTGACTATAAACATTTAAACAAAATCCTCACAGACACAATCTCACTTAGGTGTACCTGCTGAGATTTTTTTTAATATGTAAATATTTTTGGTACTAATTCCAGTATTAGTGGGATGATTAACAAAGGTAGGTTAAGGGTTATTGGTAGGGTGAATAAAGTAGCAAGTACATGTATTTTACCAATCAGTTTTTGAATGCTTTCCAAAACGTACTTCTTGAATCATTCTGAATGATGACCTGAGGACAACCCTGTCAACCTCATGTCACTGAAGAGTCTCCTAAATCCTTCAGTTGCTGCTTTTTTATACAAAACAGAATTAACTCTTACAGATTTATAGTGTAGAGGCACTGTATCCTAAGAGCATCCTACATTATCCAACCCTTAGGTGTACCCATATTTAAACTTCCAAGGATCAATATGACATTCTCACTGTGCTTTCAGAGATCCCCTTCAGCCTTCCTGTTCATTAGTAGTAGTGCAGATCTGATTCATGTCAGCACAGTCGCAACTTAATTTCTGTGTGGCACTTTTAGTTGTAGGATTTTGATGCTAATCTATTCCAACCAAATAAATAAATAAATGTTGAGTGTTTTCTGTTGGATGTATGAAAATTTCTTAGACAGTTATTTCTGTATATTGATTTATGGATTACAACATGATGAGATTAAATTTGTAGTTGCCGTATGTGATTTAACATTGCTTGAAATGTTGTGATCCTCAAAAATGTATGTTTCAGAACTCATCATAATCTGAATGACAGAGAGACTTCCTTAAATGTAGGTGCTAGTTACCTAGCAATTTCCTTCTGTGTTAATTGGAATAAACAGCTCATCAAGCCGACCTGAAATTTTAAGGTAGTGACATTGCTCCTTATGGATGTTTTCTCAGCATGATATGTGTAGCCTTGTGGTTATTAGTACAGCAGGTAACTGAGTTTTCTTGACACTTGTTCCAGCCATTTGCTCTGCTGCAATTTTACAGATACAGATTAATGCTGAGCCTTATACTGCCATGAGAATGCCCTTGACAAATTAGCCTGCTGAGTCTGCATATAAAAGGAGGTCTATGAACTGATTTCATCTCAGTTTATAACCTTAAATTTCATGTTATTTGTAGCAGAAAGTTCTAGAATGTAAGGATACTAGACAAATCAGTGTTGGATCCTGTTAAAATTAGTAACTAACTTTTCTTTTTTTGCAGTACCATTTTATTTTCGTCTTCCTTTTATGATTGCATTGCTCAAAATAATTTTTGAATATAATATTCCAGTTTTTGTGACAATGAATATTTTTAATTATATATTTTTTATTTTGCTAAAACAGCATAGGATTAGCTTTGTCAATGCTACCGAGAAAATAATATGATGACATTGCTTCTCTGTGGACAAAGAAGGTGTTAACTACTGTGACTAGTTATCTCTGGAGAACTGCTACTATATTATGAAAACTGTCTGTATATGTCATGAGTCTGCTCATTATATATAAGTATATATAAAAATACTGCACTGTATTGTATGTAAACTCTGAGTTAGAGTTTGGGCATTGATGGTACCACTGTGTGTGTTCTCAGGTATATTTTCCACAGAAGCTGCATGGCTTGCATTTCTCTTACCGTGTTTTCTTTAGCACAGTTTAGCAAGATAGGTAATGGGTAGCAAATGAGTAACCATAGGAAGGTTAGGAAGGTCAATGGGACTGGGAAAAGGTTATGTACCATCCTGAATCAAAATCCTTGATCTGACTGTGTGATATGTACTGCCAGGTCAATAACTAATAACATATTGTAAGAAAAATGATCAGCTTCCAGCCATCTGATCCACATATTTTGTATATTAAAAGGAGGAATGTAATTTCTTGTATTGAGAATGGATTTTTGTGGTGAAAAGTGGACTCTGAAAAGGGTCTTCGTCAGCATTTGGCCAAGTTGCAAAATTGGCAAAATGAGAAGAATAGACTCATTTTGTTTTACTTACGCAACTTTAATGACAGTGTACAGGAAATGTCTGTGCAAGACTTGTTTTTTAACAACAACAAGTGTTGTTGTTGTTAAACAGCCAGAAACAGCCAGAATCAGAAGACAATCAAAGGTTAGTTGCTGTCCTGCAATGGAATACTGTCTTCTCAAATTTGCAACAGTGAATTTAAAGCAGAGTTATCACAGATTTATTGGTCTTCACAATTCCCCATTCCTTTTATGATTATCGTTAATTTTTTACTGTTGGTTGTTTATTTTTAAACATCATGCCATTTTATCTGTCTATAGAGAAATGGTTACACTTATATACAGTGGCACATTAGTTAATTCTATATCTACGTAGAACTGGGGAAGTTCTGGCAACTGGGGAAATAAGACTTGAAAATAGCTATTAAGGTTACCAAAAGGGGAAAAAAATACACTTCCTTTTTTTACAGTAACAGGAAGGGCAACAACAGTTGTTGTACATTAATGTTATTTACTTCTAATTATAAATATGCCTAAGTCTTCATAATATGAAGTGATAAAACTTTTGCTTACATTAGTAGCTTTTATGCTACTAATTGATGTAACATTATAGTAATGATAGTAACATTGATGTAAAGAGGGGAGGGAGGTGTGTGTGGGAGAAAGAAATAGAATAGACACAACTAGAGCATTTTAAGTTCTATAATAATTCTCTAGAAAAGCTTTGGTGTAAATAAGCAGGTCTGAAAAATGTTAGATTAGTTCTAACGTAAAAAATCTGCAGGAAAGAATCAGACTGGCTGATTGTCACTGATTTTACTCTTAAAGGAAGTTCTGTTGCAAACAGTATTTGTGATATTCTTTTTACATATCAGCCTTCAAATCTTTCATAGCTGGACAGTTTTCATAGACAATCACAGAAAACTTCAGGTCATTCAATAAATGCATTAAAATGCATGTAAAAGTTTCTTCAACAGATGAGGAATCAAGTCCATTTTTTTCAAATTGTGGGTTGTGTTTTTATTGCAGATTGTGTAAAAGTAGGAGAAAGAATATTTTCTACAGGGAGGCTTAGCAGAGGAGAACATCTCAAATTCCTTTCCTCCTTAATGCAAAATGAAAAGAACTTGAAGCTTTATAAACTTAAAAATATTGTGGAGACCTACCAGAGTTAAACCAATTCAATGTAACTGAACTTTGCTCTCCTATGTGTTGGCCTGTTTTGGGATATTGGCTAGCTATTTAAAAGAAAGCTCAGTTCAGTTTTATAGTTTTGAAAAATATGGAAATCCAAAGGGAGAACGAAGTGTAATTCAGGATGCGGGATGAAATGTTACAGTTTCTCCAGGGATAAAATATTCTCTTGGCAAAATGGTCTTCCCTTTGAAAACAAACTGCACACACAAGTATAATAGAAAGAAAAAAAAAAAAAAAAAAAAAAAAGCAACACTTCAGGTAGAATTAAACATTAATCTTAATATTTCCAGGCACACTATCCCTAAATCCCAACTCAGGCTAGAATACACAATTCAAATTCCATTTGATAGTCCATAATGCAGGGAAATAACTCCTTATTTTTCTTAACAAGACTATTCAGGTGGCCAGAGATTGCATGTTTGCTGGAGAAATCTTTTAATGGGCTGCTTTTTCCCTTCCAGAGTTATGAGAGAGAGGAGCTGGGGAAGATAGGAGCTTTGGCTCCTCCTTTAACAGCATGCTATATACTGCAAATGCATTTGGCATAAGGTGGTAGTTAAAGATCCAACAGGACTGATGAAAAGTAGTTCCTCCCCTTTTACATCCAAGAAAGCTTGTTTTCCCTTGTCCTTTGCGAGCCTGATATCTGCATTGCACTCTGGAAGCTCATGTAAATGTTTAGCTGTCTGATGTTTCCACATTTGCTTTATCTTTCTCAGTCCAGAGATAATCTTATTCTTCTAAAATTTAAATGCCCCTCCAAGAGGAGCGCATTGTTGCTGAAAGGAAAAAAAAAATTATGAAGAAATATTTCACTTGGGTTATGGGAACTTAATGGACAATTTACTTCTGTAATACTTACGGTTGTTATAAAGAAGAATTCTAGCTTATTTTTTCCAAGACTCCTGCATATTTTCCCAAAGATAGTGGTTTTATATTTGTTTACTCTTCAGTTATGCTTTTGGAAATAGCTGATAACATATACTGAAGTGTTCAAATCTTCAGTTTTGTGCAGTGCTATTTCAAGATTGTCCTCTTCAATAAAAAGTTAATTGATTAGAAGTAATTGTAATGTAACAACAACCTTGTTAGTCCTTCATGTTCTGAGATGTTGCCTTGCCTTCTTTAACTTTCTTCAAATATATTGGGCTGAAATGGGCAGAGGCAAATTTGTATTCAAATATGTAGGAATTAGGTACTGTAAGACTACACGTTTGTGGTTCCTGTTTTGCAGGTCACACGGTTTAAATCAACAGAAAATCTACACATTCATGTTACTTACTAAATTTGAAACAATATTTGAAACCAACTTGCTGAGCTAATATCATGGGAATGTAAATGTTTTACCCTGTGTCTCTAATTATTGACATTTCAGGGTAAAAATAAGGAAAATTCTAGCTGCTTGTATTATATACAAATCTGTCAAAGATAAATCCGAAATAAAAAAATATATAATGATGTGGAATTATAGTACTGATGTCTTTGAAGATATTAGTCCTAGAAATGTATTTAAAAACAAACAAAAAAAGTTTTTTTTTTTTTTTTTTTTTTTTCCTAAAGATATTATGGTGTAAAGAAAGAACAAAGGGATTTTAAAGGACCATGTCTCATTGAGTTAACTCTCAATTTTAATCAACACCTATTTCTCTAGATCAACATGTTTTTTCTAGATGCCATATTTCTTCTAGATGAAAAGTGTGTTCTCACACGCTTTTTGTCTTCAGAATTAACACACATTTGGTTCTACACAAGCCAAAAGTGGAGGATCAGCCTCTGTGAGATCTCTGCTTCCTTTTAGTAAAGAAGACACTCTTTATAATGTGTGTGTTTCTGACTCTGAGAAATAGCTGGTTGTATGCTACTCTATATCTCAAAGCAGGGAGTATGACAGAGTTTGCTTTTACTTTTGTTTGGCCATTTTAAAATATTTTAAAACAATGATTAAAAATGAATGGTCCCACAGGCAAATTTTATAGCCTTCCCTTTTGCATTTTTAACATTAATTGACCAGTTTCAATATGAATGAAAAGTTACTTCTAAATAAACACAAGGTCACATTTTCAGCAAGGAAAAAGGTGCTCATCTTTTGTTTCATACTTCCATGGGGAAGAAATCAAGCTTTCTACCTGCTTATTACACCAGTCAGTATCAGGGGATATAGGCTTCTCCTCTCAATTGCCTCTTTCTTTCTGGTTCCCTATTAGTGACAGTATTTGATCACAAGTTCTCCTCCATGCTCTTTTAAACTGTCTTCTTTATATCATGCTTCAGAAGAGTCTTGCCCACTATTCTTGAAAATGTTCATGCTTTGGATCAATTTTCCTTAAAATGTTAATTCTATCTGCAGTAGACCTATGATATCAGCCTTCATCATCCATTTACTAATTTTTGAAAAGTTATTTTCAGTTGTTCAAAAATCATGCAATTTCTACCATGATATTTCTAAATATCTGCAAACTTATTTAATTACCTTCTTTTAAATCTTTTCACGTAACACCTCTCTGCTGTTACATCCACAAGAAGCCCTCACAGTCCTCAGGCAGCTTGTATTTTGAGACCACATCCCATGACTGTGACCACATTTGTTCTTGTTTTCTTGTATTTTCTAATGCGTATTGATTTCTTTGCTTTAATTTCTGATTGCAAACTCTGAAGTGGAGATAGATTTTTGGGTGTTTTTACAGTACAGGATCCAGGTGGATACTGGGTCTAGACTAAAGCAATCCCCACAATGAAATAAAACTTTGATATAAACTTTGTAGAGGGACTCTTGGGTTGTGTCAGTATTGGAGACACACCTGTGAAATTTCTTCATATAGTTGTGAAAATTTCATATCCTTCAGCCCAGATACTGTTATAGAACTGTTATCACTGTTGCCTTGCAATTTAAATGTCATGGAATTAGTTCAGAACATTTCCTAAGACAATTCAAAAATTTTTCATGCAATGTCTTAAAGCAGTTAATCCTTTCTTTATGACACCGGGGAATCAAATCCTACAAACAGATCTCCCCCATGAGAAGATTTTTCTTTCCATGCAATGTGCAAAACATCTTGCATCCACAGATGTCTTGATTTTTATTTATTTATTTATTTAAGATTTTAGGACTCTTAAAAGTCTTTCTAACAGTTGTGCAGTTCCACAGCATTTTTACTGCTGCGTACTTTTCCCTGCTTCCATATGCCATGAGTTGTGACATATTGCTTACAAAATATTTCTGATTGTTTTTCTTTATGAGTTTGAACACAGTAATTGTAGTACTTGGGTATGCTAAATCAAATTTAGAAAATTAAAGCATATTATTAGGATGTAATCCCTTCCATGTAAATTCTGGTTAAGGTTAATGTGACATAAGCTCCACTGCTATTCTCTCTAAGTCACAAACTGTGCGGTAAAAAGTATTAAAATGATTTATTTGATGATACCTGTTGGGTCTTTGGGGAGAACAAATAACGGGATTAAAGCAAAGAATGTACTGCAAGAATTTGGCAGGAAGGTCTATAACAAAAGGAATATGTAACTGTCTTTAATGAAAGGCAAGCAACTGAAAGCACCTTTTGGACTGAAATACAAAAGGTTTTAATGTAGTTTCATTCGTTGGGACCTGTAAGATCTGTTTAGTACTTAAGTTTAGAATAAAATGCAGTGTCACTGGAAAATGATAGTATTCAGATAAGAGGAACAGGTAAAACTGTTGTTGCACTGGTTCTGTTTCTTGTCCAGTTACTGCATGCTTACTAAATTGCAAGAGAATTTGGACTTGATCATCCCTGCCTCAAGCTAAATACAACATAGGCAACTGAACTTCCTGGTTTTCTGAACTATCTGACCTCTTCTGTAAGCCTATTTGCAATCCTCTGTTGCCTGCAGAGGATTAAAACTCTTGGCAAGACAATATAGGAAAAAAAACAACAACTGTATACTGCAAAATGATAAAAAGAATTACTATGGATAGATAGTGAGGCAGGAACTTGCACATCAAAGTATTCACATTAGTTTAAAATGGTTGCTGTTCTGGCATGTTGATAATACAGCATGAAACTGAGTTATGTTTCGATTGACAAAGTGTATGGCTGCATTGTCAGATGGAAACATCTGACTTACTGAGGCATTGTCCTATGATCTTCAGATAATCTCTTAAATTAAAAATATTTGGAATTTGTTGATAACTAGTTTATTTTAAAAAGTATTCTGATTATTTACTATCATCTAATAATGACTTTGAAGTTGCTTGAAGCATAGCAGAACTTATTATTTTATTGGACTATGAAAGTGTAGCACAGGAAATGGTTGTCCAAACGTATTTTTTACCCATCCATCTTTATGAATTGCAGAAATGCATCAAAGCTCCTATAAGATATAATGCAAGTGAATCTTCTGTTTCCTTCTACTGAATTTTAAATTTATCGTTGCCAGTGAATGTAGGTCATAGTCTAAATTAGTTTTGTAACCCTGCATCTTGTACTGAATGACAGCATTGTTACTGTCATGTAGAGCAGTTACTAAGAGTAGCCCTTCAAGTTTCTGAACATTCTTAGTCTTAGTCTATGCTTATTATCTATAAGTGACAATGGTTAAATATTGGTGTTAAATACAGTTACAAAGCTATGATTCTATGATTCTTCTAAAAACCCAATTCCATAAGCTTTGCCAATTTAATCAAGATGTAAATTTTACCATGTAATCTGTGTTCATTAAAGAAATTCATTTTCTACATTCTGAAAAGTTCAAATCACTTTTGTGCAACATACAGAAGAAAAAGCATTACAGAAATTGCTGGCAGCTAATCTATTATAAGCAGTACACAGTCTTGAATAGTGCTCATCTGTCTATCATTATCTTTCCAACTATGGCCCCTCACTACAAGAAGGACATCAAGGTGCTTGAGAGAGTCCAGAGAAGGACAACGAAGATGGTGAACAAGTCCTGGAGAACAAGTCCTACGAGGAGGGGCTGAGGGAGCTGGGGAAGCTGTTCAGCCTGGAGAAGAGGAGGCTCAGGGGTGACCTTATCGCTCTTTACAGGTACCTTAAAGGAGGCTGTAGCGAGGTGGGGGTTGGTCTGTTCTCCCACAAGCCTGGAGGAGGGAGAATGGGCTAAAGTTGCAACAGGGGAGGTTTAGGTTGGATATTAGGAAGAACTTTATTGAAAGGGTTGTTAGGCATTGGAATGGGCTGCCCAAGGAAATGGTTGAGTCACCATCCCTGGAGGTCTTTAAAAGATGTTTAGATGTAGTGCTTAGTGATATGGCTTAGTGGAGGACTGCTTAGTGTTAGGTTAGAGGTTGGACTAGTTGATCTTGAATGTCTCTAGACAATTCTGTGTTAAATCATACCACAGAGATGTTCAAGGAGATCCCTGGCTGGGATGCTCTAAGAGTATCTCTACTGTAGCTCACCAGAAAGTCTCTAGACCACCAAGGATGGCAAGCATTTATTTCATTTTATGTTGTAAAAGATGTCCTTGAGCCCCTCTCCCACAGATTTTTGCTCTCTTTGAGATGCTGTTGTGCCCTCCATTTTTCCTTCAATTATCTTTCTGCCAAGAAAGTTTGTCCATGGGCTGACTGCATGCTTGTCTCAAAGTCAGCAAAACTAGCCAGAGGACAAAACATAGTCAATTCATGGGGGATTTTTTTTCCCTTCTTTTAGATTTGCATGTATAAATTGATGACCTTATCCAGACTGGAGTTGAAAGACCACACAGATATATCACAAAAAAGACTCCAAGCAACAGCTGAAAAAATCCTTTGCTGTCTTTGCTGTGGAAGAAACCCTGTTTTCTCCTATTTCATACAGTCCTGGACAAAGGCAAGGTCTTTCACAAATGGTAGATATAAGGCAGTGATTTTTTAGTCAGCTAAGTTCTATGAAAGTCAAATTACTTGGCAAGAAGGTGATATTCTGTCTTGTGGTCTATTCTAACATCTCTGAAACTTCCATCTATTAGACCATGAAGTACAAGTAATGTCAGAAGTAACTCCCAAAGTAGCTACGCTGAGAGTATTTTGTCCCGAACTATGTAAAACTGCACTAAGAAAACATAGCTATGCCACAGTCTGTCCTTCCAAAGCAAGAAAAAAGTCTGCTTCCTTGCTATGGAGCTGACCTAGATAGAAATAATGTAAGGTAGCCCACAATTTAATGAGAAATTCCCAGATGAAACAGTACACAAAATGCCACAAAGCCTATTCATAGTTCTGTAAAATGTGTTGTGTCCATTCTTGCCTCCAGTTCTCAAGACTGTGAGCTGTCTTTAGAGTAAGACCAGCACTTGCTCTTGTGGTGTAGCTGTGCTGGTCTGTCCCAGCTGGCATTCAAGTGTAGGAGTGAGGCAGGTGCTCCAGTGATTAACTCCTCTTCAGTCCCTCCTTGGCTGCCCATGTGGGATGTCCTTTGAGTTCCTGTTCTGGTACCTTGCTGGAGGAGAGGAGCCCTGGAGACAGGGACTTTAAAAAGGGAAGAAATGGAACCATAAAGGAATTGCCATTGGGACCCCTGCTACAGTTGATACTGACAAGATGTTCTGCCTTCATTGATTCAGATCTGATAAATACTGTGAGCCCAAGATTTTAATGATAACTAGATTTGAATTTTCGTACAGCATCATAAATTATTGAGAAGATGGATTGATTTTGTTGTTTCTCTTTTCCTCTGGATTTTACCTAGATGTTATCTGAGTGCTGGGAGAAATCATTTAAAAGAAAAATGTTTACAAGCAATTATGCATACTGAAGCAATCTACATAGCGTACAGAAGATTATGGTGATGTGGTCGATATTTGATTTGCACAATCCCCTGAAATACAAGGGTTAATTGTCTGTGGAGCTGTGGCATGTGGGTTAATATGAACAGATTAGATTACCATGATTAGCGGTGCCTGGGGAACAGCATAACATGATTCACCATTTAAACTGGTTTGCTGCTGCTAGAATGAAAACAACTTATGCAGAAAAAATCAAATGATCATTGCTGAGGAAATAGAACATGAATATAACATTCTGGAGGTAGCTTTTATATGTCTAATTCAGCCCAACTAAAACAATTCCCAAATCTGTTCTGAACTCAGAAAATATATCTGAAACAGAACCTTAAGGTGTTGCAGAGAGATGAATTGTCTGGACTATCATATTTTTCAATGATATTCTCTAAACGTCATATCTAAATATATAGAATGTTGAAGGTATATTGTTATTTCTTGTTTGTTTGTCTTTGGTTTTGAAGTGCACCATAATTATATGGAAATAATTTAATATAAACAATAATAAGAATTGGAAGAGTTACTTAGAGTAACAAATACCGAAGCCTAATTTTTTTTTTTTTTTTTGTCACATTTGATGAAAACTCTACATAGAAATAAAAGAATATTTTCAGAAGTAGAATTGTTTCCAGTTTGTGTTTTCAGACAGATAACTGTCATTCAAAGAAACTTTGCATACCAGGATTTTTCACCACATTCAATTTTTATTTGGAGTAAATTCTTTGAAAAAAAATCTTTAATATGAACATGTATGTTAAATGTAGGCATGTGTTTATATGTATACTCTCTCTACTTTCCTACTTGTCAATGATAAATGATTTTCAAAGCTAACACTTGCCATTAATTTTGGCTCTTAGTCATGCCCACTGGGTATTGTTTTAAAGATTTAATCACACAAATTATTTTGTGTTACTTACCAAGTAATGCTTGGACATTACGATTAGATAAAGACTGATCACGTAACACTTGTAATTGCTGTATATGCATCTTACTGCTAATGTGATTATATAAATTCATTGCTAATAATTAAACTGCATATAAAGTCTTTTTACTAGTGCAATTTCTTAAAGTAATTGTTCTAGAAATTGTTTTCCATTTTAGATTTAAAATTGTTCTTCATAAAATCTATTTATTAAAATTCGGACTATTTATATTTTATAATTAGTAGTCCCCAATGATCTTACTAAGGATTCACTTAACATTCGACAAATAGCTACTTAATAAATCTTAAGTGTCTAGCATTTAAGAGCAAGGTGTAGGGAAATAGAAAATATATCTGGTTCTTAGCTATACAAAGGAGTGGTAACAGTGAATTTATTTTATCATTTTATTCTGAACATGCGTACAAAGATAATCAAGAACTAAGATAAGGCTGAGTGAATTATTCATAGAAGACTAACTCAGATTCATCTGGACAGTGTATATGGCACTGCTTTGAAATTAACTCTCTTTGAAGTAAGAGTCAAAACTATATTTTTCACCAGGGAAACTCTTGGTGGGGAGCAGGAGTAGTTTTGGCTTAGTTGTTGCAAGCAGTTCATATTGGATTGTAGCAATGGGCAGAGCTAGAAGAAGAGAGGAGCATGATTTATAAGAAGAGGTGTGGTTTTGCCTTTCCCATTTCTTCAAAACAGTAAAAACATCGTGTCTCTCTCCAACACAGTCTCCAACATGTGTTCTGTCTGTCTTCACACTGAGGCAGCCAGTAAGGTTATAATTTATCTATCATCTCTTTGATTAAGATACGTGCTTTTTTTTTCTACCACTTTGCATATTTCAGTGCATGTTTAAATATATACAGATTTACTTGATGGCAAAAGGATCATTATTCTAACAAAATCCTATATTAATAATTTATTTTCATTAATGTGTATGTCACTTTGTAGTGTAATGTGACTTTGTAGTCAATTATTATAATGAGTTGGTCACTGAAAACATTCAAAGTAATACTTCAAAGAATTTCTTATCAATTCAGGTATGCCAAAATACTGAAAGGTTATAAGGAATATAATCTTTATAAGGTATTTCTTACTAAAAAGTTAGGCTGCTTTTTCTGTGTTGTTGGCACTATTTTAAGTAATTCTGAGCTTTTACAATGTGCTCAAAACAGTTAAATATTTATGCTCTTAAAACTGAATTTTTAAAGAACACTTTCTGTTTAAAAGAATCAGGTTTGCTTTGGTTTTATGGCTTGTCTTACGGGTTATAAGATGCATCTTTTCTTCAGAGGGGAAAAAATGCATATTTATATGTTTGCAAAGACTTTGTTCTGCTGAGAAAGCAATAGGTAACCTGAGTATAACTTTCTGTGTTCATCACTCTTTCTATTTTAAAGTGCTACTATTTACAATAATTTTGTTTCCTGTTAGGTCTGGAATTGTAAGGTATTTAAAACATAATAAAACCCCAGATTCTTTTCCCTGTTCCTCTAACAGCAGCACAAACATGGCTATTATGGTTTAAAATATAAATGAAGTACAACTTTTGATTTTCAGCAGGTACTCAATTGGAATTTCTGCAAGTGCAATACTGTAAGAATTGAAACACCTAGCTGATTTTGGCTACAGACATCTGTGTTTATGAGTCATTTATGTCCTCCTGCTTCTTTTTGTAGTTTCTACAGACTTTATGGAAAAAGAAGTACTTGTTTGTTTGCTTTGAAATTTGGCAATCCAGACAGGCAATCAAAGCAGGAACACTGTGGCCAATTTTCCAGGTTAGTGCATGCACAGATTCATTACATAGACATTCAGACATACCCAGAATACAGCCAGAGTTCTATGTTTTGGACCAAAGTTAATGATTTCAGCATGTTGTTATCAGCTGATTCCTTTCAGCCAACACGCCTCTTTTTTCATCTCAGTTCATCATCATTTTTGCATGGGATCATCTATTAAAAACAAAAAACAAGCAAACAAACAAAAAGCTGAACTACAAAATTAGGTAAGGAGCTTTCCTCCTATAAACTTTCCATGCTGGAGGAAAGTGTTATGCTCCAAAATACTTGTTTTTGCTTCTCACATTGCCTCCTAGAAACAATAGTGTGTGTGTGTGTGTCCATAATCCATAATCCCATGTTAACTTCAGAGAACAGAAAAAAAGTGGATAATTGTTAGGATTGACTGGGACTAGAACATTGTTCAAACTGTCACTGGATGTTGCAAGCATTTGACCACCTTTGCTTATGATTTTTAATTTGCTGTCAAATAACATACGTGAATTAAACGGTCATATTCCCTAATCTTCCAAAACCGCAGATTTGTAATGCAGTCATATAACACAGGAACATATAATACATTATAGTAACATAGTGTCTAAAAAAAAGATGTTTAGCAAAGCAGTAGGGTAAACATAATCTGCATTGTGGTATTTGTAAATTATTGTAATGCTATAGAATCTCATTCTCTATTTTTTTCATTTATTCACATGCTTTTTTATATTAACAAGGTAGTTTTTCTTTTGTTCAATTTTCATATCAGAGTGCCAGTGCAAGATCAAGATTTTTTAGTGTTACATTTGTATTTCAGTAGGCTTACTTATAACAGAATATTATGATAAATAATAAATTTTTGTGTGACCGTACATCCGAGTAAAGCATACTCTGGTTCATTCTCCTTAAATTTTCTCCTAATGTACCTACTGATTCACAAAATTCTGTCACAATTTAATCTTAACTCATTAGTGTAAATTAATTACAAGATTCTATACTGAATGAGAAAATTTTGCCTACCTTTCTTATAAACAAATTGTGAAGATTTATGTAACTATTGAAGTGTATTGTTAGGGAAGATATTATATAGTTGTTTATTTCATTCACATTATTAAAGCTTGTAACATTACGTTCATTGAATAATAATGGCTGTAGTGAGAACGTCATAAAACCGGGAATTTTTAGAGGGGGAGCCCAGTCTTTTATAGCTTTTAAAGTTTTAGTCTTGTAATTTACACTTCTGCAAAATGAGTGTAAAACTACTGCCCTGTCAGAAGGATAGGATTTTCGTATCTTCTTTGCAAAGGCAGAAATCATTGTGGCAATAAAGATCAGGACCAGAGGGGCAAATTCATCAGTGGAATTCTGTTTGTTCAGTGGTAGTAACATCAGGTTTGAGTATGTATTGTAATCTTTCACTGATCCTGAAACATCACTGGTTATTTAAAATAATAATAATAATAAAAAATCAGATAATTTAGATTAATATTAATGCTATTTGTTTTATTACAGACAAATCTGATGCGGCCCTTCAGTAACTTTCCTGTTTTCATTAACTGGAATTTTGTTCAATATTAATAACCATGCCAGACATTGATGTGCTGACTTGTTCCTCATGAATTGCTAGATCACTAGCCCTCTGACCATTATCGGCTGCAGAACTGAATCACAGTCAGGCATGACTTGTGATTGGATCACTTCTGTTAAAATGTTGATGTATAGCTCATAACTTCCTTTCACAGTGCTACCTTGACAAATTTCATCTTTTGCCTTGGTTCCTCTTCCCACTTTTTTATACATCGAGAAGAGAACTGATTCTGCATTAGGAGTCAATATTAACCTTTGATTATGCTTTTATAGCTCATGAAAGCACATTAACCCTCACTTTCATTTTACAACATGAACATTCTTTGGTAGAACACTAAATTGTATCTTCACCAACATCATCTAGAACATACTTCTTCAGTGGTCCAGGAGGAAGCTCTAAAAGGCATTGAGATTTTGAAGATCCTGAATCATTTGCTTTTCCAGACAGCTTTTAGCATATCTCCCCTGCAAATCAATTAATATATCATGGAGCTCAAATGATACAAATCAAATAATTGTTGCTTAGAACTATGAGATTACAGTAACAAGACCAAATAATGGTGCTGTGAGAATGCTGTCTTGGATCTCTTAGGCTATTTTAAATTTATAGCAAGTCACAATGAAGATGATAAAGTGCTGATGTACATTAAAGAAAAAAAAAAGGTCAGAGGAGGAGAAATTAGCCTTGCAATGCTGTTACTTTCACACTCAACATTACCAGCTACCATATGTGATAATCAAAATGTTGGTTCATACTTGTAAAATAAATAAATAAAATGCAGTCATTTAGATGCACTGACAAATATTAACCAATTCTTCAGTTCTTTAATTCAGAAGTCACCTCTTCCAAATCTGTTTTGGCACGTCATCTTATATAAAAATTTAGAAAGTCAACATTTCACTTTTTCCCAGATTATTTTATTTTATTTTATTTTATTTTATTTTATTTTATTTTATTTTATTTTATTTTATTTTATTTTATTTTATTTTATTTTATTTTATTTTATTTTATTTTATTTCATTTCATTTCATTTCATTTCATTTTATTTCCTTATGTTCTGAAGGATGAATCAAACAGTTGTAGTAGTACAATGAGCCAGGCAAAATATAATCAGTTTAACATTCTTAACTGAGGATCTAATTTTAATAGATTTGCAGAATAGTGGAAAAGATTACATGTTTGTATATAATGGAGTAGGGGGGAAATAATTAGGCTCTGAAAATTGATGTCACAGTAAACTTTTCTGTCAGTTATCAGGGACTATTTACATCCAAAAACGTTAAAAGGAAAGCAGTACATAAACAGAAGATCAAAGTGACTAAAAACAGAAGTAGTGTATGTGGTAAATACTGTGAACAAAGGGAAGGGTGAAAACTGAAATTTGTTTGGTGGTGCTCTGAATTTTTATTTCAGAAATATTATTCGTGCTTTAAATACAGGAAAAAGGTTAGGATTTTATTTTTGTAGGGGCATTTTTGGTTGTTTTAAAAGACTGTAATCAAAAACATGATAGTTTATTAATATGCAAATCTTGTTATAAAAAGATGTCTGAAGTTTTTACACACATTACCCTTCTCACTGAATTTGCTAGGGTTAGGTTTTCAGGGTCCTTAATGCAGAAGAACTAGTATTTGCTAATAACTTTGTTTAAAATAAATCTATAATATTGTATTTTAAAATAGTTTCTAAGAGAAAATGAAAATTGATATTTAAATTGATAATTAAAATTGATATTGATATTCAATTTTAATTAAAATTGATATTTAAATTGATATCTAAAATACTTATTAATAAGTATTCTAGTTGGCAGTTTTCTGTGGAAAATAGTGATGTAAAAAAAAAAAAGTAAAGGAGGAGAGAGGGCATAAATATGCTGCAGGAATGCATTATGAGAAATAAAAATAGCTTATCAAAAGACGTCCTATGCTCAAGCAGGGTGGTCGAAGAGTATATTGTCCATTGAAGATATGGGAGGGTTGAACTGAGGATATGTACCACTGAGCAACTGTACTAAAGCAAAAAAAAATCTTCTGTATTAGGGCTGACTGTTCAAATGGCTTTGACAGATCACATAACAGGGACTTAAATTGGGAAAAAAAAAAGTTTCTGTTAGCTCCTGTTTCTCTGTTAAAGCATGGATTGTGAATGCTATCAGATTTTGTCATGAAGCTGTTCTTCAAATCATGGGTAGCTGGAGGAAAAGATAGCTGGAAAAAGAGAATGACATTCTTGCATACTCGCATAGTGAAGCATCCATCCCCACCCCCCTCCCCAGTATTTTTCAGTTTTTCTGATGTAAGCCAATGTGCTTTGTAATGCAGAATATATAATTCCATGGGATTTGTTTTTAGAAAAATAAAATGCCTTTGTGCCATCCTGAGAGTCAAGAACCCTTGAAATGTGAGTGGATTCAAATTGCAGGGCCACCTGTCTCAGAGCATGGGTCTCCTATATCACATGTGGATTTCCTTGCCATTAGTATTGACTAGTTCAGGCTTAGTCCTGCTGTCATAATGATATTTAATACTTGTAAATTTGTATTTTCTTACAGGCAAGGAAGGGTTCATTGAAAATTTCCAGTCAGCTCAAAAGATTTAACATTTTTTATCCACCATTGATTGTGATCACTGTTTTACAAAGTGCTGATTCTTTAACCAGGTGATTATAATTAAGAAACATCATTTGTTTAGTTGCTGGCTTGTGCACATTACAGTTTTGCACAAGTTAGATCCAGATTCCTGAACATTCTCTACAATGATTTTACTGTTTGCTCTGTTCCTGCCTATCATATTTCATACATAACTCCTCCTCCCCCCCCACCCCCCCAAAGTTTTTTTTTACTGTGTTGTTTCTCTTTCTCATCAGAGATTAAACGCACACTATGAATTATTTTAATGGTTTTCTGTTCAGCGCTATTTAATCGTTTAAGTTGTTGAAGTATTACAAAAAGAGTTTACACATTCCTTTTTGTTTTGTTTTAGCTTAAATTTATAAAAGCACATATGCAAACACAGAACTACTTCAGACCATCTTCTGGCCTAAATAGAGAAATAGGGGAATGGGGGGTGGGGGGGACCAACAAACCCAGCAGCGTGTAGTGAGTATTTTTGCCCTGAGAAACTTGAAAAGCAGGGAATATGACTATCTACTACCATAAAAAATACTATGAAGTTGTATAGCTATTGATATTAAAGAGCTGAGCAAGAGAGTTGGTAATATTGCCAAAACCACACAGGAAAAACTAAAGCAGCTACTGTGGTCTAGAGCTCTAACAATCATCTGTGTTTCAATGTTTTAAAATTGGGCATACTAATTCATGTATAGTCACCAAAGGCAAAGTCCTTTTCAGAAGTGCACTTTCAGAAATACACTGCTGTTTGGGTACTGATGGATATCAGTGGATATCTGACTTCAAGCACCACCATTTTCAGGGGCCTTTTAAATCAGATCATCAGCAAAGATAGTGGCTTCGTTTCTTTGAGTATGGAGAGATTTCCTATTTCTTTGTACTCAAAAATGGCAAATAACTGATAATAATGTGCTAATAATTGCAGTCTCCTGCAATTGATCCACAAAGAATGAGTGTTCTCAGAATGTTTGTTTTTTGTGTGTGTGACTTGTAAAGGTGCAAGTTACTTAGCACTATTTTAAAAGCAGTTACTGCTGCTCCTTGTGTGTCTGTCTGTCTTCTCCATACTCAATCATAAAAATCGGTAGGCAGAATGATAAAAATTCAGGGTCCTGTGGTATGAGGCTCTGGAGGGAAGAGGAGCCCAAGGAAAGCTGTCTAATGTTGAATGATTTTAGATAATATAGGTTATCTCCAATAATAGGTTATGAAAAAATAAGAAAAGTTGGAGATCCAGCTGGCAGAGAGACTTAGAGGGAAGATTGTTTCAAAACCTCAGCAGAAAGATTTGGGGCATGACCAGTCAAAAACAGAGCAAATCAGCTGTGAGTGTTACATTTGGCTGCCTCTGACATGATTGTCAAAGGGATACATATCTGATTCATAAAGGTATTGAAGATAATAAAAAAGTAACAGACAGTTTAAATGTACTGCTAGCTTGTTCACAAATTATTCAGTAGTGATCCAGAACTCAATCCCAGGTAGCAGCACATACTAATTCAGAATTAAATTTCAGAATTAATAGGTATCTGCAAAAAATGCCGTGATTTTTTCCATGCAAACTCTCATTTACATGAAATAGTACGTACTTACTTAGCTGTTTGCGTTACTAGTTCCAAGTTCACTAGGGCAAATGAAAATAATGGTGGAATCAAATTTTTGTTATAAAAGTTAGGACATTTCCATTCTTAAATAAATACATAAACTTCTAGTGTTTTCACTAGTCATAAAAGATGATGTACAGCAATCTTCCAATATATACAGGAATTGACATTAATTTTTCACCTTTAACTTTCCTGAAGATGACTGAAATACTTCAGAAATGGTTTAAAACATTCTAGATTATTTTAAAAATCTGGGGAAGCCATAGCTCAAGAAGTATCAGGATAACCCATTGGATACATCAGACAGTATGAATTTATCTTCCGGCTGATTTCATTTAATTAAATTATTAGTTGTTAAAATTAAATTATAATTAAATCTACACCATAACTCCATTCCACAGTGCAAGTCCGTCTCAAATAATCAAGGGAATTGTAATGACCTTGTTGGCCATTCATTAAAGCTAGAGTTTTTCTTTCTGCATTCATAGAGTTTGGACACCGCCCACCAGAATAGATTTTTTGCAGTAGTAAAAGTGGTTGGACACTGACATTTAAATAAGAGAATGCTACGTTAGGTCCCTGACCTGAATAAGTCTGCAAGTAAGTTTGAGGTGCTGCTTATCAAAGGATAAAGATGACATAAATAAAAACGGTAATAGAGAATTTTATAGAGTACAGAATGCTATAGAAATGGTTTGAGGTTGTCTCTGATGTTTATTTAGCACTGAACTTCTAGAAACTCCTTCTATGCCGCAACGGAATTAAGAGTCCTAGTAGTCATAGTTTTGGCTGCCTTGAAGTTGAAGTAGAAAAAAAAATCAGGAATGTATATATCAGGAAAGTTCTGTAAAATTTAAGGATCAGGTGATGAATGCTTTTGGCTAGGTTTTCACCCCTTCAGAAAATTTAGGGCAAAATTCTCACACTTGGGGACCATGCAAGTTGTTCAAGAATGCAAAATTAGAACATCCTGATGTCACCATTCAGCTGTATCTCATGGCTAGGTGGTGTTAGATGTAACACAAAACTGCTTTAAGATGATGAGGCCTCCTGAACTTGATTTTAGCTTAATCTCAACAGTAGAATATATCATTCAGTATAGCTCTGCTGTTCCTTCTGGTACTTTTCTCCCTGTAAACAAGCTGTTCTGCAGCTTTCTCATTCTTACACTGGAGGAGTATTTCTTCAGTCAATGGCAGTGGTAGTAGGGCTTTCCAGTTGTCCATGGAAAAGAATTTCATTCCTGCTTGTTTGCACAATGACCTCCAGATTATTGTGGTCTTCCTGCTACAGCATGGATTTTTGTGCAGTGGGTCATAATTTGGAAGGAAAGCCTACTTTTAGCGAATATTCCAGTTCAAGTGTTTCATAGAAAGAGAAATCAGAAATGCATTTCTTGCATTTCTGATTTAGGTGCCTGAATAATCCACATGGACAGCTCGTATGATCTGGTGATTTTCATCCAGATATTAAGAGAATATTTTTCCTGTATCAGATTGAAGATTCAGTTCCTGATTTATTTAAGCTTTTAACTCCTATGTCCCTTATGACATAATAGTCCTTCTTTTTGAAGCTATCCTATTTTATGTAAATACTTAGGTGTTCAATAAACTAGGGAAAGGCAAATGGTAGCTAGACTGCCTAAGAGGTTTAAGGCTCTCAAGTTCAGAGTTACTCTAACCTTCATGCAAAAAGGCAATTTTTAAAATGTTTGTTTCCTACAAGTTTTATCAAAGGATTCAATTTGTCCTTCAATGTGTTTTACCAGTATTCTCCATAAATTTTCCTTTGTCATATTTTAGATTGAAAACAATTTACTGGGGTAGCCCTATCCATTGCAAGACTGTGAGAATACATCACTACAAAATCCATTTTTCATTATTTTGTATTTTTTGAAGGCAGTGGGGAATAACATACTAATTTTGTTTATCTTATATACTCCTTTTGATACTCCTTTAGAAGGCATATATGAAATTTCCAGAAAGGACTAGAAAATTCAAAAATAGAATCCTGCTGCAGAGTAGCTAATAACCTGCTGGTCAGAACATCCTGCTATAACTGGATGACTGAGAATCATTCTGCTTTGATAGCAGAGAGACTCAAAACTGATTCATTCACAACCTAGGTGAAGGCCTTGTTATCTGACCTATGAGGATAGAGCCTTTTCTTAGATCGCCTCTTCCCCTATTCAAATACCATTTTAAAATTACTGAACATTTTCTATTGCAGACAAATGCCCTCCACCAAGAAAATCTAGATCATTTGCCTAGATAAATCTAGAAATGGCTGTTTTTTTGTAATCTTGAATAACGTTCTTCACTCTAGAACCTGACAGCACACATAATATTTATAGGGAGCCGCTATTGTGAGTGCCACTTCATCTAATCTTAACAGACTAGCAGCTGTTTGCAGGGTTCAGAGGACAGTGGTATAATTTGGACATGAATGGGATTAACTTCACTTTATGGCTTCTTCTTTAGTCAAGGAAGCTCAGACATAAAATGTATAGTATACTTAATGAGTTTAGGTCAATTTTATTTATTTTTTTGTTCTATTGAAGCACTGAGGATGGACTTTATAGAGTACAACATTCAAATGCCTCTAAGTGTAGTTTTTTAATACATCTTGGAGGTGTCTCAACCAAATGTTGATGTAACTCAGCACAGTTTAATGCTTTGGCAAGTTGGTTATATTGCCAAAGTCAGATTGTCTGCAGTAATAATAATGTAAAATAATGATGCTGGTGCCTATTATGAATAATTTTAAACATAAAAAATAAATAAAACTACTATCAAAACCCTAAATTCTTGAATTAACTTCCAGGATTGCAGTTTCTAAGGACTCAAACATTCCAAGTTCAGAGAAATCTGGCTATTAATTTTCTTCCTGGTTTTGTGTCAAAAAATTATACATAGCAGAACTATTTGTGTAGAAATCTCTCTTACTTTTGAGATTTTTATTTAGTTTTGTTCTGTTTTGTTTTTGAGATCAAGGTTTTCAAGTGGTATTAGTGAGAACAGTAGCAGTTTAAAATAATTAGTAATCTTTAACTAAGCAGAAGTATCACATTGATTTAAGAAAGTGGTTTTGATCTAGATTTGGCAAAGGGAATAGCCATCTTTGGTATTTTTGTTTGATTTTGACTTACCACTGAATTATTTAGTAATTAAATAGTTTAGAATATTCAGCAAAAACACCAAAAGTTCACCAGAGAAAGATAGAATAAGATTTACAGATATTTGTTTTTAGTGTTCATTGTAATGGGAGTTATGTGACTAAACCCCTTAGTAATCTTGTGAAATTTTAAGTTCTAGGGAGCCAGGGATTAGACTTTTAGCTAGTTCTGGGTACAGACTAGAATGATTTGTGCCAAAAACTGTACATATGACATATGTCATATGACATCTGGAATAAGTCCCAGAAAACTTTGATTGATTGTAAGACTGTTCCAATCTTGAATTCTATCCTGAATCTACTCAAAATTCAGAATCTATATAATATTCAATATTCAGGATATTTCAAAATCCTGAAATAATTTTGATCTAGTCCATGTAGATTCAAGTAGTTTTGAGACTAGTTACATTATACTGAAAATTAGAAGAAATGGGGGAAGTATGTGAGGATTGGGTAGAGAAAATTATTGACAATCAGTAAAATAACTAACAATTAATATCATGTTGTATCTTATGAATGATAGGCTCATTTTTGCCAGAATACCTTTCATATATTCAAGACATTTATGGCTTATAAAATTAGGTAATAAAGTAATAGGTTTTCCTTTGTAAGTAATATTGTACCAGAAGATGGAGCTGAAGAGCTTGTAATCAAGATATCTGCAGCACAAGAAGTTTAAGTTTAATATTGTTCACCTGAGTTTTGTAGTCTCCATTGATGAGATAAAAGAAAAAAAAATTTTGATTGCAGCAATTTTACCATTTTATAGCCCTGTAGCCTTAAAAACATCATTAAACAATATAAAACCGAAAATAAAAACAAATTAAGTCAACCTAAGCAGTTAATGAACACATTTCAATGGGAAAAATTCATGTGGTAATATTTAGATTTTTTGTGTGTGTATGTAATACAAAGTCATTTTACAATCTTGTGGAAGAACTCCTCCCATAGATTCACCTTAATGGATTTACATGTGTATAAGATTAACATGTGTATAAGATTATTTATACCTAAATATTTATGAAATCAGGACTTTGTTGTTTTGTTAAATTGTGAAAACTAAGGAACTAAGGGATACAAGTCTGGAAATTTTGCGTAGGCAGACCTCCTATAGAAACTGGTTCCAATGTACTATGGAATTTTAAAGGAAGATAACTAACACCAATTAGCATCAAGAGCTAATGCAAATTTTGATACTTTAATGGGTGGTCCTTGTGGTCAGTATTTTTTGCAATGCTGTTTTATACTTTTGTTACAAAGTTTTACCAATGAAGTGTGTGAAATATAAATTTAATTTATGGAGTTTCTAAATAAAATATAATGTGTACACTTTTTTAAACACAAATGGCAGCATTTTAAAAAGAATTCTAGTCATTTACAAGCATAGCAAGTTCCCCCTCTCCCTCCCACTAATATTTCAGTCAATAAGGATCTAACTAAACCTGCAAAAATAATACCACAGGTTGAAATAAAATTTAATTTCATTTTTATTCCTCTGTAGCAACATTCTCCAGCATGTACATGTTGCTGCAAATTACCTACTTACTGTAAATATAATGTAAAGAACAATAGTTGGCACATCAGACTGGTTAGAAATGATTTAAGTCTTTCACAAGAATTTAAGTCTTTCACAAGAATTTTCTCTGCTTTTCTATTTTCAGTATAAATCTTAAATGGTTGAAAAGCACTTTAAAGATAAGAAGTACTATTTTGATATTTAATTTGAAAAGTACTATATTCTGTCACCTTAATGCAAAATCTACACTGACTTAAGGACTCCCTAGGGAATTTAGTATTATTTAGCATTAATTCATTGTTGGGTGTCCGAATTTCTCTCCTGATTGAAATATCGCTATTGTCTTCTGGTCCATTTATTCAGAGGAAACAGAAGACCCTTCTTTCCTGAACTTTCTACCCTGTCAACTTTACTTTTTATGTCAGGTCTTTTTACTTTCAACTACAGTGCAAATCCTGCTGCATCATTCTTTGGCAAATACTAAACTCCTTCCAGCCTTTTGTATTCTGCCACCCCCTGTCCAAATGCCAGCCTACCCAAATTGTGAGGCCAGCACATCCATAGCTTTAGTGAGCAATTATCTAATTGAGTTCCTCTAATGGATAACAGTTTGATACAATACTTACCTTCCTTTTGTCAGTGATGTTTAACAGTTCAAGGTTCATGTGCTCTTTTCATCAACAGAAGCTAAGATCATAGATATTCTGACATTTTCCAAGCTGCTCGTAAAAAGGGCTTGGGACTGTATTGACTTGCGGAAAACTGACTCCACAATCAATAAGATTGTAAAGTAGGTATGTTTAAAGTAGGTACATAGAGGGGTAGTCCCACCAAAGTCGTGCACGCCTCTAATGCAACAACTTGCTTCAGTTATATGCAGTAAAGAGATACATATGCATGAAGGTTCACAATACGCCTATACATATTCATAACCTGTCCCTGCTTAGTATTAAGATTAGCTCCAAGAAGTCATTTCCATCAACTCCTCCCCTCTGCACTTGCGCAGTGCCTTCTGCTGGTGGGTGCTGAGGGTTGTGAGGATGAAGTAAGATGTCTTCATCAGGATTGAACTTTTCACCTCATCTCCTTGCGCATGCTCTCTGACGCCTTTGTCACAATCTGGGCCATAACGTTGGTTTGGTCCAGTACTCAGGGTCCTAGGGGCTCCTGTTATCTCGAGTCCTTGCATGTTTGACATTCTTTATCTTGTCCTTTTGTGAACAATCTTCCTTATCTCTGAGCCCTTGGCCACAGTCCAAACCATAAGGTTGGTTTGATCTGGTTCTTGGGGTCCCAGGGGCCCCTGTTATCTGGAGGCCTGAGCGCACCACAGGTACATCACTAATGTTAAGCAATGAGTGTTGCCTACATATTCATTCTTAATCAATCGCTCTCTGATTTCTAAACCCATGTTTCAGTATCTTTGTTAGCAAGCTGGCAAGAAATGTGTATGAAGAAAGGTTCACATTTCTTGGTCTCTCCACTACACAAAAGTGTAGTGAAAAACTTAAAGAAATTGAGATTTTTGAAACAGTATTCCCTCAATAATTATCCTGTTTACTGGAGAAAACAGCACTTGTAGTACTTGATAAATTTGGAATTGCTACTGGAGTGATAGCTATTTAATCTTTCATACAGGAAAGAGCTCCATGGTTGACTTTTTTTTTTTTTCTTTCTTCTTTTTTCCCTAGAACTTCTTTGTACTTTGTAGTTACTGTTGACACTGTCTCTGAACAATAAAATATCAGTAGTTTTAGTCTCACTGTTTGGTTTCCAAGATTATGACATAACAAGGTGTGAGTCTGATTCATCAGTGTTATTGCAAAGTAATATTGCAAAGATAACTCCTTTGGAATCAGTAGAGTTACCACAATTTGGAAGTAAACTACTGTAGTGATGAATCAACAAGAAAATGAGACAGTGTAGGAAGGAATCAGCATTACTTCCACTGCACATAATTCATAAAACAAACAAACAAACAAAAAACTGTTATAACAAAAATAATTTTCTTGTAGAATTCATTTGTAAATGGAAATACCTGAGGAAGAGTCTGAAAAAGGAAGAACTCTCAGAAGACAAAACTGTGAATACTCTAAGTAGTGTTCAATAAAACATGTCTTAATATTTTTCTAGTAATTATTTGTATATCTTTTTTTTTTTTTTTTTTTTTTGCTATTTCACAGTGTGTTGAAATGTTGTAAAAGGGTGCACCATACTAAATAAAAAATCATATTTACATTGGTCATGTTCTGAAATGAGTCATTTTAAGAAATAATTTTTTAAATTACTTTGCAAAATGACTTGAATGACAGAAATTCTGACAGCAATTCAAACACTGTCTATTTCACTCAGTGATTTCGTGAAGTGCCTAAATATTTTGAGCCTTTCTTGAAATGACTATTTCATTGCTACTACAGTCATATAAGCTATTGCTTTGAATGTTCTGTTGTGGAGATCTTTTGTGAAAAGTAAATGTTTCCATGGAGAAATAAGTACCTCAGGAACTTCTTTCCAATAAGGATATTAATAAATAAATAACAGAGTATGAAAATGATCTTATACCTGTGTATATTTATTTGACTTCACCGTTCTAAGTTTTCTAGGAACTTTTGCTAACCTGATTCATTTAGTAGACCTTATCATTTATTATTTTGGCTACTTCTATCCACTGTATATTTGAGATTGCAGGAAATATTTCTTTGGTAGTGTTCATCTTCTGAGCCTCAGTACATCTGTATTCTTTTTATAATAACTTTTTAGAGTATTTTATAGCTATAGGTACTTGTTTCACATTTATTGTTGAGATCCCAGGCTTAGACCTATCTTTTCTAAATGACTCGCTCTAGAATAAGTCAGATATCCCATTAGTCATGGTCTCGAGTATTTCAGAGCATGCTATGATGAGAACAAGTTCCTAGATCTGGCAGCTTTGATGCTGAGAGGAATGGCTTCTGTTTTGGACATTTTCAAAGACTTTGGACATTTTCAAAGACTCTCATGGACATTTTCAAAGACTTCACAGACTGTAAAAATGCTTTACATGTATAAGGCTCTCCTGAGCTCTGAAGCAAACACTGTGGGTACAGTCTCTGTCCTGTTTGGAATCAGTTTAGCAAAGAAACTTCTGTATCATCTGTCTACTATGGGCTATCATGGTATCTAGTTCTTGTCTTTCCAAGCATCAGCCACCTGCACTTTCCACAGCATCAGACAGAGACTCTGTTCTGTCTGTGCTAATAAGGGTTCCATGCACTTCACAGTTCTCACTGATGACTGTGATTCCAGTAATACACCTACTTTTGATGTTACCAGGGGCACCATACCACTATGTTGAGTGTAAAACATGACATTTCATAGACATGACATTCCAGTCCCTTTGCGAATTTATTTATATTTGTTACTTATATAACATGCACAGATCTGTATACATGTATTGTATCCAACTGTATATGGGATTCTTTCTACATTATTAGAACTCTATATTAAGCCAAAGCTTGATTATTGCAAAGAAATACCAATGCCATGTTATCATTCATGCTCATCTATAAAGCAGTGGATTCAAAAATTAGAGAGAGCATATTTGTCCTTTTTTTTTTTTTTTTTTTTTTTTTTTCCTGAAATGTAAAGCTTGACCATGTAGTCTTTTTGTTTAGTGAACTCTCAGGTAAATCAGAAAATTTGGCTTACAAATGAAGTATAGTTACTGCAAATTTATCCAATAAGTCTGTGATTTACATCTGGTTCTACTTGACTGCCTATTTTAACTGTGTAATACCAATAATATCAGGTTCTTCACATTCCTGGTCCAATTAAAGATGACTAATAAGATAAATACGGTGTCAGGGGATGCAGAAGTCATCCCAAAGTCATATCTTTTTCCTTTTATTTTTGATGTAGAAAATTATTTTTTTTCCTTGCCTACAATTGCATCATATTTTCTAATGATTTTGTTATTACACTAATTCCACTGAAAATCACTAACGAAGTCTCACTCACACTTCTCATGGGTCTAGTTTCAGAATCTTCTGTACAGAGAGAAGTAATGCTCCTCAGCCGTGTGACTAAATGAGTGACTGCTATAGTGAAACATTATCTATACTATCTTTCCTTGGGAAAAAATCATCGCATAATGGAATGTGCTTAGAATGACTGAAGGGGCTTTTAAACCTCTCAGAGCTTTAATACCTTCAGTAGGTTTGAGGTGCACAGAATGAATGTTTAAGCCCACACTTCATGAAAATCTAAAGAAGCTAAGAAACTGGTCATAGTTTTTGAGTTGATAGACATAGTTGGTTGAACTAATATTTAGTGTAAGATACCATATTCCTGGGGATATTACTCCAATATCTGAAATAAGAACACAATTAGCTTGTGACCTCATTATTACTGACAGTTGCATTTGCTGTTTTGCATTTTTGTCATTGAGATTAAATTAAGGGGGGAAAAAAGCTGATCTCAAAGGTGAGTGGATAATAAATCTTGCAGACCATTAATAATCTGCTAAAGCCCACAATGCTTTATCTTATGTACTTTTTGTCAAATGGTCGTACTCTCCCAGACATTTTCTAATTAGCCTCTTTCAATCTCCTTCTATTGGTTCTATCAGTTTCATTTCCCTGTATTACACTTAACGCATTTCAAAGCTTGTATTTTTATGCTAAATGTTTCTGCTGCATAATTAATTTGTCTTAAAAGACAGTGTGCACGAATAAAACAGATTAATATTCTTCCCACTCCTTCACAGTCTGAATTTATTTTGGAATATTGTTAAGAAAGCTTTTCTCACTCTATTTCTGTCCTTGAATGTAATTCCCTAGGCAATATTGAATCTTTTCTACAGAGTAGAGCAAAGACTTCAGCTGTTGCTGCAAACTCTCCCAGAACATCGTGATGCTGTACAATTGATGCTGTACAATTCTCTGTAACCTGACCCTATTTTTAAAGTATAAAGGTTATAAATGGTGCTTTTGCAAAATAAGAAAAAGTGATTTAGTGATTTTAACTTTAAACAATAGAGGGTAAACCAAATACACTTAAGCCAAATGTGCCTATACCTTTTGTGCCTATGCCTTTCCCCTCTACCTGTTTCATCTTAAGTTTTTCCCCTTCTCTGCATGGAGTAAAATAAACATGTAAGTCCTAGTACAATGCCCACTGAAGCAGTGGAGAGTTTTCTCTATAACTTCAGTGACCCAGCTATCCCTTGTCGCTTACATGATCGTGTAATTGCATGAGAGCATTCTTTTAAAAGAAGTGACATATTTTTTGCTTCTCAAATATAAAAAAGCATGAAAATAATTTTCTGTTGTTTTAGTTCTGAATTATTATTTGTATGAAAATTGCAGCTCCTCAGACTTTTGTCAGTGTCCTATCTTGCCATCACATTTAACTCTGAAGTTTCCATTTTAACTCTTTCTTTTCTAATGTGACTCTAGGTAGCAGTAATCCTTTGGTTTGGACTCAGTGATTCTGTGATTCAGTCAAAAAGCTGTAATCATATGACAAATGAGAAGTGATTAAATAATTTCAGAATTATTCAGCCACTCTTGACATAGGGATTTAAATGTGTTTTGTTACACTGTAGTGCTTTAGAATATTTTATTTTGACTTACACAGGCATTAAGTTTATAACCCATAAAACAAGGAAAAGGCCTAATTGCTCTGTGCATGGTTTATTTATAACTCAGTGGTCTATGAAGGAATAAGAGTTCATAAAAAGAATGCCAGAGTGTTAAAAACAATGTTTGCCTCATTTTAATTAGGATAAGAATATTAGCTCAGAAGTTTCAGCAATATTGCCATAAAAATACAATGATTGCATTCTAATTTTGAAACGGAAAGATGAAAATTCAATGTTGATTAACAAACCTTGTGTATCAGAGATGATACATATGGATTTGATAGATGGATGGCGTGGTGAATAAGGAATTGACAGGATGGTTGCACTCGAAAGAGTTGTGGTCAACAGCTCAATGTCCAGGTGGAGACCAGTGATGTTCCTCAGGGATTATTATCGGGACTGTTACTTTTTAACATTTTTTGTCAGAGACATGGACAGTGGGATCAAGTGCACCCTCAGCAAGTCTGTCAATGGCACCAAGCTCTGTGGTATGATCGACACGCTGGAGAGTCCTGGACAGGACACATCCAGAGAGTCCTGGACAGGTGGAGAGGTGGGCCTGTGTGAGCCTCATAAACTCATGATGGCCAAGTGTAAGCTCCTGCATCAGGGTTGGGGCATCCCAAGCACAAATACAGGCTGGGTGAAGAATGGATTGAGAGCAGCTCTGAGGAAAGGAACTTGACTGTATTGGTTGATGATAAACTCAAAGCGAGCTGGCAATGTGCACTTGCAGCCCAGAAAGCCAACTGTATCCTGGGCTGCATCAAAAGAAGTATGGCCAGCAGGTCACAGGAGGTAATTCCCCCCTCTGCTCTGCTCCTGTGAGACACCACCTGGAGTACAGCATTCAGCTCTGGAGCCCCCAGTGCAAGAAAGACCTGTCAGGGAAAGTCCAGAAGAGGACCACAAAGCTGATCAAAGAGCTGGAGCACCTTTCCTGTGAAGACAGGCTGAGGGAGATGGGGTTGTTCAGTCTGGAGAAGAGAAGTCTCTGGGGGAGACCTTATAGCAGCCTTCCAGTACTTAAGGAGGGCCTATAAGAAAGCAGGAGAGGGACTTTTTATCAGGAAGTGTAGTGATAGGACAAGGGGTAATGGCTTTAAACTAAAAGTAGGTAGGATTAGATTAAACATTAGGAAGAAATTTTTGACTCTGAGGGTGGTGAGGCACTGGAACAGGTTGCCCGGAGACGTTGTAGATGCCTCATCTTTGGAAAGGTTCAAGGCCAGGTTGGATGAGGCTTTGAGCAACCTGGTCTAATCTCCTTGCCCATGGCATGAGGGGTTGAATTAAATGATTCTTAGGGGTTTCTTCCAACCCAAACCACTCAATTCAATTCAATTCAATGAAGCCACTAGGCCTTGTGAAATTTATATTTGTCTTTGTTCAAAAACGAAGATTGTTATGTATGCTAAGGAAAGCCACCTTTTGCTTACTTTGATACTTCCTCAGTGGTAAGCAAGAGCTGAAGATCTCAGCCTTGTGAAAACAGATTCCAGAAAATCGGCTGCCTCAGTCTTATTTAGTTCATAGGTTTACTGCCTAGATAGACAGTAATGTGTTCTAGGACAGTGAAGTGGGAGTGTTCTTATGTTTTTGCCATTTGAAAGACTAGAGACAAACAATCCTCTTGCCAGAATCTGTAGTGTTAACTTACTATTAAATGGACTTTTATATGGTTAAAGAACTTGATAAAGGAATTAGTGGCACATTCTATTGTAAAACCTCACAGGGATGTTATTTGCAATTAGAAAGTCCAGCTATTGCAAGACATTCTGTGGCTGTATCTGCCAGACACTAGGTCAAGAAAAAAACTTGTGAAATAATAACCTCAAAGGAGTAGCATTGATTTACTTGGGGAAGGGCAAGGAGGACTCAAGATCTTTTTAACATGGGATTTTCTTCATAGAGTAGCTGTATCTGCATATGGACTCATGGAGACATGAGCAGGCATAACTCCAGTATGCAGAGAGTGCTTATGTCAGCATACCTCACTCTGCTTTTTATCAATTTTATCTTGGTTCATCAGTTATCTTCTCCTCCTTATTGAGCCCATGGATCTTGGCATGCTCTCAGTTTCTGGAGGATGCTAACACAGGCTATACAGGAGCATATTTTTTGTGGAACAATCTTGGACCATAATGTGTTTCAAGTTGGCAAATGGAGGTGTCAAGCATGCAAAATATATTTAATTTTGTTGAATGTGTAAAATATTTCCTCCTGAATTCCCTTAAGTGCCACAATTCAGCCCAGAGTCAAGTTTTACATCCAAGTTGTTATAGCAATAGTGATACCTCAGCCATAAAATGGCTTGAACAGTACTGTTGTAATACACTATTAAAATCACTCCCTAAGGTGATACTAGGATCCATTATCACTTTTGAAAGCTACTATGGACACTTGACACTTAAAGTGATACACCAATACATTAATGGTCATCTTTTGCTAACTTACCAGTCAGTCTAATTTAACTTAGCCCTTTCATGAAGCTACAGCTACTGGTCTATATGTAATTAATAATTTTCTTCACTCATAGTCCAATATCCATGTCTTTCAAAAAGTACAATTCAGGGCACTTGTGATGGGTTTCTGTGTGGGAGGAGTAAGGATGGTGGCATTACCTATATGGGTGCTGTCTGAGGGAAGTTGATGTACTACATTTGTCTGATTTATAGTTCTTGTGAACTAATATTTGATACAGAAACAACAAAACAAAAAAAATACAAATGCATAAGAATACATGATGGCAAGAACTGTACACAGAAAGTAAAAATGAACATTAACAAGATAATATTTGCAGTTGTGCTAGATATGGTGGCAAATTACATTTGTTCTGAGAAACTGAGGTCAAAATAATATGAGAAGTGAAGAGTAACATTAATACTCAAAGGTCAGGAAGAAATAATATATGTCCATTTCCTTAGCAGCATATTTTGATTCTGATTTTACTCTGATAATTGGCAGAACAGCATTATCTATATTTAGTAATGGCAACAATAAATGTATGCCACATTCTGTTTAATAATTTTACCCATACATTAGGAAAGCAATTCTATTTATTAAAAAAAATAGAGGTATAAACGTGAATGGAAACACTTTTCCTTAGTAAAGTGAGTCTTTTTTTAAAATGTCTTAAAAAATAAAACACTGGTTTAGTAGAGGTTCCTATAATGATATACCTATATATTACTAAATGTATATATTTAAATTGTTGGTAACCTTGTTAAATGTATATGCCCATGTAGTTAATAGTGCTCTCTTTGGAGACACCAGGAAAGATTAAGACACTAATTGGATATTTTTCTTGAAAGAAATAATTCAGCTTCAGCAAATTGTCCACCAGTGTTGAAGGTTATCAGATAATACATACTTTCCCATACCTTAAGTACCACTTGCCCTGAAATTACATTTCAAATAATTTTACCTTAAGTAATAGAAAAACTGAAATCCCAGAAAAGATATAACACTAAGGATATATGTGAAATGAGGTTATTTCTCTTCCATTTCTTAATGAAAAATTGGTCAGGCTTTAAAAAGAAGTAAGCCTCTGTACTGTTTTGAAGCTAACTGTAAGATCACTTATTTTTGTAATAAAATTATTATTTAGCACTCTTACATGTGGTAACAGACAGCATCAGGTCAACCATTAAGAGTTAACAGTGCATGTAGAATGCATATTAATTTTAATTTTTGGTGGCATCAGTTTCAGAGGTGTAAAACCTGCAGCAGTCAGCTATATCTGGTGTCTAGTCTGTATGTTCCTTTAGGTTTTGGTTTGATTTACAAGCCACATCTGAGACACCTTCCAAATGTTCACAAAAGAAAATACTTTTTGTCCTTACCAGAATGCACTACATTAAATTGTTTTAGGTATAGACTGGAGCTTAAGCAATCCAAGTGAGAATTTATCCAAGTTCCTCAGTCCTAAATATTGATATTAGGGCAACAAAAAATGTTCCTACAAAGGGAAAGATCCCCTTTGGGGAGTGCATCAGTAGTCTTCTTTTCAAAACAGCAAAGATGGAAAGTGGGGCTGAATGAAGTGCTTTGAGAGTCATTAATCTGTGCATGTGTGTACCCAGTTTTTTGATGCATGTCATGATGGTATAGCTCTTCATATTTTTTCAGGGAATCTAAACAGATTCCACCTCTTCTTGGAAACCCAGCTCTTAAGACTAAATCACAGGTATTATGACAGAACTCAGTGAAAAACAAGCAAAAAAAAAAAAAAAACCAAAATCTAGCAAGTAAAATTCCCATTTCTTTTAAGCTTCTTTTCACTCTTTTCTCTGACCTATGACAGTAGTGTGTCATACGTATTCTAGATGGAAGTTTGTTTCAGACAATAAAGTACCATTTTTTTGTCAGTTTTTCATGTAGAAAACAAATCCTAGGCTGATTGACTTGTACAATTTATGATTCATCCTTGGTTACTGAAGCTTAGAGCAGAGAATACATTCTAAAAATGCCATGCTATCAGTGGATTGTCAAGTCATTTCTGATTTAGCCCCTGGCTCTAACCAGTCTGTCCTGCTTTCCAAGATAGTAATAAAAAGATAAGCCCTGTGAGTTAGGAAAAAAAAAAAAAAAAGCTCATTTGTGCATTTGTGTTCAGATTAGCTATTCTTCCAGCATCTCCTTCTATTTTATCTTACAAAAACTGTCATAGATTTGATCAAAAGCAGAAGAAAAAAAAAAGCATAAATATGAAGACAGGTTAACTGCAGAGTTTCTTATTGTGGTAACTCCAGTAGATAAGTCGTGTACAAAAACATCTTTCCACTCACTAAAATCTAATGTACAGTGTACACTCGATGTATATTACATTATTGATCAGGAGTATTAAATATGACACTGAAATGTCAAATACCTTCACCACAAATATAGGAATTCATTTTTATAAGGCTCCTCATAAATGCTGCTATGGTTCCTTAAATTTGATCACATTTAATAAGTCTCATTTTGGCAACCATTGAAATGAGTATGAAAAATATTTTATTGCTAGTAACAGTTTTAAAGGGATATATGAATGTGATCATAATACATACATTGTACACAATATTTTCAACCATTTTCTCTGATATGCCCCTAATAGTAGCCTATAGAGCAATCTGTTTATGAATATATAAATTATATATATTTATATATATATAAATATATATAATTATATATATAATATATATATTAAATATTACATATTTATATATTATATAAATATGTGTATATATACTTATACTTATATATACTTATATATATATATTATATATATACATATATATAATAAATATATACTTATAATATATAATACTTATATATACTTATATATATATTAAATATTACATATTTATAAATTATAAATATAAATTTATGAGTTTATATACAAACTCTAATAATGCAATGTCCTTGTATGTATTTAGTACAAAAAAGAGAAGATCGTCAAGCAGTATGAAGTTTTTGCTTGCTCTACTGGCCCAAGAACATTCAGTAGCGTTGTTTACCAGTGCTAAGTTTTGGTAGGATGTAGAAATGTAGCTCCTTCCCATGCAGGGCTGACCCTTTACAAAGAATCCTTTAGGCTGTGCAAATAAGATTATGGGCTAGGGATTAGAATCTGGTGGCAGATGGTAAACACTGCTGTTTCTTCCTCTATGACAAACATTTTTGAAGTGAAAGTAGTAACATTTTAGTAACATTTTTGACCAAATAAATAAAACTAAAATTGAGAAGATAAGCACCTTTGACAATAGGTAAATTAAGAACTTAGTTTAAATTAGCTTTCTACAAGATACAAAGGAGATAACCATTCTTACAGGGTTTTATTTTTTGTTTGTTTTTTGAATATGAGGCTTAGCTGTGAATAGTAGAGATGTTTGTACCACAACTTGTAACAGAAAAGAAAAAAAACACAACACACAACAACACAGAACCACCACCAACAAAAAAGCAATTGAAATTTCTGTTCCCAAAGAAACCAGGAGTCTGCTGTACATTACAGCATATTTTGTGACCGTCAGTGGTTGGACAATTACATCATATACACAGTTTTTAGTGGAAGTGAGTTGCATAAACTCAGACAAATTTAAATTTTTATTTTTTTTTTTCAAAGGACTGAGCCACTCATTGCATTTTTTTATGGAGGATCAAAGTTGTTGATTGAAGCCTATTTCAGTAAGTAAATTTTCAATTTGTAAAAAACTGAAAATTGGCAGTAGAACAAAGTTCTGGACTAGACTGAGTTAAATTAACCTCTATTTGTTGTGGACTAAAAGGCCACAGTTTGGTTTCATGTGCAACATGTTCCAGTGCCTCACCACCCTCATCGTCAGGAATTTCTTCAAAATATCTAATCTAAACTGTTTAAAGCCTCTTTCTGTTTAAAGCCATTATTCCTTGTCCCATTACCATATTCCCTGACAAAGAGTCCCTCCCCAACTTTCATGTAGGCCCCTTTTAGGTATTAGAAGGCCTCAGTAAGGTCTGCCTGGAGCCTTCTCTTCTCTAGGCTGAACATCCCTATCTCCCTCACAGGAGAGGTGCTCCAGCTCTTTCATCATCCTCGTGGTCCTTCTGTGGACTCACCATAGTAGGTCCATGTCCTTGTGATGGGGTCCCCAGAGCTGAATGCAACACTCAAGGAGGCTCTGAGTAGAGAGAAAAATCAACTCCCTCGCCCTGCTGGCCACGCTTCTTTGGATACAGCCCAGGATACGGTTGGCTTTCTGAGCTGCAAGCACACCTTGCCCACTCATGTTGAGCTTCTCATCAACCAGGACCCCCTGGTAGGTCCTTCTCATCAGGGCTGCTCTCAATCCGTTCTCCACCCAGCCTGTATTTGCACAGCAAATGGTCTGTCTGTCATATATTGTCCCTAATTATGTAATTTTGGCCAGATGTATTTCATTTTTCATCCAGAATACAGGCAAGGAAGAGACCATTGGAAGATGATGAGAATCATACCTTTGCAACTCTGAACCCTCGCATAACAAACTTTTATTTCAGAAAGGTATATTAGATATTGTTTTCATATACACATACATTAAAACGGTATGTAAAGAACAGAGAGCTTCTGTGGGGATGACTGACAGTCACCTGTAGTGTGTCACAGGAAGGCAGCAGGAAGGATTCCAGCACCATCCATCATATTCTGGGTTGCTATAACAATGCACAGTTTGTCAAATATATTTCTGAGTGGTGGGGAGAGAAGATATAATACTACCTCACTTTAAAAAAATAATTATTATTATATAGTGTTTTAACCATTCTTATGAGAGACCTTGCCCCTTTGCTCCACCACCAAAATATGTTCCTTTCATTGTAAAGTAAGAGGGACTTTTACTAAAGGTGGAGCTTTCCAGTATTAGGGAATGTAGTGCACTAAAAATATTCTGAGCATGTTTTTCACAAGGGCTTATGTACTATACAGAGGCTAAATATATTTGGGTGCAAAGGCTGGTACAGTTCTAATCAGTTCAAAATGAAAACACTGCTTTATATGAGACAGCCATTCTCCCTGTTACTGACTTTCTCTATAGAGAAAGAGTGTTTTCTTTACTCCAGTTGAAGAAAAATGTCTGGAGATGAATGAGAAAATGCATAAAGGTGATCATCACGGGAACTGTTAAAAACTTCAGAGAAATGTTTTTGGTACCATGATACTTTAGAACAATATTCTGTCTTGCAGTTATGACATGCTTTAATTTACTTTATTATCATCCACAGTAAATCCTTTAATATTTTAAAAAGTAAATTTTAAAAAGCTGGAAAACAACTAAACAGAGTCAAAGTATTATTTTTATTTATTTATTTATTTATTTATTTAATTCCCATTTTACAGAAGGTTATGAGAGTCTTTCCCTTACAGTAGTTTTTTCTACCAGGCAGTGCTGATCTGTGAAGTACAAACTGATGGCAATGTGGTCTTGCTACCAGCAGCTACATTGCATCAAAATAAGTAAAAGTATATTTTTTGACTTCTGTGGAAGTACATTCTTTTGACTTTTGTGACTTCTTGACAGAGTAAAGTCCTGTAGTGGCACAGCATATGTGTTATGCTATTATTACGCAGTATGAAAGGATTTGAAATTAGTAGTCATATGCAAATGATAGGTCCATGTATGTAATTAAAGATGAATTCTCAGCACCATCTGTGGTGGGCTGTCAGCTTGGTGACTAGGTAGATGAATCTATCGGTATAAAGTATTTTCACTTAAAGCAGAGTACTGATGTATTTTAAATCACGAAGATAAAACCATGAAGCAATCAAATAACTCTTTCTTTGCCTTTGGCTTCTAGTAATAATTCAAAACATTGACCAAATCATCAGCTATGATCACATTTCCTTTAAAACAAATAAATGCTACTTAACACACTTGTAATATATTTACTTTGAAACAGGTACATATTATGTATATATATGTACATATATGTATATATACATATATATAAAAATGTAGTAGATTTACACATGCAATTTCACACCGAAAAGACCACAGGAAATCTGAAAGTTTTTGTTTCCTACCACTGCTACACTGCTACGTTAATGCTTCAAGGTGTTGCTCTAAATCTATGCACAGATGCCTTGTCATTACAACTAGAATATTTTAAAAATAGCATCTGAGAAGTGTCTTTTTTTTCTTTTTTAACAGACAAGTTAGGCTTTTGCAACAGATACAGACAATATGTGATGCTGGCTGTTTTTGCAAACCATCTTAGAGGCAGATGTTAATAATGCAAACCTCAGAGTGCATATGTCTGCTTAGTAACTTCAGGCTGGATTTAGAAGGAATGATGTTAGAGAAAGGAAGGTCAAGTTTTTTAATTAACAAAACGTAAGACATCCAGATTATCAGGGTCAGCACTGATAATATAAACCAGAGTAAGTCCAGAATCAGGTCCCTCTGTGTGTGTGTGTGTGTGTGTGTGTGTGTGTGTGTTTGGGGGGGGGTGGGGTGGTGAAGTTTAGCAGTTAAATGATATGCAAATAAATGGCTTAGATGTATTGTAGAGTATTGAGCACAAAATTTCTATTTTATACTGTAGCTTAGAAGCTATAGGGGATTCCAGATCTCTGTGTTTGGATTACAACTTTAATTTCCTCATTTTCTATTATTTTGACTTAAAATGTTTTGAAGTGATACTAAAACAAAATAAAACTCTTTGACCAGTACCACAATAAGGCTTTTTTCACATACTAGAAATGATTTTAATCCAGATCAGATATTAACTTCCAGATGAATCTCAAAGAACTGTATATATCATATGTAAGATTGTTGCTGTGCCAGGCTGTTACAGCATATTTTCCAGTGTAAATCTATTCTAGTATTTTAATTCAGCTCAAGAATGTTTTTCAAGCTAATTTACCAGTCATACCTATTTATTGTGCTGTTCACACATGTACTGTTCATGTTTCAGATAAATCTTGGAAACCCAAGTTGCATTCCTGTTAGATAAACAGTATGTGTATGTGTACTTTGTGTGTGTACTTCAGGAATACATGTAATGTGGTAACGCTAATGGCCACTCAGTCCTTGGAATCACAGCATAGCTAGTCTGAAAATAAGTCTCCTGAAACATGTGTAGTATGTCCTCTCTACCAGTCCTGACCAGTGGATCTTCTGTTATTGTACTGCACTACCTGATTATGGAGACATTGCTGGAGACAGCCTGCACAGCTTTCTCTTTTAGATGCACTCTTGTATAGCTATGATCTCAGAACTTCTTTCTGCAGTATGTTTTCTAAGCAATGAATTACATGTTTAATCAGTGTTGGTTATGTTCTCTAAAGAGGAGTGGGAACCCATTACAATGCACAGAATGGAGATACAGTTCTGGAGTCTGGACTGCAGCCTACACCTTGGGAACATTTTTGTTTCTAAGTTTAAGTATTTTTGCAACTTTTGAAATTTCATTCCTAGATGAAAAATATGATTCTAATGTAATCAAGTGGCTGTTGGCACTCTGGGGATTATGCAAATGTTAAAGTTTAGTAATGTTTGATTCTGCATTGTGTTTTAGGAAAGAAACACTTGTGTGGACTGAACTGAGATTAAGGATATCTAGGCTCCACTTTTATTTATTGAGACTTGGAAACATTTCAGTTTTGTGTATCAAACAGTAAATGAAGACAGTGATAAATCACTTCTAAAAGAGTTTTGAGAGCTATCACTATAGAAGTAAACAGTGGTTTCTTTATCTTCCTCTCTCCCTTGCTCCCTCCCTCAGTCTCCCCATAGAATATTTACCTTTTAGATTTTTTCCTTTGACATACACTCAATATACACAAGTGCTTCATTCACCTGAATGGACAGCAATGAAAGTTTAGGTGAACAGTCCTGTGACTTAGGCTTCTGAGCCTTCACATGAGAGTTCAAGAGTAAATAGACTAGTGATCTATGACTTTCTCTCTTAGTCTCTTCTATTTCTGAAAGGGGACTCAATGCATTTTTAATGTCCTCTAACTAGTGTTTTTTTTCTCTGCTCTTTGTGCTCCACGTCTATTCCATTTTCTTCAGGGTATTCTGATATTTCACGTGTGAACGGAATTAAATAATCTGCCTTGTAACCTAGAGCTTGGATGACAAAATAGTTTTAATGACTTCTATTTGGATTACATCATAAAAATTAGTAATCTTTTATTACTGTAGATTCATGTTGTTTTAGAAATGCATCTCAGGCCACAGACTGTCTTTAGAGCAAGTCCACAGCATGAAGGAAGATGCCATGCCTCTGCTAAAGTGGTCTTGCAAGTTCTTAGCTCTGTACTGGTAACTGAAGTTTTCTCTGAGCTTTAAGTGCTCATTGATATGATCATACTGAGGCTAAATTGTAGACTGATGATTTTGTACTGTGAACAAGTGAAAATGGCATTTTGTTACTTGAAAAAGGTTGCTTAGGAAGAAGTCTTGAAATTTGAAGTTTTAAGTATGATCATTTATTTTCTTCTCCTATTTAATGCAGTCTTTATCCCCACCATTTATTTTCTGAGATTTTCCAACATACAGCTCTATGGGTTCAATTTTTGAGGCTACTTATTCTGAAAATAACTGATGATAAACTGGGAATGAAAAATTTCTGGTAGAAATGGTAAAGGGGTCAGTGTTATCAGTTGTGGAGGTAGGACTTACGTGCCATAGAAAAGAGGCTTCCTTATTGCCACAGGTATGATCTACCTTTTAAATTAATGTAGAATAATATGGACTATTCTAAGAATTTTGGATGACTTACATGGACTGAAATTGGTGTTTACATATTGCACAGGACAAAAAAGTGTCAAGAAAATACAGAGCATTTTATTATTGTCATAGGACTTTTTAGATTAACTTTATCTGACACTTTTACCTGACCTTCCAAAGAAAAGCCATGACAAACTAGACATTTTTACTTTTTTTTTTTCATTTTATTTTATAACTTCTTTGCTGTAGGTACTTGTAGGTACTTATATAAGGTGCTTATATAAGGGAAAAAAACTGGCAATTTTCCCACCCTGGTTATTTTTGCACTCTATGCTTGGTGACAATGAAGGCAAATTTATTTGAGCTGCCATATAACATGAAAATTTAAACTTTACTTTATCCAAGTCTCACAGTTCAGATATGGTCAGCACAATGTTAAAACTTTTAGAAGTTTTCCTAATGTAGGTCTTTGGTACTTTTCAAAGTGGCAACATTTTAAACATATGTTGAAAGGTTAAAGGTAGTATATAAAATTAAAGTAAGGCAAGTGATATGTATGTTTGATAACAATAAAAATCTGGGGCAGTTCATGTGAACTGATTATAATTAATCCTGACTAAAGGGTATGAAGCCAAAATGAAGAGCCTGGATTCATTTCAACAGCCCTTCCACATTAGATCAAGTGGCCCCATGGATGCATAGGGAACTGAAGCAGCTTGCTGATCCAATGGGCAGCTAAGCCAATGAAGAAAAATAGCTGTTAGCCTATCATGAGACTTGTAGAAGTGTAACGAGAAAGTACCCCCCCATATATTTATTGTACACTGAGATGTCATTAAAAACATGGTTTTCCTTTTAGCTTATCAGGAGCATGGGTTTTTTTTTGGTTGTGCTCTCTGGATTTCATTTTTCTGGACTTTGTATTATTTTTACTAGCTGATGGCTTCGGTGGCTTACGTGCTGTGACGTAGTAGCTAATTTTATATTGAAATAAATTCTTCATCAAGATGGTCTAAATTTTCCAAAAATTGCACTTGCCCTCCATAGGTAAATTTCAATATCCATGTTTCTCAAATCAGCAGAAAAAAAAAACAACAAACAAAAGCAACAAACAAACAAACAAAACTTCTTTTCTGTAGTTTAATGTTTTGCTTGCTTTTCATGAAAAAGGAAACATTCTTCTTACCCTCAGTTCCATGATTTTCTTACATTATTACTGCCAGAGTTCTGAGCCTTTTCAAGTTCCATGTGGTGAAAAGTCATCACTAAGGAGAGCTGAAGTCAAAAAGGCTCTTTCCTGACTTATTTGAAAAAGTAATTGGCACAGGAAACATTTCTAATCAAATCAGAAACAGACCTTCGATTGTACTCTACATCTGTGAAATAGGAAAAAAAGGAAAAAGAAGGGGAAGGAGAGGGGAAGATAGTTGCCCTTCCTCTCTTTTTAAGCCAGATTTTCAAAGAATAATATAAAATTACAATTGAAGGTTTTTTTTTTTTTTTTTTCTTTCACGTGCAGTCTATAAACTGCAGTTTTACAGGCCTACTTAAAATTTGTTCCATAAAAATCAGTCCTTTGCTTTGCATTTTGGGAGCTTAATCTTCTCAGGCTATTGAAGGCTGATCAAATGCTGCATGCGTTTTTCTTTCTCTAGTACAATTTGTTTATTGAGGTTTGACTTTCAGTCAAAGAAATATATATTTTCTTTTAGCAGTTTGGCAGTTGTAGCATGGAACTCTGTTCAGGTTAATTTACTCTATAAAGATTAGCTCCTGTGAGGATGTATGGTACCTGGCCCTTCTGCCTCATAATATAGCATATTTAAGGCCGGTTTGGGTGTTTCTGACTATTCTAAGGTCTGTAGTGTTCACATGTATTTTTCAGTATGTGTTTTTAGATGTTAAATGTGTCTTAAGTATGATCACTTGTGGAAATGAATAAACTTCGAAGCAACTACTTAACCTAGTCCTGTTCCCTCTCATGCTACCCTGAAGGTAAATTAACCACTTTTCTATGGAATCAGGTTCTATCCTATATGATAATACATAGTAAATCTTACACTGCAAAATGTGTCTTTTGTTCTTGTTTCCTCTTACTCAAATTTTATTATTATTACTATTTTTTAATTTGACAGTAAATTAATTTCTTCAAGTTGACTCTGTTTCACCTGTGAAGGTAATTGGTAAGTGATTTCCCTGAGTTTATTTATCTTGAAGCAGCTTTCTTTTTCATATTATTCCAATTTTCTCCCTGTGTCCTGTGGAGGGGTGAACAAGCAAGTAGGTGTGACTTTGGCTGCTAGCCAATCACAATAACCATGTATACTCGGCCTTACAGATCTGATCAGGAATTTACTATGTTGTTGCGGTTTAACCCCAGCAGGCAGCACAGCACCACACAGATGCTCTCACTTTCCCCGAGTGCGATATTGGAGGGAATTGGAAAGGTAAAAGAATAAGAACTTGTGGGCTGAGATAAAGACAGTTTACTAGGTAAAACAAAAGCTGTGCATGCAAGCAAAGCAAAACAATGAATTCATTCACGGGAAGGTCTATGCTACACTGAGCCTGATGGCACCGGATGGGATGTGCCTCTCTCGGAGAGGGGTAAGGATCTTTGGTCAGGAGTTGGCAGGGCTGATAGATAGGGCTTTAAACTAGAGTCGAAGGGGGAAGGGGCTAAAACCAGGCACGCCGGTGAAGACGTAAGGGATGGTATGCTAGAATCAGAAGGGCTGTGTGCCAGTGAGGTCCTTCGGTCAGATCCACAAGGTGCTGAGTGTAAGGAGACGCACCTGAAGTGCTTCTACACGAACGCACGCAGTATGAGGAATAAAATGGATGAGCTAGAAGTCCTGGCCCAGTCCCGCAACTACGACATCATCGGCATAAGCGAAACCTGGTGGGATGAGTCCTGTGACTGGGGTGTTGCGATAGATGGTTACAGGCTCTTCAGGAGGGACAGGCAGGGTAGGCGAGGTGGTGGGGTGGCGATGTATGTGAAGCAGGGCCTGGACTGTGTGGAACTTCAGGTCAGCAATGGCAAAGTTGAGAGCCTCTGTGTAAGGATCAAGGGACGAATGAATAAAGGGGATGTCGTAGTGGGAGTCTATTACAGACCGCCTGGCCAGGACGATAGCGCCGATAAATTATTCTTTACAGAACTAAGAGGGGCCTCAAGATTAACTCCCCTTGTCCTTATGGGGGACTTCAACTTGCCAGACGTTAACTGGGAGTGCCACACGGCTGACAAGAGCAAGTCCAGGAGGTTCATGAAGCACCTAGATGATAACTTCTTGGTGCAGGTGCTAACGGAGCCAACTAGGAAAGGTGCCCTCCTAGACCTGTTGCTAGAAAACAGAGAGGGTCTGGTGGGAGATGTGGTGATTGGTGGCCGCCTTGGTCATAGCGACCATGAAGTGGTTGAGTTCAAAATTTACGGTGACAGAAGGAAAAGTGCCACCAAAACCTCATCCCTAGATATGGGGAAAGCGGACTTCAGGCTGCTCAGGGAACTAGTCAGCAAGGTCCCCTGGGAAACTGCTCTTGAAGGCCTCAATGTCCACCAGTGCTGGTCATTCTTTAAGCGATGCCTCCTAGAAGCACAAGATCAGGCAATTCCTAAATATCGCAAGTCAGGCAGGCGGGGCAGGAGGCCGGCGTGGCTGACCAGGAACATTTTAATGGAGATTAGGCGGAAACAGAGAGTGTTTTGCTACTGGAAGGAGGGCCAGGTGTGATGGAAAGAATACAGGGATGCTGTTCGTGCTTGTAGGGAGAAAGTTCGTGTGGGTAAAGCACACCTAGAGTTGAAGCTGGCTGTGTCTGTGAGAGAAAATAAAAAGGGTTTTTTTAGATATGTGAATGGAAAAAGGAGAACTAAAGAATACATAGGGCCACTCCTTGATAGGGAAGGTCTCCTCACAGACAATGACATAGGCAAAGCAGAGACGCTTAACGCCTTCTTTGCCTCTGTCTTCAATGCCGATGATGGGCTTCGGGACCCAGGGTGCCCTGAGCTGGAGGACCGGGACGGTGGGGATGACAAACTCCCAACTGACCCTGAACGTGTGTGGGATTTGCTACTCCACCTGGATCCCTACAAGTCCATGGGTCCGGATGGGATTCATCCGTGGGTGCTGAAAGAGCTGGCGGACGTCATCGCGGAACCTCTCTCAATTATTTTTCAACGATCCTGGGAATTTGGAGAGGTCCCGGTAGACTGGAAGCTGGCAAATGTTGTGCCAATTTTCAAGAAGGGTCAGAAAGAAGACCCTAGCAATTACAGGCCTGTCAGTCTCATGTCAGTGCCTGGTAAAATCATGGAGAAGATGGTTCTCGAACTTATTGAGGCGCACCTGGGGGACAAAGCAGTCATTGGTCCCAGCCAGCATGGGTTTGTGAAGGGTAGGTCCTGCCTAACTAACCTGATTTCCTTTTATGATAAGATCACCCGTATGGTGGACCAAGGGAAACCAGCTGATGTGATCTTTTTGGACTTCAGCAAGGCTTTTGACACAGTTTCCCATAGGATCCTACTGGACAAAATGTCCACCATACAGCTAAATAAAAACATCATACGATGGGTGAGCAATTGGCTAACGGGCAGGGCCCAAAGGGTTATGGTAAATGGGGCTGCGTCAGGCTGGCGGGCGGTCACCAGTGGGGTCCCTCAAGGCTCCATTTTAGGGCTGGTACTTTTCAATATTTTTATAAACGATCTGGATGTAGGAATAGAAGGTATTTTGAGCAAGTTTGCTGATGACACCAAACTTGGAGGAGTTGTGGACTTGAATGAGGGTGGAAAGGCCTTGCAGAGGGATCTGGATAGGTTGGAGAGCTGGGCGATCACCAACCGCATGAAGTTCAATAAGAGCAAGTGCCGGGTCCTGCACCTGGGACGGGGAAACCCTGGCTGCACGTACAGACTGGGCGATGAGACGCTGGAGAGCAGCCTAGAAGAGAGGGATCTGGGGGTCGTGGTAGACAGCAAGTTGAATATGAGCCAGCAGTGTGCCCTGGCAGCCAGGAGGGCCAACTGTGTCCTGGGGTGCATCAAGCACGGCATCGCTAGTAGGTCAAGGGAGGTGATTGTCCCGCTCTACTCTGCGCTGGTGCGGCCTCACCTCGAGTACTGTGTGCAGTTCTGGGCACCACAGTATAAAAAGGACATGAAACTGTTGGAGAGTGTCCAGAGGAGGGCTACGAAGATGGTGAAAGGCCTGGAGGGGAAGACGTACGAGGAACGGCTGAGGTCACTGGGCCTGTTCAGCCTGGAGAAGAGGAGGCTGAGGGGAGACCTCATCACAGTCTACAACTTCCTCGTAAGGGGGTGTCGAGAGGCAGGAGACCTTTTCTCCATTAACACCAGTGACAGGACCCGTGGGAACGGGGTTAAGCTGAGCCAGGGCAAATTTAGGCTGGACGTCAGGAGGGGGTTCTTCACAGAGAGGGTGGTTGCACACTGGAACAGGCTCCCCAGGGAAGTGGTCACTGCACCGAGCCTGTCTGAATTTAAGAAGAGATTGGACTGTGCACTTAGGCACATGGTCTGAACTTTTGGGTAGACCTGTGTGGTGTCAAGAATTGGACTTGATGATCCTTAAGGGTCCCTTCCAACTCAGGATATTCTATGATTCTATGATTCTATGATTCTCTGCTTCCCATCGGTAGGCAGGTATTCAGCCATTTCCAGGAAAGCAGAGCTCATCACACATAACAGTTTTTTGGGAAGACAAACGCCATCACTCAGTGTTCTCTCCTTCTTTCCCCCAGCTTTCCTTTTCCCCCAAAGGGCTTGTCTGATACCACACTATTGAGGTGAGTAATCATCATCAGAGGAATCATTTCTTTATTGCCAGTCCTTGTGCCTCATTCTCTTTCCCCTTCTAGGGCCCTGCCAACTTGTTTCCCGACCAGCTTGGGTAACACCTCAGTTATTCTTTCCAGACAAGAACAACGTGGAAAGCTAGAATGTAGGTGTAGCATTGTAGTGACAGTATTGATGTGTGCTCTGTGTCTTAACTGATGCCATGAAAACAATGAAGCTAAGAAGAAAAGAAAAGAAAAAAGTTAAAAAAAAAAAAAAGTGAGAGAGAGAGAGAGAGAGGGGAATGTGGGACTAATTAAATGCTCTTTTGGAAGATGCTATGGATAAAAGGTTTTGGAGCATTTCAGCCACTGATTTACTTCCGCTGTGGGGAAACCTTTCATCATCTCCTACTCACCCTACTCATACAGATATAAAATTAAATCACACCATCTGCTCCACATTTGAAAGAAAACATGTACACACTTACCATTTTGGAGTAGGTTTGCCTGGATTCAGCTTGCTGTAATTGGTTCAGAGGATCAGAATTCAAAGCATGTATTAGTCACCATGCACAGCAAAGATGGACTTGGCTGAAATCTAGGATTACTGATGTTTCCTTTCCACTCACCCTCACTTTATCTGCTGAATACAAAAAATTGCCATTAATGTGTAAAACTATCTTTGAGATGATTGTGGACTTCAGATTTATCAAAGACTCATTTTTGAAATTGATTCACTGTGAAGAGTGAAAATGCTGCCAGCAGTGTTTAATAGATAACTTATTTGTTAGATCGAATCCGAAAACGTACTCAATTTTAAACTAAGTGGGATTCTTCCTGGATGAGACTATGAAGAATATAATATTTATGCACACAACATACTGGCAATAGTGTAGAAAAATTTACAAGCAGTTTGGCAAGAAAGACTTACTATTTCTTTACAAAAATTCTACTATCAAAATTCATAGCTAGTGAAATCTATCTCTACAGTGGACAATTTTTTTTGCTTTTATCAACACTTTGTCAAGTTCCATTTTTTTTTCTTTTGGTTAGTTCCTGTTGGTTCCTGAGAAATGTGGGGTTACTGTTTTTCCGAAGCAAAGGAATGTGCATACACTTATATTTTGATTTGGGGGAAATTGGTGCATATGACTTTACAATTTGCTTCTGAAAATCTTCATGAGGAATATTTAACAGAGAAAATGATAACATTTAAGATCAGAATATGTGAAAAAAAATCATTATATGAATTGAATTTTAGAAAAAGGAGAAAATAATTTTTTTTTTTTTTTGGGGGGGGGGGTGAAACATGAGGTGGGTTTTGTGTTGATTTGGTAACCTCAGTTTCTTTCCTTTCTTGTCTCTTTCTGCTAGACTTGTTCTAAACTTATATCCAAGTATAATGTAGAATTTTGTAGTGGTTTTATTTCAAATGAAAATGTTCTTGCTTGCTATTGATATATTCCCTTGGGGAGAAAAAAAAAAGAAAGAAAAAAAAGAAAAAAGACAATTAAAACAAAATTGTTTTGATTGTATTAAAAATTTCATATTGCTGAAGTGACCCTTTTTGGAGATTTTACCGAGCATTAGATCAGGTTAAAGCTGAGTGGATAATTCAAATCATTCAGAATTTAAACCTACATTTTGTTCCCTGTGTTATGAGTTTTTGGTGGCCCACAAGAACATAAAACAACCGTGTTTCACTGAAAGTTCAAAGAAATTAGTGCAAAATTTCCTATACTATTTTGAGTTTACTTGTCTTTCTGCAGATTTCTTACCAACCATAAACATCTGAAAAACCTCCAAATACATCTTCCTTATTTTACACGTTATATTAAATATTAGCTGTCATTACTACTGCTGAAATTATTTCAGTTAGTATAGCAAATATCTATGAAGAATGCAGTGTCAGTAGTAATGCAGTTCTGAGAGATGAGAGAAACAAAAGTAGTTATTTGCAAAAATTAAACATATACATTATTTCTCTGGTATAGTTATGTGTTCCCAATTAGTAGTACATTTTTCATGAAACAAAATTATATTTTTTTCCCCAAGTGTTTAATTATCTCATATGTATAGAACTGTTTTGAATGAAGCAAACACCAAGCAGATTCAAAGAAAGAAAAAAAAAGTGCTGGCTAATATATTTTGATTGTAGACTATGTACAAACAGGTATGCATTTATTTTAAAATTTCAGCTATCTTTAACATCATACCTTATGGATACTGAAATTCAGACTGAGGAATATTAAATCAAAAGCAGACATAAAATAGTCCCTTTAAATTCTCCTAATTCAGATGCAAACTTTTTTTTTTTTTTTTTTTTTTTTTTTTTTTTTTTTTTTTTTTTTTTTTTTTTTCCTATTGATGAAACGGCAAATATTTATTTATCCAGCTACCTCAATATTCTCCACCATTGTTATTCGCAATGATCCCTGCAGTGAGAAGTGGTCAGTGACCCTAGTGCAGGGTGAACTACAGCAGTCTCACAGAGTTGCCTGTTATTCATCACTGTCATTGAACAACTGTGACAACAAAGTGACATTTTGTTAAAAGCTCACATTTTTCCCAGTGGGTTATCATACAGGTGGAATAAAATCTTTTCTTAAAGACCAACCACATCTTTTCTCCATCTGAAAGGTCACTTTTATTTGTTCTTGCTTATTTTTCTGAAAGATAAAGTTAAAAAATGAAGAGGAAATCCCAGCACTACCAAATGGTAGTATTTCTGTGTAAATGTCTCCTTCTAAGCACTCTAACTTGCTCTTGAACCAACTTGGAACCAGATTTATTTTATTTTGCTTCTTTGTTAGGTGGTTTCAGCTGCTGATTGTCTGAGTATGTGAGATGAACTTTGCTTCTACTTGTTTTCTGTGCTATTTATATATACATGTATACACACATTATATACATACATAATGTGCTAGCAACATTTTTGAATGTTGCTAGTACTGAAATTTTTTAAATTGTTTAACAGTTGGTGGAGTTGCTTTTACATCTCTGAAATTGTGAAGTTGAGTTGTAATCTTTCCTCCTTTTGGATTTGTATGAGCAGCTAATTTTTTGGACAGAGCACTGAGAAGTTATTTTCAAGTCTCTCCAGGTGAATTCCTTTCCCACATATACACACCTTTCAAGTGAAGCTGAGATTAAGTATATTTTGTAATAAAATGAAGCCTATTTCCTGCACTGCAGTTTGGGTTCATTGTGTCTCTGTCACTGTGCACATCCTAGAAGAGGCTGGATCTCCTTCCTGTTCCCTCCCATGCTGATCAGAGGGGGTATAATGATTACATTCAACCTGCTTGCTGTACTTCTGCTAATGCAGCCCAGGATACTATTGGCCTTCCTTTTCACCAGAGTACACTGCTGATTCACATTCAATTTTTTGTTAACCAACACTCCCAAACAATCTTCTGTAAAGCTGCTTTGTAGCTGATTGGCCTCCTGATCCTCCATGAGCTCCTTTCCACAGACTGCAGCTCTGGCCTGGGGCCTGCTCCTGCAGGGGCTCTCCATGGGCCGCAGCCTCCTCCAGGCCACAACCACCTGCTCCACCGGGGGCTCCTCCATGGGCTGCAGTGTGGACATCTGCTCCATGTGGGACCCATGGGCTGCACGGGGACAGCCTGCTCCACCAACCAGGGGCCTCTCCACAGGCTGCAGGGGAACTGCTGCTGTGTGCCTGGAGCTCCTTCTGCCCTTCTACACTGACCTGGGGGGCTGCTGGGCTGGTTCTCACTCCTCTCTCACAGCTGCTGTTGTGCAGCAGGTTTTTTTGTTTGCTTGTTTTTGTTTTTCCCCTTTCTTCAATCTGCTCTCCCAGAGACCCAGACAGCATCACTCACTGGCTTGGCTCTGGCCAGTGGCCGGTCCCTTTTGGAGCCCACTGGAGCTGGCTCTGATTTGACATGGGGCAGCTGCTGGGCTCTGCTCACAGAGGCCACCCCTTCAGCCCCTCTGCTACCAAAACCTTGCCGTGTAAACACAATATATCTGATGCTCTTGTTGGTGACTTTGCAGTATATAGTTGAGAAACAAGCCATCAGAATTTAAAATTTTTCTTTAAATAGAAAGATTCTCTTGCAGAATCTTTCTGTTAGCAGAGATGATTAACTGGTGGTGATGTAAAATAAGCAATATGCAGAATGTGTCACAAAGTCATTTAAGTAGGGGATACACGTAGTTAATTCTTAAATCTAAAATCAGTTGTTTTTTGTTTTGAAGGAAAAGGCTTCCTAATGCTGTGTTGAGTGCTGTGACAGAGTAAATTAAAAGAAGTTAGTGTATTTCTCATGACTGCTATGAAAAGGAACACTTGTATGTGTTGTCATTTCTTCCAGGTTCACCCCAGATTTTCATTAGCTTGGCAGCTGTCCTAGTGAAAGGAAGTCTGTTTTAATAGGTATTTGAAAGGCAATCAGGCACAGAGTCTTCTCAGTAAAACACTGTTGTTCTAGTACTGCTGAGTTTTGGGGTTGACATGCAAAACCTGAAAATTCACTCCTTGGTGAACTAGTAATTTGACAATTTAGATTCTAGGGAGATTCAGCACTCAATGTGAAGCACTAATGCAGCTTTCAGGAACAGAAATTCTGAACATAGAATTGGTTATCCTTGAAACAGAAAACATTTTAAATCTCTTCTGTGGACAGGAGTTGCTTCTGTGTTATTTCACATAACCCATTAAAAATTTCATGCCTGGAGAAAACACATAGTGCTATGTTATTTCTCTGATATAGTTCTTTGGAATAGGTTTGCCACCATTTTATGAAGCTGCCTACAGAATTTTTAATAAAAGATCTCAAAGGCAAATCAGTGTGTTAACCTGCGTAGAAGTCTGCAGTGAGTCATTAGTCAAGTAGCTGATTATATATTATGTGGAAAACAGAATATTAACTGGTTTGCAGCTGCATGTATTGTTAGAAACAAAGCATAACATGACAGAAAAACACAAGTATTGTGTGTGGCAAGATGCTCCTTTCCTCAGGTATGGCATGGGACAATAAGACAACAAAACATTTATGCGACCTGCTTGCATAACCATTTTATGCAAATAAAACTGTGATTTATCATACTGTGGTCCTTAAAGATATCAATGGTTCATAGGTGATACACAGCTGTGCTGAGCCACTCAGTCATTTTTAGTGGTTTAGATTAGATATTAGAAAGAAATTATGTACTGTGAGGGTGACGAGACACTGGACCATGTTGCCCAGAGAAGCTGTGGATGCCCAATCCCTAGAGGTATTTAAGGCCAGGCTGGCTGGGGTTTGGGCAGTGTGGTGTAGTGGAAGGTGTCCCTGCCCATGGCAGGGGTTGTTGGAACTTAAGGTTCTCTTCCAACCCAAGCTATCCTATGATATACTGTTCTATGATTCTGTTTTTAATCAGGGAACAGACTTTTAGACTTTTAAGAACTGTACTTTCTTTCATAGCTCAAGCATATGTGGTTCTCACTGGCAGGATGACTCTTATTATTGCTTTGGTTCCATAGAAAGGCAGTCTTACCACAAGAGAAGATTTTTCTTTTTCCTCATTTTCATTCGTATTTTATGTATTACAGCCTGACAGGTTGACCTTTTAAGGTTGCGTGCTGTGAAATGTTACTACTAAGGAGAGTTTATATCAAAACAGGATCTTTTCTAGTCCTTATTAAAAATATTGAAAAATTTCTAATTAAGCTACAGAACTGTGTATTATTAGAAACTTGCACATAAAAAAAAGGATACTATTTCCCTTCATGTACCTAGAAAGACAGGTAGTGCCAACTGAACTTCTGAAATTGTATGTAGAGTTCATCAGTGGTCACCACAAATGGTATTCAGTTTTGAAAAACATCAGTTTTGTTAGAAATAATTGTTTTGCTTTAGTATTATAACCTTATATACCAAATTGGGAAAATCAGTATGCCTTTGCACATCTGCATTTGTTTTTATATTAACAGTGGGGTTGAGTTTCCTGCCTTTTTAGCCCAACTGCTTCAAATGTCAGTTTTATATACTTGCTGACTTTTTATTTCTATTTTTTCTTAAATGGTCTGCTTTATGAACATAACTTTATAGATTTGTGAACTTTGAATATATATATATATATTTAATCTGTCTTCATCAGATTAACTGCTGTGAAAGGATGAGGAAGTTTTTTGAATAATAAAATGTAAAATAAGATAAAAGGGAATGTATAGAGACTGGTTACAGGCAAAAATATTTTTGAACTATATTTTTCAATATAGTTATTATTCTAAATACTCAATACTGTTCTTACTGTTCTTACACCCTAATAAGGTGAGGAAAACCTCTTGTTATTTTCAGTTAAGAGATAAGACTTATTAAGTTTTGTTTTCCATGAAACCTATATAAAAAGCTTGGAGGACTTGGATCACTTGGTCCAAGTGGTTAAGCTTGGACAACTAAACCCAAGACAGGCAAAAATCCAGTATACCTTCTGTTATGATATTCTTCTAGAGAAAGGTATTCTGTTTTAAAAATGATAAGAAACTAACCATACATGCAAAAAGCTCTAGGAGGAAGCTAACTGTTAAAGGAAAAAAAAAAAAAAAGAAGTCTTTACAGAAAATTCTTTGTGCTTTTAAGCCTTACCTGTTGGTTTATATATAAATTCCAATGATCCTCTGAAAGAACTGTCTGTTACAGTGTTTAAAAGTATCCAATAATTTTTAAAGTATATTTTTCTTTCAGTTATTACCCTAGTACATACTATAGTTTTTATTCTGTCCATTTGATGTCCCTAAGATACTAGAATTAAAACTGAATTGATCAGTGGATACATTCAATTTAGACTTCCTAGCACAAATTAGAAAATTCTTTTACCAGGTCCTTTATATTTCTTGTTGTGTTTTCAACTTCTACATTTAAAATGTTCTAAGACTAAAGCTTCTCTCTCAGAGTTTAATATTCAAAATGAAATACATTTTTGTTCTTGAGTTAGGTCAAAACTTTTAAGCAGCTTCACTAATAATATGAGGGCAGTTTTTTCTCTGCTCATTTGCCTATCTTGTATGGATCTATTTGGACTGGCAGATTTATTGGCAGTAATTTTTATTTGTAATCATCTCAAAAAACATTGCATGCTTATCTCAGCCATATTTTTTAGCATCTGACCAGTTGTATTTCATAAATAACAGCTGCAGAGACATTGCATCATTTTTCTTTAACTGAAGCTGTATGTATTTATCATTACAATTTAATTTGGATCTCTATGACAGTTAGCTTTGTAGCTGTCTTGAGTGCATAACAGGACAGAGAAGACAAAATGCGGTTTAAATAGCATGTCAGTGATTACAGTCTGGCAAGAAACTGAGTAGAGCACATCTGCATTCTTCCCACAACTTGTTTGATACTATTTTCAGGGGGCACTGAAGTCAGTCTTCCTTCTTGCCACTTGGTCCCAGTCTGCTTGCAATCATGCAGTCTGCTTTTTCGCAGGGCGTGGTAGGTGAAATGATGCTGCACAGTAGTGGAAACTGGAAACCTTGAACTTCTATCCAGCTTTAGGAAAGCATCTTCTAATGCCCATTTCCCCATAATTTATTGGGGGATGGACTCTCTTATGCAAAAAGTGTTTTTATAGAAAATCTAGCTGACACTGGGGAAAGAACATAATATATTAATTTGACAGTTAAACTGTCTTTCTTACTTTCCAGCTCCAAATCAAAGATTGGTGGCAGGTATGATGAGGAAAAAGAAGAGCATGTAAGTCATTTTCTAGTCCTGGAGTTAACAGTATATAATAAGATCTTTTGGGGAACAAGTGAGTAACCACCGAAGTTAAGAGGATAACTAAGGGAAGGATTAGCATTGGATTTGGCCTTTCTTCCTACGTAGCCAGTTTTTTATTGGGATAAACTGATATGGCCACACTACAGAAACCATAATTTAAGTCATGTACAATCATCATCACATTCTGAGATATATTTTTTTTTGTAAGCTAATGTTTATAGCCTCTTGAAAATGAGCATGATGAGTGACCAGAATTCAGTGTTTCAGTCCAATTACTTGGCCTCATACCAAACTTTCTTTTCTAGTCTCTAAACGGTTCACACCCTTCTATCACATCTGCAAGAAAATTTATTTTGCTCATGCAGCAGGAGATGCAGACTTGCCTCTGTCAAACCAAGTGACTAACAAACTTTCTTTCAGATACTGAACTCAGGGATTCTCTAGTCAAGTAAGAAAATGTCAAATGCTTTCAAATGCTTTCAGGATTTGAAGTCATCTTAGCTAGATTATAATTATCTAAGCACTCTTTCAATACAAGCCACAACTCTATTACACCTTATAACCATTTCATGAAGCTTTTCAAAATGAAACACTTAAAAAAAATAAATTAAAAATAATAAACAACAGAAATCTTATAATGATAAAAGTCTGATCTTCCACTGACTTCTGGCAGAATTTATTTATTTATTTATAGAATCTTTTTGAAAGTAGATGGACAACCTGAATTGATTTCATTGGTATTCATGAAGTCTGTCCCTTCCAGTGGAGGTAGAATATGGCTTAAGCTGCATTTCTTTTAATACTTAAGAAAATACTTAAGTGTCACTTAAGATACAACAGTTTTTCTTAATGAACAAAGATTCATTTTAGAAAAAATGAAGTAAAATGATATGCTTAATATAGTTTTTGGAATTTGTGTTTATGATGTTCAAGGCTCAAAGGGCTGTAATTAAAATTATTTTATTTATAAGAAAGGAAGCTCTGTTGTATCAAACAGTGCTTAAAGGGAACATTCTAGAAAATAGGGTATTCAGGCATGCTGATATCCAGGGGAGCAGATAGACTAATGCTGTTCTGTATGAAGACTTAATCAGTTAAGACAGTTGTGTTCCCTTGCAATCAAGGGGACTTGAAAGAACAGGTCAGCTTCAGTATAAGAAGGCAGTGCAGAATGAAGTACTATGGAAAAGGAACAGTTTTTATATTTCTGGACATTTTACTTTATTAAGCTGTAGGATTTATTGATATTTTGACCTTTTTTTCCCTCCTTATTTCTGTTTCCTGAGCAGTGGGTCTTTGCAATGTGATTTTTTTATTATTATTATTTCTTTGATAATTTGAAATTTTAAAATAGGTGATCTCTCTATAACTTTCATCACAACTTCAGTATATTGCAGAATATTGGTTCTGAAAATAATTTTACTCTTCAGCAGTTTGAATGAGCCATTCAGGAATGAGTCGTTGTCAAGATAATACACTGCTCTTTGACAAAGAGCTCTTTGAGAAAAATAGTGTCATTTAAAGCTACTATATATAAAGTTATTCATTAAATACATAAACTTTATTATATACATTTCATATTTTAAAACTGAAATTACTAACTAAAAATATTCTCAATGTGTGTAAAAAAAGCTAGATAAGCAGAGATTAAAGATAAGATAAACTAGCTAATCTGTTGTTGAGTTTTCAGGCTGTAATTATTAACTATCTACTGACCTAAGGGAGGTCATAGTCTTCAAGACAATACCTAAGGAGAGATGAAAGCAAAGATGATGGTGTCAGAAGCCTGCACACCAATTTAGAAGTTAAAAAGAGGTAAGGAAATATTGTAAACTCTGCCACTTTCTAGCACAATGATAACTTTGTCACTGTGTTCTGAAACTCCTTACTGTATGGAAGTTAGTGACTATTCCACAAATAAGAAGTCATTTTTCTGTCCCAAAATAGCAATAAAAAAGAATGGGCTTTTTATTAGTAATTTCATGCTTATCTCAAATACTGGTTGCTGAGAACACTGGAAGGTAGAGCTTTAGACATTGCCTTTGTCCATAGATGGCTATAGGAAAGTTAGTAAATGAATCTTATGTTCTTTGTTCTTTTTTACTGACTTGATGGTAATTTAGTTCACTATAAAATAGTATAATTTTCAAATGAGTTAGGGATGGACTTGAGCATCTTCAATGCTGTGGATGGGTAATCTCACATTGAGGTGTTCTGTACAAAGAATACTGATATGATTTTTATTTATTTATTTTGGTTATGTTTCTCCTGATCCATTTAGAGATGTCTTTTGAGAACATACCTTAAATCATATCACCAGCAGATTTCAAAGCCATTTTGTGAATACTAACAAGATGTAGGCATGAGATAAGTCCCTGGACTGCCATTTAGCAGGACTGAAGCATTTTGGTCATGACCAAGAGCAAAAATTTAGATACCTGATAACTTTGATTTTGCAAATATGGATACCCAAAATTCGTGAGCAGCTTCCACTCTTAGAAATACACACTCAGCTGCTATCTAGGCCTCAAATTTAGATTTATATTTAAGATGACTTGTCAATTCATCCTACCTGTTACCTTGTGTGTCTAATTCAAAATATGTAATATATCTTCCTGATATTTTAAGAGCTCTAACTTGTTATCTGCATTGATGTAGGTAATTAGATGCATACCTTCTGATCACTGATTATAAGTACAGTCACATACATGACAGATTATACCTTAAAATGTAGTAACAGATAAATCCTATATGAACTATTTTAGTGAAATTAAGTTAATTAAACCATTTCAAAGCAATTCTTAGGAAGAAATAGATATAGGAGGCTTGTGTGTGTTCAACAGTAATGCAATTCAGTGCAGTAACCTCTTTTCTAGCATATGAGTTTTCAAAAGAAAAAACGAAAGAGTTCATTTTCAGGAATTCCATTAACTGAGGTAAATCAGCCAAACATCTCTTCTCTTATACTAGGCATTTATTGCACTAGGCAAATGATTTTTAAGGCTAACCACGCAGTTTTCTTTGGAAAATAATGCAGTGTAGGTTGTATCAACACATTTTTGCCATTCAGATATCTTGTGGTAGACAAAACAAGCCTGTAAACAAATGAAATATATCTGCATGCATGAAGTACACAAAAAATAAGAACGTGACAATGTTTAGAGGAGCCCAGCATTTTGTATACACAAATAAACTTCTCAGTAGCAACTTGAGTGTGTTCTGAAGTGCAATGCTTTAGGCCTTTCTTTGCTTAGCCAGGGAGTAGGATTTAATGCCATGACAAAAATTCAAGCACTGAGGCAAGCTGTTGATATAAAATTGACTGCTGTATGAGCAACACAGGGATTTTGTTTTGCTTTTCTCTGAAGCACTGGCATAGGCAAGATAGCAGACTTTATGCACCAATGCTCTGATAGGGTGTAGCAAATCTCATCTTTTGAAAATTTGCTGCTTGCATGGCTATCAGAATAAAGAGATTTTAAAGCACTTAGCTATAGGTGCTAGGGTTTTTATCTTTTATTCTTATTTCTGCTCTCTGCTGCAAAGGTAAATTATTTTCCTCTAAGAAACAGATACCTTATGCAACGTTTATCATATTAAATAATGTTCTCTCAGATCTAAGTCACCATTGGAGGACAAGAAGATAGGGTGAGTCAGAAAATCCGTTTTTGTCTGGAATTTAACGCCAACGTGTATGTCTGTATGCTTGATACTAAGCAAGCTGTTGCAATCTGATTAGAATGACTAGCTTCCATAGACAGCTAGAGGAAAAGAAAATAGAAGCAAGTGAAAACAGTTACAGGACCAAACAGGTAAGTCTTGGTCATTAATAGGCAGGAAAGAACATTCAAATGCTTCCTATATGGTGTATCAGGGCTTGTTACTGCATAATCTCTAATCAGAGGAAGAGAAAAAGGAGGGCAGATTGGGGTTTCTTGGTTTACTGATATGTCTCTGGAATAATGGCTGATGGTTTCGTAGATGCTTATAAGAAGCAGTCTGGAAAGAATAACTCAGTCATGAAATCTCCATGTTCTCTATTCTACCTCAGTTTGTAAATCTCTGTAATCTCTGCAACGGTACTGAGATATTTTAGGAGAGGGTTTGAATTGGTTATTACAAGTAGTATTGTGACAAACAGAAAATGAAATTATTAATTCTGCAAACTTGCTCTTAATTCTAAGTAGTCTGGACTACTCTAGCTCAGGTACTTCTTTCATAACAATTATAAACATTGTTATATTCAAACATTCTGAGAATATGCAAGGTATGGAATGTGAAACAAGCAATGCTTACATAAAACTTTAATGTTGTTAGGCTGTCTAACATAAAGCTTGGAGTGTGCTAACAGGCATGGTAATTCAGGTAACCTGTGAATTTTAGAGCAGGAGGTCATAGCTTTCAAACCAGTCTTACCCTACACTTAAATAAAATAAAGTAAAATAAAAATTCAAGGCTCAGTAGCTTTGGCAAATACTTTTGCCAGTTGAAAAGACTAATACCAAAACACCCATGCTTCAGCTGGAATATACACTATTTTAGTTTACTAGTGCTTTGGTTTGTCAGCCTGTGAACTCATATTCTGTACAGTATCATTTGTCAGAAGTCCATTTCACTTTTACAGTCCCTCTGGTTTCCTACTGCTGAATTATGGTTTTCTCCAATTCTTTTATGTAAGAAATTCTTGGTAATAAAAGTAGTATATGGTACCAAAGTTAACGTGTTTCTGATTGGATTTTCTTTTTCTTATAATCATAGAACAGTTTGGGAGGGACACTGAACAATCATCAGATCCAATATTTCAATAATTTAATTATTGTCTTATAATAATTACCTTTTGTTTCTATCCTGTGGAGAAATGAGTTTAAAATTTCTTTTTTTGTTTTCTTTCCAATTGTTAATCTTACTCAGGCACTAAACCATGCGGGAAAAAAAAAGTTTTGGGGAAAGCACTGTGTTCTTATTTGCTTGTGAATTAGTTAAAATATGGCCATATCGCTCTCTATCCAGGCTCTTAATTTAATTTAATTTGGTAAAGTTTAGAAACCTCTTAATATGAAATAGCTGCCTCTGTGATAAATAAGACTACCTATTCACTTGCGTTTAAGTGTTGGGAGTGTATCCCAGGCTTACTGTAGAAATTTGCTTTCAAAATAGTAATGGTTCCTTATACAAATCCCATTTTGTGTCTGTGTATGTGGTTTTGCTTGAACACATATAGGAAGAAATTTCATAAAATTCCTTATCTGAACTTACTTTGTATCTTAGAGCTCAACAGGGTATGTCCATTATTTTTTTAAAGTCATGAAGGATATAGACTATTGTTTTGGGATGGCAGTCATTTCTGTTTGTTTTCTTAAAATGCTTAGCACAGTACAGCTGTGGCTCTGAAGGGCAGAAACATTTGAATAGGATGAATAATTAATAATTTATATAACTTAAACTGATTCAAACCTGACACAGCATGGAGCTTAACATTAGAACCAAATTTATCCTCAGCTGTAAGCATAACGGCACTCTTAAAAAGTTTTGCTGTTCAAGAGCTCTAGTCTGAGATGTGTAAGGGGTTTACATGGGGGATGAGCAGTTTTTAAGATTTGGCTTTCCTCCTGTGGAGAGTCTTACAGTATTATGCAGGAATGGTAAGAGGTAGATGTATGTAGAATGTAATAAGGATTTAGAAGATTAGTAGATTGCTGCTGGGAGAAAATTCTTCTGATGTCATGAAGTCACTACTAGATAAGGTAATGGAATAGTCTGTGAAAAAGGGTGTTGCCATTGCATATAATTTTCCTGGAATGCAGCTGAGGCGTAAGATTTGCTATGACTAATAGGATTGAAAAAAAACAGAATACAGACATTCTTCTTGTAAGTTAGTGAGGAATCTTTTGATCCTTGATCATCCCTGAGCTGAGAGCTCACTATAAAAGGCTGAAAGTGAACGACATGCTCTAAAAAGATTTTGATCTTTGTGACTTTTGGAAGGTGAATAGAATATAATTCCTTTGCTCATTGGGGCTGCAGATTTTAGTTTTGTTTCACTCCAGTGTTTCTAGGCAGTGCTAAAAAGGTGTGTTATTTCCACCAGGTTGGGTGGCACTAGAGACTGAACTGATTAGAACAGATGGATATATGATTTGTAAAAATAAATAAATAAAGATGTCAGGAAGCTTTTAAACCACATCATAAGCATTCTTAACAGGAAAAGAGAAACTAAATGACTGTTAAAATTTCAGAGATTATTCCTCCAGAAGGATGCCTCCAGTAAGGCATGCTATTGGAAGAGTAAACCATGGAAGCTTCTTGGGCTATTTTCACAACTTTTAAGGATAAAAAGCTCATAACACTCCATTAGATGGCATTGCACTCAAAGTTTTTTTGTGAGAGGAATTGGAAAAAATGTGTATTGTTGGGTACTGTTTACCATATTCCTTGAGGTAAATTAAATACATATTTGTGCTTAAAGAGAGTTAATGAACAACTCAGTAATTCAACACTAGTTGAACTAATAGTTCAACTACAACTACTAGTTCAGCTACTAGCGTTAAACTACTACTGCCCTAAGCAGTTCAGCAAGAAGCCTGTGACACCACAGCATGAGATGATTCCTTATATACAATTGTGCCAGCATCAATCAAATCATTACAATTCAATACTGCAGCATTTCTTATCCTATCTGCAAGGGAATTTACACTGTCTTATGTGGAGTTTATGTGCTTCCAGCATTCCTGTTTCAGTTCAGGCTGGTTGTGGAGGTAGGCCCTTATATTGCCAGGCTAAGTTATTCCTCGGTTATGAATTGCCATTGCTGAGCAGTTACAATTTGAATTTTCCCTTCAATATACAAAGCCAAAATTATACTGCTAATCTAATTTTATTACTAATCTAATCTAGACTAATTAAATCTAATCTAATAAATACAGCAAACCACTGCTACTAACAGTTACAATGTTAGTAGCACTCCCAGATCTGGCCAAATGATCTAATTACCACAGAAGTCTCATTAATATTATAGTTTAAACTGTTATATAGAAATATCAGTCCCCTTCCTCCAGTGGTATGCTCACATTCCAATGATCCTCTTGCTCCTAGGGTGGTGCTTCAGTGTTTGTTTCATGCAGATGTATTTTACCTACATATGTTGATTTGGTGAAGATTTGTCAGAATTGGCACTAGAGTAGTAGTTACGAGTCTAATGGAGTCCCACATTAATGCTCAGTTGACTAGTATAGTATAGAGGAAGGCAGAATACAGTATAGGTAACTTACTGATATTTATTAATGGCATAATAGAGCAGGTGGAAATATGAACTAAAGATAAGTCCTTAAGAGTGTCACTGTGTAGAGAAAAACACATGCAACTCCAATATTACTAAGATGTCTGAGTTAGACTAGTTTGGCTTCTTCTGAAGGTGTGAATAACAGTACACTGTGGATGCATTTTTAGAAATGTTTTCCTACAATTATTTCTATTGTGCTGTCAATTCTGTTAAATGTCTCTAGAGAGATACAAATAATCCCCTGAAGTATGCCCTAATCCTTTTGTGTGAACGTGCTCTTCTTTGCTGATGTTTGAATATCAGCTCTTTGCACCTACTGCTTTATCTTTTCCCTCATGAGATCTACTTCTCTGAATTTGTTGACTAAAGGCACTTCTTAGCTTTTGGTGTTACTCATTTCTTTCCTAATGTGTTATACTGAGTATTGTTGGTTACATGTACCTGATATTTTTTTGTTTCTTTCCTCTTACCCCAGTGACTTTAAAACTACTTAAATGTACTTTCAAGATGTAGCAGCTTTCGTATGAGAAACTGCAATATTATATATCCAAACTGCTGAAAGTATGCATTTACTTACATTTGAAATGTGTAATCACATCTCACCTGGAAAAGCTTTCCTGTGAAACTGGTATCAAAGACACAGGTTTTAGGTTGTTTGAATAAGTGCTTGGCTACCTTAGCTTAGAGTTCTAGGGTACAATCACCAGTGGAAAAAAAATGATCCATAGAATAAATGCATAGTCATAATGTCTGGGTCTTTTAAGAATTGCCTTAATTTTCATGATCTAAACAGATTTTAACCTAGCTATTGAAGTAGAAACTTGCAGTTCAAGTATAATCAAAGCTTTTTCAGCTGCATTTACTGGTGAAATGCATTTATATCAAGGGTTATGTTTCGCAGCAATTACAGCTCTTCGTGTTCTGCCTGTTTTCCCATACTGGCTGTGTACCCAACACACCCCATTCTGATCCTTTCCTCTGGTTGTATTGTATTACCTGTCTTCTGCACCCTTTGCTTTTACATCAGATGGAATCACTGAAATAGAAAACTTAGGCAAAAATGTTCTTATTTAGTTTACTTCATTAAAATATTTTTGCGATTTCTTAAATCTACTTCATGCTTTTGTCTTTGGCTAAATCCTAGTGTTGCAATACACCAAATGTAGTAAGTCTGAGTGGAAATGCTTTACTGAACTTAAATTAAATATGTTTAGAAGAACACTAATCACCACACTTCTACAAAAAAATAAATTGAGCCTGTGAAACAATATGCCTGGTAGTGCTAACTGGTATCTGTTGTTCGTAATGCTTAATAACTTTTATTTATTTATTTATTTTTTCCCAAACTGAAAAGGCACTTGGCTATCTGTTGTGGTCATGCTGTTACTGCAACTTAATGTTGACATGCTGGGGCATGCACAGATGACCAGTTCAACATTTTCTCTCCATTTATGTATGTGGTTAGTACAACACGTTTTTATGGTGATGTCAATTTGGCACAAGTGTACATCTATTTCAAAAAAAATAAAAAATAAAAAAAAAATGCAGATTTGCTAACCTCTTCAGTACACTCACTTTTGCAGGGAAGGCTTTCATAAAATGTGATCATGGGATACCTTTTATGTGAGAGAATGTTACACTGAAAAAAAAAAAGTCTAGTATTTCTCTCTAGCACAAGAACATTCTTTGAGATCATGAAATTCTGCCAGAACTAGTCCTTTAACGTAGCAGCATTCATTCTGGAAATTTCATTGTTTTTATATCCCTCTGGTAGATTATGAACCTTAGGAAAATATCTGAGGCGGGAAACAGGTAGGTTGTTTCTTTTTTCTGTGGCAGAAGCACAATTTTTCCCAATCTGAGAGATTAGGACATACTTTTATGACTCATACTTTTGTCTCCCAAACAGGGAAAGGCAAATCTTTAAAAGCTGTCATCCCATTTGCTAATACAGACCAAAACAACCTTGTCTTCTCACAGCAGCAGATATTTTCTTCATCAAAGTCCCAGAGAAGACCAGCCAAAGACATTTTTTTTTGTCTCCCATGCTTTGTATGTACCAGTGTAAACATTTGCTTTTTTTGGCTACTGTTTTAGCAAAACATGGCTTCTGATTATGAGGTGGTTAAATCATGTTCCAGTAACAGTTTATCTGCCACTATTGCTACCACATTGAACAGGAGTACTTCAATATCCATGTTTTCTTTTTGATAAAAGTTAGGGATTATTAATAATATCTGTAAGCTTTGACTAATTCTTCTGTATTTCTGTAGTCTCATATCTGTCCCTTTTTGTTGATAACATAAAACAAACATAAAGTTATCATTCATCCCACATTTATATCTTTTTGAACCTCAAGCAGTTAGGTTTGTTATTGTCATGTGAAAGGTAGCAGGAAAACACAGTTGTGATTTTTAATCCCTTTAAAAGACATACATGTATGTGTGTGTAAATAAAATGAGTAAAGTTCATTTCTGCAACTGGTGTTTTGCTATTGCAGTAAATGCAGAGACTGATTTAAAAAAATTTATCCACACAATATAGTCAATTATTATTTGAATACTATTTAAATATTATGACAGCCTTCCTAAAACATTGGTTTTCTCTTACTGAATAAGGGAAGAAAATCTTATATCTTCCCTTTTTTGGAGATCTTGAAGCAAATGGAATATTTTGGGGAAGAAAAAAAAAAAAAAAGGATAAATTTTTCAGTGTATTCATTTCATATTTTTGCCTATGGTCCAGAATCCAAGTAACCAAAATGGTTAGAAATCACTGACTCTGTCAGTCATTTATATGATCACTATAGAATCAACTGGCTAACAAAATCATATTGCATCTCTTAGCATGAGTCTTTAATTCCTTTTATGAACTTCAACCAGGCAAGCAGAGCTTCCTTGCTGGGATTAGCATTGTGTGTGCCTTTACATTTGTTACCTCCTGTGAAACTGTACAGTCAGTATAGTAATTTTGGACTGCTTTAGGCCTCTCTTGCCTGATTTTTATATGAATGTCAATGATGAAGCTTCTCAACTTGCTAATCTGAGTCATAAATGGATCTGGGATGGACGACTGTATGATCCATTCTTCTTTAAAGTGATGCTGTCTTTAGTGGACCTGCTTGAATTAACAGTGACTTCAGTTTCCCTTTAGTTGCTGGCAACTCCATGTTAAAAGGTCCTCTTCATTTGGGACTAAAGATATCAGACATGAAGCACAAAAGTTTGTTCACAATCCAAACTCCAAGAGCAGGAGTATTAGCATAGAGAGAAAAAAAATAAAATAAAATCCTGTCTTAGCATGAGACAGATAAGTTAGCATCTAGACCTGATTGTGGATTCTAGGTGTCCAAAATGCTGTGTGTCTCTGGAGTAGTCCAAATGGCCCTTTCCTGCTTGAATATGACATGTGAATGTTGGTGGGACTGCTGGTGTGAAAGACTGATCTTAAATCCTTGCCCAGGAGAGGCAATGAATGAACAGGGTCTCCAGAGGTCAGAGTTAGCAGGTCATGATGTGGAGCTCAGCTGCATTTTAACTTCTCTCTCTCCCTGGAGATGTAGTAGAATCACTTAATCTCCTGTTTATCATGCTGGGAACACCCACCAGTAGGTCCCCAGTGTATGGATTACAACTCAGCTTGCTCTTTTCCTTGGTAGCATCCTGAGATGTGTCATGTAGAGTCAGAGGGGCCAGTTATTCATCTCATCATTGCAACCCTTATGCTTTAGTAGACCTAAAATAAACTTTTTTTTTTTTTTTTTTTTTCTTCCCCCCCTCCCCCCTTCTCTGGCTTTCAAAACAGTTTCTCAGCTGATTGTCTGTAAAACTACTGCCCTCCTGGGCAGCTGGCTTTGTATGTTTGTATGTATATCTCGTTCCTCTAAAACATCAGGAGGTATTCCAACTACAATGTGGCTGGATGGTCACAAAACAAGACCATAAGAGATTTATAAATAAGACTTGAGCAGCTGGCTGCCAGCCTAATTTTCAAGCATCTTTCTTTGCCCTGCATATGTTGTGGAAGTGAAGATGTCTGTTAGGAAAGGTTTCCTTTCAAAAACAACATAACAAAAATAATAATAAAACAATCAAACAAAAATCCATAAAACTACAAAGCAGGACATTCTAAGAACGTAGTGTTAATGTTTCTTTGTTGTAACCAGACATTATTTAGCATGATTTTTGATATGCTTTAAGTGAGGAATGATGGACAAAAAAATGTAAAATCTGAATGCATAAGGAAAAAAAATAACAGGAAAATCTAATTATCTTCCCTTCCAGCCCCCAGTGTCCAGATAGTTGGTGTATAAAGCTAGATTGACACAAAGAATGAAATACCAGAACAGATCAGTTTCCTGATGCAGCAGGTGAAAGTTGGAAGACCCACTGATTACCACATATTGAACTTTATAAAAGTTCTATGAAGGTTTTAATTCCCAAGGAGAAAATTAGGCTTCCTAGTGAGGTGGCTGATAGCTTGGCTGTTAGCATTCAAGAGGCATTTGGACAATGTCCTTGATAATGCATTAAATTCTGGTTAGCCCTGAAGGAGTCAGGCAGTTGGACTAGGTGATCTTTGAAGGTCCCTTCCAAGTGCCTTCCCAGTGTTCTGTTCTATTTGTTGTTTATAACTGTGCCTCCCCCACCCCCATGCTCTACTTGTGCTTACATAAGCAGTTTAGGTGAATAATGTGTTGGCATAGCCTGAGATCTGTGTTCATCTGAAGTACAGATGATTGCGATATCAACACTTGTAACGTGCTTGAACATCCTTGTTGGAATTATAGGATGCAGCTGTACAACCAGCTCAACTTTTCAGTGCCAGGAGGTGATGCAGAGCATGCAAGTGCACACAAGTGCAAATATAGGCCCTTCATAAGCCTAACCCCAAATGTGCAGATGTTTCTGAATACCATTTTACTTTTTACCAGTTAAGACCCCTTATGGATTGTGTTTCTGTTGAACACCGATGGGAGATAACTGTCAGAAGGAGTCCTCTTTCCTCTCCACAATACTTATAAAGCAGGACCTAGTCAGAATACAGCCTCATTTGGTCAGACTGTCTTATTATTTCTGTCTACTCATGTCCAATGTCAATACTGCTAAAATTAAAGATTTTTTCTGTTATCTCTAATTTAATGGACTAGTACTACTTTTTTGAGATGTTACCTGTCTGCTTAAAAATTAAGGAAATATGTGCCCTCCTCAAAACCTGGAAGTCTACAGACTTTTATGACATCTTCAACTAGAAATGGGGAAGTGGATGAGGAAGTCATGTTCAGAGAGGTTAAGTGAAATCAATAGGAAGCTGTGTGCGTCAACAGTCAGATCTGGATTAGTGCAGTGATGTTACTGAAATATTTACTGTGTCATTTACAGACAAATCTCCTAGACTCCATACAGTCCTCATATATGAAACTGAATATTTAACTGTTTTGTTGTTTCAACTCATATTTCTAAAAGATGATATGAAGGACTGGAAGCTATTGATATATGCATAGATATAGTATCCTTCCTTAAGGTTTACTGTGTCTTTTTTCCTCCTCATTCTTAATACCAGAATCACAATATAGGATCAATTTAGTCTCCTTACATTCTAACTTTAGCAGAGCAGCAAGAAACAAAAATTACTGTAGATAACATTTTATAATATTTCAGGCTGTGTTGATAGCAGTGAAAATCCAAATGTTTGAGTGCACAGATATGCCTTTAAGCAGTTGAGTTTTGAGGTCTAGTATCAAGTGCCTAAAATATCTCTGTGCTTTGTCATGTTCTAAGCGCATTTGTTCAACAAAATATTCTTCATCCCTTGATCTCTTCACCATAAATTGCTATGTCCTTCTGGGTATTTCAAACAGCTCCCTCCTTCCCTCCTTCCCACCTGTACCATTCTTGTACATCAAAAATTAAATCAATGAAAAAAAATGCATGATTTGTTAGTATTTTCAATCAGCCCCAATACTGGATTCCAATCTTTGGGTCAGATTGTTATCAAGTAGTTAACTGTTTAACCAACTGAATGTTCAAGCATAATCAGGTTGATTATGTTCAAGTGGTTGAAAGTTCAATGCACAAAGATAAACAGGATAACAATTATCTTCCTAAATGCCTTTACATGAACCACAGGAGGTGCTTGTACTCAAGACTAGAGTCCTGAATAATTTGTATCATCAAGACAATTCTGTTTTTAGCTGCGTAATGTGTTTTGGAAAACAAACAAACAAACAAACAAAAAAAACCAACAAACAACAACAACAACAACAACAACAACAACAAAAAACAAAAAACAAACAACAAAAAAAAACAAACAGCATGGAAATTATTGAAGTCAATTTTTATGTTAATCCTCAGACTGCTGTGAGTAGGAGTAGGAGATGAATGTGATTTCTGACTTTCAGCAAATGAAAGTCAAGCAGTTAAAATTCTGAGCTCTGAAAATGCAAGACAACTGCTTATTCCAGGTATTCATTAAAAAGAAGATCCTAGTATATCCCAAAGATTAAAAATGAATGTTGTAAAAGAAAATTAGTTTACAACTAAGACAGAAAGAAAACATAGTGGCTAAAATAATGTTTTCTTTTTTCTGTTCTTTAGGGTAGGCAAAGCTCTTGCCCCTTACATATCATACCATACTGTTGTTGCACCTCTTAATACATTTTGAACATGTTCCCATCCAGTAAGTTTTGTACCTGGAACAGTGGGGAGAGGAGGAACTGAAGGACTCTTGTAACAAAAACAGAGATCTTGGGAAAGAGATAGCTTGTCATTTCTAGCTGGTAATAGTACAAAAGGCTTGGAATGTGCCTGTATACTACAAATATGTCATTAAGTTAGGATTTTAGACATTTTGTTTTAATGGACTTTGAATACACATTATATTTAAATATTTGGTATATGTATCTCTTTAGTCCTTAGTTTTTTATCCTCAAATTGTATTTTTTTACTAAGAAGTCTCTTATATAGAGGTGCATTTGGTTCAAGGCACAGGTAACACCACAGCCAGTAATTTGACATACTTTTTAAAAAGAGTATCTTAGGATGCATGTAGGCTGAAGAGGTAAAATCTTGTAGGCCTTGATTGAGCAAAACTGTTCATATTCATGAAAATTTGCATGAGGAAGGACTGAAGGGAAAAATACTGAATTGGTATGAAAATTAACTTCACAGGATTTCTGATAGTAAAGATGCAAATATTTTTTTTTTATTATTTTTATTTTTTCCTTTTTCAGCTTGGCATCCAGGTGAATTATTCATTCACTGATTAGCAAAGTTCTTATACAAAGTAGAAGACCATTGATATTAGTGCACTGTTTTCCAGAGCAATGCTTGAATGTTGCTACAAATGTATTAGATAGTTTATGAAGTTCTAACTTCAAATGCTCCCAGCCTGAAGGTAATATATCTATCTTCATCGTGGTGTTGGGCACACAGGTGATTTATTAAACACCTGTGGCTCATGTGTTGGAAGTATTATAGGCTAGATGCCATGGTGGATTACTCTGAGTAGTGCTGAGAATCAGAAAAGCACAGAAGATTTTTTTTTCCTTTTTTAATCATCTTGAGTCCTTAAAGGCTTAAAGAAATTGCATGAGTTAACTGTTCAGAAATGGGAAACTCCTATGAACCACCACAATTGAAGTAATTTATGCTTAATCATCATAAGAAAGGGCAAATATGTTAAACCAATAATGTAGGTATAGACATTGCTTATTTTTTTTTTCATGAAAATAGTTTCATACTTCTTTTTCCAGTGGAATCTAAACCAGTCCTGCAGTTAAATTATTATTTTTATCCAATGGGAAATTTTAAAATTGTTATTTTTTACAGCTTAATTTTAGAGGAATATTCTCTTCATAAAGGTCATACGCAAATGCTACAAAGCACTGAGGTCCCAAATGCATTTTAATAGGCATGTTGACATTCCTATTGTGTGTGTAGGGTAAATCATAACCCTATGTTTTGTTTTGTTTTGTTTTGTTTTGTTTTGTTTTTTCTTTTAAATGTTTTACTAAAAAAAGGAAAAATGTTGTCCAGTTTAGATATGCTTATGTTAGAAACTATATTAGGTGTTATTGTTGAAGCTTTTTGTCAACACTTTAGAGCTAGGTGTTTTGTCTGAGTATTACCTCAAAAAATTTACCCATTTGTCCCATGAATTTGAAATACTTTGACTTGATTCAGTTAGAATCTAATGAAATTCAGTTTCAACACAAAGCTTAGAAAAATCTAAAAAGAGAAATAAAATGAAAGAGACCAAAATCCAAAATATGCTTTTTTTTTTTTGTTGTTGTTGTTCTTAGTATGCCTTTGCTATCTGTCCTCTAAAAGAAGTACATAATAATAATAATATGGGATATAGTAATAATATAGGATTATAGACAATAGAAGAATTACACCGTTGTTGGGCTAATCATTGAAACAGGAAGAAATTAATGAAGTCAGGTAACAAGATGAACAAGTTTAAAACAGTGGTTTTTATTTCACAGCGCTTTTAAGATAGGGCTTCAGAAAAACAGTGATACCTTGTTGCAAGACCTAGTGATACCTGAAAAAGTAGGTTGCTTCAGAGGCTTGAGTCAAGCCTGAATTCCCCATTTTCTTGATTGTACTTCATATATTTTTGTGATCTTTCCTGTTGATGGAAGGTTCCTTGGTAACAGTAGATGATGATTTGAAGTATGGAAATTTTGCTGGATATATGTAATTTAAACATTATCTTTTAGTAGACACAGATTCTTGCTGGTAAACATTAGTTCAAAATAGAGATCTAAGTACAAGAAAAAGTTAATCATAATAAACAGCATGTAATGATTCCTTCTGTAAATTGTCATTGATTACACTGAAGATTATATGCTCTTCTGGTTAATGATTCGTAATGCAAATACGAAAAATGAAATGCATACTTATTATTTCTTGTATAAATACATTTTCTAGTAAATGATTTGCAAAATTCTCACCCAATCTGATATTTTCTGAACAATTGCACCTGAAGGCATTTGTCCAAAATGTTTTCCTGTGAATTTCAAGTGCATTTCTTCTTCTTCTGAAATACTTGGGATATTCAACATCCAGCTACAGAAAAACAACAACAAAAACAACATATCGTATACTGTAATAAAGAAAGCTTTCACAGGAAACAAGTGTTTCACGTTGTAGGTGAGAAGTTTTCCATCTCAATATCTATTAATTGAAGATATTTCTGTAATTGGTTTTGGTTAATATTTGTAAATAAGGAGGTGTGAAAGACAGTGTTTTGAATGAGCAGGAGGTTTCAAAAGGTGTACCAGAAAAGGACGTGATTTAATGTTGTACAAAATAAAACAAACAAACAAACAAAAAAATCACCTGATGACAATGGTGTTATACCTATCACCAATCACAAGTTTAATTAGTTTTAATATGTCATTTCCTCTGCAGTTTCACCTTGTCTTCAGTTCACCTACTTCTATTCAGATGGGTCACTTACCTCACTAGAAATTTGTCACAGTTGTCCTTGATTATTCCTCATACATAGGGATCTCCTAAGTATAAATGAATACTTTTACACGGAGGTTCCTATGTATTCCAATGCTTTTTGGTTTTGTATTCAGTATGATTTGCATTCACTAGGGAGCAAATACCTTCTTGGAACCATTTGAGAGGTACCTCACATTTATAGAAAGAGCACTCCAGTTGGTAATTTGAAACAAACAGACAAACAAAAACCCATTGCTTTCTCCCCTTCCAAGAAAGAATCATCTGAAACTGTTTCCTTGCATAAAACTTGTTAGTAAGTTCTCTGTCTTGTGTGACAGTTTCCAGTACTTTCTATGGCTAACACAAATGTGAGAATACAAGGTACCCCATGTTCTCAGGCAAAAAGACATTGTCAAAGTCTAACTGTCAAAAGAAAAACTGTTGATAAGTAAAATAGCAGCAATCCCAATGACCAGATGGTGCTCATAGAAAACTTGAAAGAGTTAATCATTTTGTTCTATAGGCTGGTAGCAAAAATATGTTTTCTATATTTAAATAAGACACTTTACTGAAGAGTTTCAGAGTAATTGCAATTTTCTTAAAACTTGTTGTCAAAATCATATTAAATAATGTTCCATGGCCATGTTCCCAGAACTAGGGAATTTGGTTCAAATGTTAAATGATGGTAATTTAGAAAGACTCTTTAAATACAGGTAGAAGAGAACACCAACTTGTTTGGAAGAACACTCAATGACAGCTCCATGCCTTCTTTCAATACTGTCTTTTATTCAGTCCAAACCTTTCTTCCTTGTCTTTTCTGTTGAATATTTCTCCCTGTGGATGATGCAGAGCATTATCTTCTGTCATCATCTGGCCAGGTGTTTAGCAATATAGAAGATTTAAAAATATATATTTAAGTATTAAAGAAAAAAATTGAAGTAGACTGTGCAGTTGTATATTGAAGAAAAACATATTTTAGTATTTTTTTTTGAACTCCAATTTCAGTGATACTCAGAGTGTTTTCAGAAGAGCCATGATTCTTAGATTGAAGAAATCCTAATGCATTCACTATTGCTTTATACACCAGATCATAGTTTAGATAGCTATGAAAACCTTTTTCACACTTTAACACAGTTTTCTGTTTTCATTTTCAAAATACATTTGACTCATAAAATAATTGCTTGAAAATTCTACTACAGAATTTGAATGCTTGCTAGTTAAAGTTTATCTTTTACTGAGCTTTATATTGTGTGATATTATATATGCTGGAGCTTACACAATAGTGTAAGCTTTTGTTGGCTTGCACTCCCTTGTTGTTGATCATTTCATTTCATTTCATTTCATTTCATTTTATTTTATTTTATTTTATTTTATTTTATTTTATTTTATTTTATTTTATTTTATTTTATTTATTTATTTATTTTTTTAAAAAAGGAAAAAACAGAATGAGCCTGTTTTGTTTCCGTTGTCTGGCTAAATTGTGTGATGCCCCTTCCCTTCATGTCAGTGCTATTGCTAAGCTTACAAACAACGAGATACTATCAAAAATACTTATTTCAGTGTTTTAGCACAGAGACATTGCTATTAATGTTATTTTATATTTTATTTTTCGTTCTTTTTACTTTTCTTTTTGCTGCTTGATGGAGAAGTGTATATTCTTTTATTCAGAAACAAACAAGATCCATGAAGTTCTTAAGCATAAGAGATGCCCCATTGGTCTTCTCTGGATTATCTTCTCTGGGTAGCCTATAAAATGTAAGAGGTACTTATTGCAACCTAGTACTTCTTGTTGTGAACAGCAGTGATTCTGTGATTCTTCAGTTATACATTAATCTCTTTTAGTATTCTGTTGCCTTCTAGAGTCAAAGTAAACAAGAGATAAGAGTTTCTACTATTATGGGCAGGCAGCTCTCTTCTCCTTTTTTTTCTTGTCTGTCTTGTCTGACAGTTCAACTATAAAGCTTTTTCAGAGAGTGTTTTGTCAATATATACACATGAATACATAAATATTATTTAACTCCTAAGATAACAGCATTATAAGCATTATGTCATAATACTCTGAGAGTATTATTTTCTCCATGAAATGCATGGAAGAGGGATTTATTTTATGAATAGTGTAAGAATAAATATCTTTACACAAATTATTAAAGAAGATAGGTATTAACAAAAGTTTGTTGGGATTGCTACCCTCAGACTAACATTTTCAAACGTATTTGATAATGAAGTCCTTCATTCTTGTCAATAGTAATGGAGTTTTTAATGAGTATTTAGGCCCTTAAGATTTTTTGCCTATTGTTTAATTATAATAACAAAATTATTTTAAAATTATCTATACCTATTTGTGGATTTAGGAAGCAATGTGTGATTTATGCTAGCTATTCTTCAGTCTAAGAAATGTGGTGTTAAAGGCAGTGGAGAATAAACCTCAATTAAAATCAAAGACAATACAAACATTAGTAAAATTGATAGTATGTCATGTACTTAGTTATGTTGAATCGTAAACTGAATTGTGTTCAGTTTTGGGCCCCTCACTACAAGAAGGACATCGAGGTGCTTGAGCGGGTCCAGAGAAGGGCGACGAAGCTGGTGAGGGGCCTGGAGAACAAGTCCTACGAGGAGCGTCTGAGGGAGCTGGGCTTTTTCAGCCTGGAGAGAAGGAGGCTCAGGGGCGACCTTATCGCTCTCTATAGGTACCTCAAGGGAGGCTGTAGAGAGGTGGTCTATTCTCCCATGTGCCTGGTGACAGGATGAGGGGGAATGGGCTTAAGTTGCACCAGGGGAGTTTTATGTTGGATCTTAGGAAGAACTTCTTTACCGAAAGGGTTGTTAGACGTTGGAACAGGCTACCCAGGGAAGTGTTTGAGTCACCATCCCTGGAGGTCTTTAAAAGACGTTTAGATGTAGAGCTTAGCGATATGGTTTAGTGGGGACTGTTAGTGTTAGGTCAGAGGTTGGACTCGATGATCTTGAGGTCTCTTCCAACCTAGAAATTCTGTGATTCTGTGATTCTGTAACTTATGGGCAGCGAGATTAAATCAGCATAAAACTAATATAAAAGAATCAGGTAAATGAGAAAGGGAAGCTTTTTTTTTTTTTTTTTTTTTTTTTTTTTTTTTCCCCTTTATGTTAGATTTTCAATTTATCTCTTTTTGTCTCTCTTGCTGCAACAACATTGACTTTTTTGTTTCTCTTTTGTTCTTCCATTGTCACAAGTTCTACTCAAAGCCATGAAGTCTGCAATTTAACTGGAGATAATATTACATCAGTCATGTCACCTTACTTTCAGTAATGAATGTCTGTTTCTCTAGTTTACTCTTGTACAACATGACAAAAACAAAAGAAAACAACCAAATGAAGGCATTGGCTGATCTTCCTTCCTAGTCCTTTTTCCTCATAGGAGAGGACTACAGTGTTTCTGATGGATTTACCCTTGGAAGACAAATGAGAACATTCAGACTTTTGTGGATTGGAAATCAATGTGCATAAAGCAAGAAAAATGGGCAATGTTATCAAGCAAATAGTTTACACAGTCTGTGAACTCCAGAAAAAAAAAAAAAAAAAGTAATTTTACTATCCTGAGTTAAACTGGCAAACTGCAGCATTATCAATTCCAACTATATTCCCAACTCTTACTAGTTCAGATATACACCTTTATTTTAAAGCATTGCCCTTTCTGCCACAAACACAGTGCTTGGGGTTGCCTTACAGTGGTCCCAGATATGTATTGATAGAAGTTTAGTGTTTGTTTGGATACTACATAATTACTTAAAAAAAAAAAGTATGTAAAAAAAAGTTCTGTATTTGAAATAATTGCCCACACTTTTCATGCGAAATTTGTCATCTTTCTTTTTTAAAGCTTATACTGTGAAATTTTCTCATGTTGATACACTCAGGTCCCTTATTGGGAACTGTATTAGGAAAACTATTTGTAGCTCACCGCATTCAACTAAATCCAGTAGAGCTCTTTCATGATGTATGAGTCCTATAACCAATTACAGAACAGAGCATTTGCTGCTCGTTTACATCACAGAATGTGACCTTTGCATTGGTTAGGCTTTGTACCTGTTGACAGTGCTTTGTAAGCATAAAGTTGTCTATTCTTATTCTTAGTCTGTCCTGGTGTCTTCCATGTGTAGAATGTAATTACAAAGTGTAATTCTGCAGAATATCTGTTAAGTGAAAAAGTTTAGGTAGAATCTCGGCTCTATTAAAGTAGATTAAAAATTCCATTGCCTGGAATGAAGTTAAAGTCTCCAATTGTGTTTTTGTACAAAATAGGCTAAGAAGAAGCACAAAAAAATGTTGATCAGTTGTGGGTATTTTTTATCTCAAATGTAAGTTGTCTAAAGAAACTAAGCTTAGACAGCTTAATTTCCATGGTTTAAAATCTTCTGACCCTTTTAATAGTAAATTCTCAAATTATCCAAAAAAGGTATGATTTCTGTCATTGAAAACTCTAATTTCTTATAAAAAAATCAAGGGTAAATCTCTAGAAAATAGTCATTTCAGTCAAATCAGGCTAGATTTTTTGGCACTGAAGCTCCTAGTCTCTATTTGAAAACGTGTTCCTTTATTTATGAGATTTAAGAGTTTAATGAAAGTAATTGCCTTGAAGAGGATGCTCTTTCATTAATGCAGAAGTAACTGTAGGTCAATTTTAAAGGACTTTTTGCAGTCAAATTATTTTGATCTGCCAGAAAACGTATTCAGATCTATATGAAGATTTTACCTATTCAAATTTATTTGAATAACAGAAAGTCAGACCATTTGCTTACTGAATATATAAAGAGACATTAGGTTTAAATTTCTAAAAGCATACTGCTGGCTTTACATTTGTACATTATAAGTAAAATTACAGATACCACAGAGAAAAGGTTTGGATTATTCTCTAGGAAAGCAGGGTTGGGCATTCTTTGTGAGACAAAGAAGATTCTAAAGCTAAAAACAAACCATGTCTACTGCTCTTCAGTCTCTTTTCTAGAACACTATCCACATTAGCTTGAAAAATTGACAGGATAACATATAGGTAACAAATTAAACTTATTCTTTTGCTTGTAAATAATGCTACGATCAACTTTACAAATTGAGTTCTATTTTCTGCTTATCTTCTGTTTTCAAAAGAATTTAAAATCTGCCAAATTGAGAACACGCAACCAAAGCACACTTGGTTTATTTTGTCTGGAGTACATAATAACTTTCCTTAGTTTGCTGGCCATGCTCTTTGAAATAAATTATGCTTGTTTTGTAATATTAGACAATGCCTGTTGATAGTATAGCACCTTGTCATGCACTTCAAAAATGTTTGTGAACACTGACAGCTCTAGAGTCTTGAATTTTGATTAAGGAATAAAACTTTGAAAATACTGTTTGCTTCTCAAAAATGTTCATTATAAATACCTTTATCACACTTTGATTTTAGTTTCCTTTAATCATCTTCATCACTTAAAGGTGAAAAGGCAAATTAAGTACTAGGAGCTATTGGGAAAGTAATAGAAAACATTCAAGCCCGTGCCCACATCTAGAATAATGCATGCAATTCTAATTTCTTTACCAAACAAAGTGCATTAGAAGTATGGAACAACTTAGAGGAAGCTAAATGGTGTAAGACATAAATAGGTGTTCATACAAAGATATTTTTACTGATGTGGAGGAATAATATGGAGTGAAGAAGGAAACAGAGTAGAAGCAGTATTAGAATTATGTTAGAAATGGGCTAAATTCAGAAATTATAAGATACTAACACATCATTTTCAAGGTCATCCCAAGGGACAATTAAGTGAAAAGTGACATAACTTTTTATTATTCTATGATTCAATGAAAGCAAAGGACATATTCCTTTATGAGCGTGAGGTTGTAGCATGTTTTTTTTTTCTTCATATTTGATTCTTCAGTCAACTGATTTAATATTTTTTGCATTAATATCTAAAGCTGGAAATGATCAATAGAGATGAATAATGCAAAAATGGCCATTATATCAGACAGTCTGTGATATGGATTATAAGTGACATACAGGAATGAATAAAGGGCTGAATAATGATAAGGAGAGAACTAAACAATAATGGAGAAAAATGTTTTCCCAGACTAACACACACAGTTCAAACCCCTGGGTACACCAAGGAGGAAATAAAATCTTTAGGCATTTTCCAGCCTCTAATCAATGAGTCAATCTTCAGAAAATGAGTCAATCTTCATTAAACTATGTTTCAGAAACATCAGCAGATCTCCTGGAGAGGTTTCTGTTTTGGGTATTTAGGGATGAAGAAGTGAGAGGTGTTCATTTTCTTAGAAAATATAATGAAAAATATTTTCCCCTGAAGGAAAATGTATTCCAAATTAAAGCATACATAAAAAAGTTTAAATTAAGAAAGGTAAAAAAATATCAGTTAACAGAGGTGGCCTTTTTTATAGCAACTCTTGCTGACTAAAGACTGCATGAGGACAGAATATTTTTAGATAACAGTCTTCACATATTGCAGACAACGTTGTTCTTCACTTGAAAATATCCCATTTTTAGACTTTCACAAAAAATGAAATTTAAGGCATAAATGTCATTTTCCATAGATATACAAAACTCATATATATAATTGTGATAACAGGTCCTAAAGAGCAAAACGTATTATTATTATTATTATTTTAATTAAATATGCATCCTTCACTAGTAATGGCTTGGGGTGTGGAGAGGGAGTAAACTCAGCTGCTATTTGAAAGCAGTAAGGATGGAAAGAAAAATGAGGGATTACACATCTAATAGCTTAGGCCTTGACTCAGAGTTCACATATTGATTGTTTTAGAGTCATCTTCTGTTCTAATTTCAGAGACACATTTGATTCTCTTCACCCACTGTGTATATGGAAATACTGTATCTAGCAGTAGAAGAAAAAATCCTTGCTTATGTTAAACAGTTGTGTATTTCTGTTTCCTTTTAAAGGAAACAGAAAGGGATTGATGAATAATTGGCCCAGACTCTTACTATCAACATCAGTAAGGAAGAGATCAGTGTAAGTTCAATTTAGTGATAAAGGAACCAAGCAACATTATTTTCTCAGATGATAGAATGATTATGTAGTGAGATCAATGCATGTTCATGGGAAAGGCTGTTGGAATCATCTTATTGCAATATAGTTTTGCTTTGTTGGTCATGTCTTTCTCTCTGCTCTCATCACTGGCTTTCCAAGTTCTAGTGAAAACCAAATCAATTTTATTTTTTAATGAACAAAAGGATTTTTCAAGTAAAACATGAGAAATAAAATTACTTTCATGTCTTATTAATTTATTTTTGATTTTTCTTTGCAGTGCATGTGCTATTTCAGAAACTGAGTGGAATTAGCTTTTTAGCTAATTAGCTTTAAGTAGCAGTATTTTTGATTATTACTATTCTTATTGGGGTAATTTCTATGTCAAATGTTTATTGCTTGTGCAAATATTTGCACACACAAGGAAAGCTTAAGCTGAAGGACCACTAACTAGGCCCTAAATACTGTTGGGAATGTTTTAACAATTAGTGTCAATAAAGAACAGTCCTGTCTGCCTCTGGGTCCTGCACTGGCAATTTAATTATTGAATCACAGATGCAGTGTGTCCCAGTCTCCCCCTCATTCTATTCAATTTATCAAGTCTTCAGAAAATACTCCTCAAATTTATGAACCTGTTTGCCTTTGTTATTCTGGACTTCTATTTCTAACAGTTACAGCCTTTTTTTTGTCTTCTTCGAGATTAATTTAACACTGGTATAGGTGTGACTGTCCCTGTGAATGGCTGGTGAGGAATGTTTTAATTACTCATGAAGTGTCAATAAGAAAGCTATTTGTGTTTGTATGAAGTCTTTGATGTCTGGGGGTTTCAGAACAACTGATAACAACTAGTGACTGTTATGGGATACTATGCAAGCCTCTGATATCTGGCCAGGTGGCCAAGAGATTAAGAAGAAGAAAAAAAAAGAAGCTGAAGGACGGCTAGGAGACAAGACCTGCAGGGGATGCTGTGTAAACTTGACACGGTGCCAAGGAAGTACAAAGGGGAAGGACAAGAAAAAAACTTGGAGAGGAAGACTACGAGTCATCAGCATGAAAGACCCCTAGAGACCCCCAGAGGGACCACCGGAGACTGATGCGCATGCTCCAGTAGGAGGGACTGGACCCCGGAAGCTAATTATAATAAACTATTTTTTTTAGAAGTAGTAATGAATATGTATTAGTCTAGGAGCATAAAAACCAGCTACTTGATGTAACTGGGGTGCGTCCTGGTGGAGCGGAGACTCCCGGTGCACCCAGTGCTGTTTGCTTACCTCTATTCTTTTAATAAATCCTATTTTTTTATTTAATCCTATTTTGAAGACTGAGCCATTTCTAACAATACTGTTGTTAGTGTTGCAGGGCTAATGTGAAATATTATCTTGTGGTGTTTCTTTGTATGTGTGAATTTATTGTGAAGTCAACCACTGAGTTGAAAAAAAATGGTTTGAAAATGCAGAATAATTGGGGATTTTTCTAGATAAAATTGCCTGGAATTTGTTGGATTATTTGCAGATAGGACTTTGAACTGTGACGTTGGTTTAATCAATATATTTATTAGCCTCAGGCCTCTGTGCTCTTGCCTTTTGCCACACCTTACTATTTATTTATTTATTTATTGACTGGATATCTACTTTGAGAAATGATCTGTCTTTTCATATGGACTTCAGGGTATGTGCCATATTTGGGATTATTTTCATTACATTCTATCTACTGTACGAGTTGCCTTAAAACCAAAGTATTTTATAAAGAGGAAAAATTAAACTGTCAATGGGTTGCAACAACTTTAGGGACTTCCAAAGATATCCTATAGAATCTTTGTAGGCTTGTCAGTGAGAGGGAGATGTTTAGGAAATAAAGGCTAGTGATTGGGAAAGGCTTTTATTAATTTCAATATCTGCTTGTAAAGGAAAAATTAACAAGTCAATCGTAAAACTATGTAGTATTTTCTTCATGATAGATAGCAAGAATTTATTTTACAAATGAGGTAGATGATCTGGAGAAAATGATAGAAAAGGAAACCAACCTACTATTAATGTGAGAATGGCTATGAGAGACCAAAAAGACAGAACAGTGAAGAAAAGGCAAATGTGATTGTAGAATGCCCAGCAAGATATTTCCAACTGACAGAAAAACACTACTGAAGAAGATTGGTGAGATCTCATTTAGGAAGCCATACATGATCCGAGTCACCAATTCAGGAAAGATGAGGCCTGGAGAGATGCAGAGAACCTAGAAGGAATGAAAAATTTGTAAAAGAATAAAAGTACTTAACAGGTTTAGGCATAAGGGAGACTGACAGGAGGGTGGTATTATATGCATATTAAAAATGTGTCAGAAGTATGAATACTTCAGAGAGAAGTGCTTTGAAAGATAGAAAGCATATACAAGTACATTTTAACTAGCCATAGATACACCTATTCTGAAAATTAAAAGTAGATTTATAAATATCTCTATATATTATATATCTATATAATATATATATATATATAGATATAATATTTTTATATAGTGCATTAGAAGTATGGAACAACTTAGAGGAAGCTGAATGGTGTAAGACATATATAACATATATTATATATATAATAAATATATATATTATATTTATATATAATATAAATATATATTATATATACACACATATATATAATATAATATATATTATATCTATATAATATATATATAGATATGTAATATATATATATAAGAGAGCAGTCAAATAATTGCAAAAATTCTGTAGGTACTGAGGTCATACAGCACATGAAAGATTTTATGTTTTGCTAAGTATTTGACAATTTTTATTTCTATATATATTTAACCTTTGTTATCAGTAATGACTTAAAAAGTAGGCTTTGCATGGTTTGAGACTCATTTTCAGGCCCTGCAGACATGCACTCATTCAGACATGCATTCATTAGACTCCATGATGCATTAGAGCTACTTGTCTGCTCTTGGGTATTATGAATACAAACATGATTCAGCTGTTTACAGAGTCAGCACTGAATATGCATATGTGAATTACCAGGTGGTTACTTTGTATTAAGTATGAAAGATCAATGGCATGGTGTATTCTTATTTTATTATCTGTTTATTTTAAAGCACTTTATTTAGTGCTAGGGGAGTAGGTTCCCCTGAAGCTATAAACAGATGTTACAGATGTTAAGTCTGAGCATTTACACTTCATAATGCTCTTGTTCTTTCTGCTACTAGAAGGAAAAAAGGAAGCACCAGGAAGGGCGTGTGAGATGAATTGTGTGGGACTTGGGTGTTACATGGTTGACATGGGCATTTTGCCAGATCCAAAAACATCTCTTCTGTTGTAGTTCACACCTAAACAACATGAAAATCAGAATGTAAATGATATTCTAATATAAAAATAATTTCAAAATTAATATGTTCATCTTGAATCCATATATATCTTAAAAAACAAATGAACAACAACAACAACAACAAAAAATCTTACACTCTAAATATTAGTGAGTATGGATACATTTTGGCGACTGTTTTAAAGCTTAAAGTTAAATTTCCACTCAGCTTGGACAACTGACTTCTGACATTTAACTTTGGACAGATTTTAACTGGTCACATTTACCTCAGGTGATTGATATTCCATAGATACTAAATGTAGACCTGATAGCATTTCATAATTGTCACATTTCTCCATCAATTTTTACTGTATGACCTTACTTCAGGTATCTTTATAACTTTAAAATGCAAGCATAGTGACATTTCCTCCCTTTCCCCTCTCCATATGCTCTCTCTTTTAGATATCTATTTTTCCTGCTATTTCAGCTAAAATAGCTTAGCTATTTTCTGAAACAGAATTAATGAAATATACTTATTATCCATGCTAATAAAATCATATAACCATTTAATCCAAATGGTCTCATATCCTTTGTATGTTAGAGCAGAGGCTTGAGATCAGAAGAACTATATTTTGCCTGGGATGACTTTTTCCATCTTTACGAAATTTGCCTCTCAAGTCACTAGTCTCTGAAAAATCTCATTTTACAGATGTTTACTTGAAACATATGAAGTTTGGTAGCTCAAGTCTCTGAAAATGCCCTTGGCACTAAGCTTTTTCTGGAAATGCAACTTCTGAGTCAACTGTTACTATTATCATTCCTCCCCTCTGCAACTCATTTTCCTGCATGGATTTTGACAATGGAGACCACAGCCTGCATTCCTCACTATCTCCCTAATATAATAGCATCTGCAAATGGTATCTGTGGGCTGATAGGAGAGCGGATTCCATTCCATCTGGATCAGAATGACTGACCTTGATTGGTTATGTTGTTGTTGGTTCTTCGTTACAGAAGACAGTAAAACATTGATTGCTTAGGACACTGCAGCTCACATAGAAAACTGTCCTCTTGAATGTGGATTGCACAGAACACAAATGAGACCCATCCTTTACACAGTGAACCAATTTGTTGTATAGTTTAATTAAATCCAAGATCTGAAGTCCATATATTTAGATGTACTTTTCTGACTTTACAAAAACTGAATTTGAGAAGGCTTTCCAGATAGGTGACTGACAGGATGAAACATTCAAGATCTAATTTTTTATCAGCATTGGATTACTTTATTTTTATATTTTATTCTTCTTCTGCATTTTTTTTTTCTAGTGAAAGGAGGAGGAATAAAAAAGGAAGTGATCTCTTTAAAAAAAAAAAAATACAGAAAATGAATTTCCTTAAATCATAGTGATGAACATAGTGCAAGAACTGGGAATTACTAGAAGAGAAATTGTGCCCTTTCAGGAAATGAAAGGCCTTTTACTCAGCACTATGTTTAGATATGTAGTGAGGAAAGGGAATTAAAATTAATACTGAAAATGGGCTCACTTAGCAATGGAGCATATAGATCTCACCTCAGCCTACTCACATATTGTGCATTCAAATTGCTTTTGGTACATACCTACATACCATTCCCTAGTTATGACATCTTTATTTGATGTTGTTATAATGAATGAGATAACTTCACTTTTCTGCCCCTTCATCTTTTTTTTTTATCCCCCCCCCCCTTTTTTTTTTTTTTTTTTTTTTTTTTTGCACTTAATTATTAAGTACAAAGTGTTAAACATGGAAATTTTAATATTGGAGGAAACTTTTTTTTTATGACTCCATCTTTCTTTTTGGTATATCTCTCAAGCTCCATTTGCTTTATACATGTGAAAAGGTTGCAAAACATATACCATTCTGAATCATATTTTCCAAACCAGTTTTGTCATCTTCATTTTTCTCATCTGCTTGGGTTTCAATTTGTCTCTTTAAAATGTCATGTCCCAAACTGAATCCAATCAGTCCTGCTGTTGAAACTTGAGTATTGCTGAGCAGAGCAGAAGGATTATTGTACTGGTTTGACACATACTGTTACGGTTAATATAATCAAGTGTAGCGTTTGTCTTTTTTATTTATTTATTTATTTTTTTTTTTTCAGTATAAGCATCTTATATTTGATTCTCAAGCAATTTATATTTTAATGTGTAATAACATATCTACATTTGTAGGAATGTTCCTTGGCCTACATTTCTTGTAAGTATTTGCTTTTAGTTCAATATTCACTAGCATTGCAAAGTTTTGGACTGTAAAAACATATATTTTAAATGTAATAGTCTATGGAAAACTAAGGCAAAATAATTTGGTTTGACAGGTAATATACCGAGAATATGTTACAGATTAAATGATTTTTTACTTTTATTTTTATTTCTTAAAGATAAGTAAAATACATGAACGGTTTAAAATAGGAAAGTATTTTTAACGCTCCCCACCAGAGAGAGCTGTTTATCCGAAGTACTAGGAGCAGTTTGGAATTGCGATGTGGTTTTAAGTAGATGCAGGAAAACTGATGAGAAGATGATCAAAAAAGTGACTCCAGGAAAGAAAAAAAAAAAAAAGGCATAACTTGGTTAGGTCATGCAGCAATCAAGATGTGAAATAGTTAAATTCAGGTGAAAAGTTGAAAAGACACACCATGGAAATATGTTTAGCAAGTGGTCTTGACTGAAAAGATAGTTCTGCCCTAGAAACCTGTGGCCTGGCAGTAGAGAAAGTTATTGGGTAAATTAAGTAATGCAAGTTGCTAAATGCCTTAGCATAACTGAGGCATTCATTTGTAGATGTACAAATTAGCAAGTCTTAGTTCATTAGTCAGATACCTGATATAGATCAATTACAGTTTTTTTTATTTTTTTATTTTTTATTTATTTTTATTTATTTTTTATTTATTTTTTATTTTTTTATGGTAGATCAGCATCCCAAATCTAATGTTTTCATTGTTTAATGAATCTGCAGTAACTTCACTGAGCATTATCATAGATAGCAGTGAGTTACAGCATTTTAATCATTTTGACTTACTGCAGTAGTATGCAATAACATTGCTATTAATTCAAGAAGAATGAACACAGTAATGGTGACATTTGAAACCAAAGGGATAGTAGACACCCATTGGTTGTGTTCAAAAATTTGCTACCACAATGGTTTCAGCTACAGATGCTACCTCCTGAGTGCTGAAATTGATTTCAAAATCAATAGTTGAAATAAATTGAAACTGCTACTCTAGGTCACTTTACTTTTTCACCACCAAATGGGCATGCAGCCATGCACTCTGCTGCAGATGTAAGTAATGTAATAGTTTGACACTGAGGTAGGAGGGAAAAGGCTAAACTAACTTATCTTGGCTATTAGATGGTTGCATGTAGTATGCCTGATTGTTTCTTATATGAGGAGAAATATTAGGAAACCCCCATAAGATGCTACTATCACTTATATTGCTGTAGAACCTAGTTAACCCAACAGATCAGACTGCTGTGAGTGTACACTGTACATGTAAATATTTTCTTGGTTTCAACATATTCAAATAAATAAAAGTCTACATATTTTAATTTCTACTCAGTCTTTGAGACGGTGATATTTTCCCCTTTGCAATAAACCAAGTATTTTGACTTCTTAATTTGTAAATTCTAAGGATGCAACAGGCTGATTTTTCTGTTCTCTCTCCTTTGACAAGGCTGGCCAACTTAAATATCCCCCTCCCCCAAAAACAACTAGAACACTTCAAGTTCCTATTGACTCTCAGAGAAGACTATATACAATTTTACTAGTGACTGTTGATCAGAGAAAAAAAGATAGAACTTTTCTGAAATCCTAAGTTTCAGAGGGAGGTCAAGAGCATGTGGAGGTCATAGGAAGACATTCAAAGCTCACAGATGTTAAAAATATCAGGAAATCAGAAATATGAGATAACCATTAATTGACTGTTGTTAATGCAAATGTTCTAATATTTACTTAAACATGGTCAATCTCAAAGAAAGATATTATCTGTAATGTAATTAATCCATGGATGTACCTGTACCTGGAGATTTAGGTAATATTTTTTATTTGTTATGTTTTGTTTGGTTTATTTAACTAAACTACTTTTACTGTCTCTGCAATATTTATTTGTGAATGCTGAAATGCATTTTCCCTATAACTTAAAAAAAAAAAAAAAATCTCCTTTTATCTCTGAAACAACCTTAGGTTTAGGCAACCAAGATTAAGACAAATTTTCTTCATTTGTCTGAATAGCATGGTAATCCATGGCATTCTTTTACTACTGAGGGTAAACTGAATGGTGTTTGAGGACCAGCTGTAAAACACACTGGGTAGCCCCAGTTCCCATTGCATGTTAAATTTTTATTCTTGTTTTTCAGAATAATCCAGAATGGCTATTCTACAGTAACTCCCCTATGGGTACTATAATTCCACATTATGAATATTTTTCTAGGGACTAAATTTGGCCATGTAGGCGGCTAGTGGAGAACAGCTATTAGACTTTAAATTCAGTCCCTATTTCATCTCAGTGGCTTCCAGCTGCAATCAAGCCCTTACCATTCCGTATTCCTCATTTGTGCAAAATCCTGAAAGAGAAGTCAAGAGAAGCTTGAATAAGAACAGGTTAAAATTAAAAAGAGAAGTCTGTTGAGAAGTTAAGATTAAAATTAAAAGAGAAGTCTGTTGCCTCCCTGGGGCTTGGGTGAGAGACTTTGCCAAGAAAGTCAAGCGCCTGGTACGGCCCACTGACTACTACCCGCTACTGGTCTTTCAGGCTGTTAGTGATGAAGTAGCAATGAGAAGTCCGAAGGCGATCAAAAGAGACTTTAGGGATTTGGGGCGACTACTTAGAGGATCAGGGGCGCAGGTTGTGTTTGCCTCTGTCCTTCCTATAGGGGGGATTGAAGCTGAAAGGCGTGCTGTTCACATAAACTCGTGGCTTCAAGACTGGTGTGACCGGCAGAACTTTGGGTTCTTTGATCACGGGAAGGTCTATGCTACACCGGGCCTGATGGCACCGGATGGGATGCGCCTCTCTCGGAGAGGGGTAAGGATCTTTGGTCAGGAGTTGGCAGGGCTGATAGATAGGGCTTTAAACTAGAGTCGAAGGGGGAAGGGGCTAAAACCAGGCACGCCGGTGAAGACGTAAGGGATGGTACGCTAGAATCAGAAGGGCTGTGTGCCAGAAAGGTCCTTCGGTCAGATCCACAAGGTGCTGAGTGTAAGGAGATGCACCTGAAGTGCTTCTACACGAACGCACGCAGTATGAGGAATAAAATGGATGAGCTAGAAGTCCTGGCCCAGTCCCGCAACTACGACATCATCGGCATAAGCGAAACCTGGTGGGATGAGTCCTGTGACTGGGGTGTTGCGATAGATGGTTACAGGCTCTTCAGGAGGGACAGGCAGGGTAGGCGAGGTGGTGGGGTGGCGATGTATGTGAAGCAGGGCCTGGACTGTGTGGAACTTCAGGTCAGCAATGGCAAAGTTGAGAGCCTCTGTGTAAGGATCAAGGGACGAATGAATAAAGGGGATGTCGTAGTGGGAGTCTATTACAGACCGCCTGGCCAGGACGATAGCGCCGATAAATTATTCTTTACAGAACTAAGAGGGGCCTCAAGATTAACTCCCCTTGTCCTTATGGGGGACTTCAACTTGCCAGACGTTAACTGGGAGTGCCACACGGCTGACAAGAGCAAGTCCAGGAGGTTCATGAAGCACCTAGATGATAACTTCTTGGTGCAGGTGCTAACGGAGCCAACTAGGAAAGGTGCCCTCCTAGACCTGTTGCTAGAAAACAGAGAGGGTCTGGTGGGAGATGTGGTGATTGGTGGCCGCCTTGGTCATAGCGACCATGAAGTGGTTGAGTTCAAAATTTACGGTGACAGAAGGAAAAGTGCCACCAAAACCTCATCCCTAGATATGGGGAAAGCGGACTTCAGGCTGCTCAGGGAACTAGTCAGCAAGGTCCCCTGGGAAACTGCTCTTGAAGGCCTCAATGTCCACCAGTGCTGGTCATTCTTTAAGCGATGCCTCCTAGAAGCACAAGATCAGGCAATTCCTAAATATCGCAAGTCAGGCAGGCGGGGCAGGAGGCCGGCGTGGCTGACCAGGAACATTTTAATGGAGATTAGGCGGAAACAGAGAGTGTTTTGCTACTGGAAGGAGGGCCAGGTGTGATGGAAAGAATACAGGGATGCTGTTCGTGCTTGTAGGGAGAAAGTTCGTGTGGGTAAAGCACACCTAGAGTTGAAGCTGGCTGTGTCTGTGAGAGAAAATAAAAAGGGTTTTTTTAGATATGTGAATGGAAAAAGGAGAACTAAAGAATACATAGGGCCACTCCTTGATAGGGAAGGTCTCCTCACAGACAATGACATAGGCAAAGCAGAGACGCTTAACGCCTTCTTTGCCTCTGTCTTCAATGCCGATGATGGGCTTCGGGACCCAGGGTGCCCTGAGCTGGAGGACCGGGACGGTGGGGATGACAAACTCCCAACTGACCCTGAACGTGTGTGGGATTTGCTACTCCACCTGGATCCCTACAAGTCCATGGGTCCGGATGGGATTCATCCGTGGGTGCTGAAAGAGCTGGCGGACGTCATCGCGGAACCTCTCTCAATTATTTTTCAACGATCCTGGGAATTTGGAGAGGTCCCGGTAGACTGGAAGCTGGCAAATGTTGTGCCAATTTTCAAGAAGGGTCAGAAAGAAGACCCTAGCAATTACAGGCCTGTCAGTCTCATGTCAGTGCCTGGTAAAATCATGGAGAAGATGGTTCTCGAACTTATTGAGGCGCACCTGGGGGACAAAGCAGTCATTGGTCCCAGCCAGCATGGGTTTGTGAAGGGTAGGTCCTGCCTAACTAACCTGATTTCCTTTTATGATAAGATCACCCGTATGGTGGACCAAGGGAAACCAGCTGATGTGATCTTTTTGGACTTCAGCAAGGCTTTTGACACAGTTTCCCATAGGATCCTACTGGACAAAATGTCCACCATACAGCTAAATAAAAACATCATACGATGGGTGAGCAATTGGCTAACGGGCAGGGCCCAAAGGGTTATGGTAAATGGGGCTGCGTCAGGCTGGCGGGCGGTCACCAGTGGGGTCCCTCAAGGCTCCATTTTAGGGCCGGTACTTTTCAATATTTTTGTAAACGATCTGGATGTAGGAATAGAAGGTATTTTGAGCAAGTTTGCTGATGACACCAAACTTGGAGGAGTTGTGGACTTGAATGAGGGTGGAAAGGCCTTGCAGAGGGATCTGGATAGGTTGGAAAGCTGGGCGATCACCAACCGCATGAAGTTTAATAAGAGCAAGTGCCGGGTCCTGCACCTGGGACAGGGAAACCCTGGCTGCACGTACAGACTGGGCGATGAGACGCTGGAGAGCAGCCTAGAAGAGAGGGATCTGGGGGTCGTGGTAGACAGCAAGTTGAATATGAGCCAGCAGTGTGCCCTGGCAGCCAGGAGGGCCAACCGTGTCCTGGGGTGCATCAAGCACGGCATTGCTAGTAGGTCAAGGGAGGTGATTGTCCCGCTCTACTCTGCGCTGGTGCGGCCTCACCTCGAGTACTGTGTGCAGTTCTGGGCACCACAGTATAAAAAGGACATGAAACTGTTGGAGAGTGTCCAGAGGAGGGCTACGAAGATGGTGAAAGGCCTGGAGGGGAAGACGTACGAAGAACGGCTGAGGTCACTGGGCCTGTTCAGCCTGGAGAAGAGGAGGCTGAGGGGAGACCTCATCACAGTCTACAACTTCCTCGTAAGGGGGTGTCGAGAGGCAGGAGACCTTTTCTCCATTAACACCAGTGACAGGACCCGTGGGAACGGGGTTAAGCTGAGGCAGGGGAAATTTAGGCTTGACGTCAGGAGGGGGTTCTTCACAGAGAGGGTGGTTGCACACTGGAACAGGCTCCCCAGGGAAGTGGTCACTGCACCGAGCCTGTCTGAATTTAAGAAGAGATTGGACTGTGAACTTAGGCACATGGTCTGAACTTTTGGGTAGACCTGTGCGGTGTCAAGAGTTGGACTTGATGATCCTTAAGGGTCCCTTCCAACTCAGGATATTCTATGATATTCTATATAATTTGCCAAAGTGTGCTGTTGATGTGTTTCTCCCAGTCAGTGGCTTGTAAGGGTATCTCCCCATAGCAGTGTGCTAAGAAACACGCAAAAGTAGTCCCATTTACTTTTTATTAAATTATTCAAAGAAACAATTGAAAGCAAGTTTGGCCCGTTACCCTAATTAAAACTTGTATTTCTGTCTCATCTGTTAAGTCTTTGCACCATTGAAGATCTTTATGAAGAAGGCTAACAGTGAGTCAAAGTTCCTCCTACCTCCTATGCTGTGAGCAAGAGATCTATGTGGAGTGTGGAGGAATGGTTAAGTAAAATAGGACATGTGGATGTTGGGCAGTTAGGAGGCAATGGGCTAGTAAAGTACCGTACTCAACTCACATGAGTCTTGCACGTACGCAGCTGGCTGAGAGCCAATCAGGCTCAAGGACACGATGCCTTTGAGCGATGGGGAAAGTCCCTAAGGCGGGATGGTGGCTAAAAGAAGGAGGAACTACCTGAAAAGAGCGGGAAATGTTAGCCAATCCTGAGCTTAGTTTTTGCAATATGTATGAGTTGACTATGTTCGAACTAGATAAAAGGCGACAGAGCTATCCATTGAAGTTGAAGTTCACTGTTCACTCATATTGAGCGTCTGTGTCTTCCTTCCGTCGACAACAGTGGAGGGGTCCATTTCTTGAAAAGATACAAGGAGAAGGCTCAAGATTTATATTATAACAAGAGAAACCTGTGGAAATTAATTGAAGTCATGTACTGGAATAACTTACAAAAAATGCAGGTAAATCTGTGCTGTATGCCCAACCACTGGACTACACGTAGTAGAGTCTCTAGTCAGTAATGATTTGTTATACAGTGTTATGTGTAGAGTAATAAACTTCCATCTCAAATGATTACCATGTTACTATATACAAAAGCCCAAATTAAGTGTGTTTTGTTTTGTTTTGTTTGTTTGTTTTTAAATATTATTTAGATTTTGTATGCCCATTTATGCCTTGTGATTAGGGGGAAGGATATAATCTTATGTTTTTATCCAAAGACCAAAAGTGAGAAATCTATGTAAAGTACTTTGATAAGAATGCAAATATTCTGATTTTGGTTACATTATGTTAATGATTTAAACCTACTCCTTTATGAAAATCTATTTAAAGATAAAAACAAACAAACAAAAAACACCTAAATGGCAGCTAGAATCTTAAAAATCATGTTGGACCTTAACATACTGCTTGGATTGCTGTGCTGCTTCTTTGTACTATTTAAGATTTAGAATAAAAATATTTAGTTGCATTCAGGCACTTTCTGAATTTCTGTTTTACTCAGGAACAGGTTGAGTATTCTTTAACTCTCCCATGCAAGACAGAAACTGAGGCTAACCTGTATTTTGCTCCCAGATAGGTAAGCTGGTGCTTTCATGTGTACTCCACATTATGTGATGTATTTTAAGTTCTGTTTATATTGGACTTTATTATAAAGTATTAGTAAAGTATTACTAAAGTTTTCTTTACCCACAGAATACTCCCTGCGCACTGTTGAAAATTAAGATGTTTATGGCTATCACAAAGTATACTGTGAAATATATATATATATATATATATATATATATATATATATATATATATATATATATATATATATATTTCTGTCAATGAAACTTAAGTTGCATGTAGTATCAGTATAGGTTACAAACTGAGGTTTTGTGTTTTTTTTTTTTTTAAGTTGTGATTTAAATATTTCTTCTCATTTATATTCACTGTACTTTTCATCTTTAGATTCAGTGTACTTTGAGGAAGGGTTATAAATAAATGGGAAAGTTTTAAGATAAAATTGATGAAAGACTTATTTGGTGTTTGAGATTCTTGCTCAAGTAGCTAAGAAAGTCTTTGGAACAGAACCAATCTTTCTGTGAAAGCTTTATTGATTACACAGAGAAAAGTCCATTTTAAACACTTTCATAACACTGCACTGCCTGAGGAAGCAAAATCTATTACACTTAGATTATGAACTTTTTGTTTATGAACTCAGTTGTCTTAGTGGACAGCTGGAAGAGACTAGCATTATAATTCCTTCTGTCTATAAAGCAGAGTTACTAAAAAGCCCCTATTTTTCCCATTTTTGTACTGCTGTTTTCAAAAACATATGTAGCATAAAATGTTTTGCCATGTGCTCCAGCTGCACTCAGTGCATGCGGGCTCACGGAGTGTTCTTTCAGGACAGACAGTTTCTCAGGTCCAGACCCTTGGGGCAATGTGTGTACCACACACATCTAGTGGATAAGATCTGAGCTGCAGTCCCTGATTAATATTTTTATAATTACTCAAGTTGCTTCAGGCATTAATCCAGCTATAGTTGATTTAGTTGTGTTAGGAGCATGACTGAAATACATCTATGATTAAATAAGGTGTGAAATAAGTTACATATCCTCCCACCAACAAAAAAAAATAAAAATAAAAAACATCACTCAATGTGAATGCTGCTTCATACCAATAAATTTCATTTCTCTTTGGCCTAAGGAGAGATATAAGCATGAAAGATGAGGGAGAATAAAGGGAGTATTTCTCTTTGCTTTCACTCAGGCTGGGTGCATAATAGGCTGAAGTTGAGATGTGTGTCTGTTTGGAAGCTTCCTTCCCTTGCAAGGAAAGGCTGCAAGAAATCTCCACGTCATAGGAAGAATTACAAATGCTGGTGCTGAGGGAGTAGGAAAATAGTAGTGCAAGATACAATGAGGCTCAGAAAGGGCACAGTTTCTCAGTTTAAACTAGCAGTGGCTCTGAAACTTGTGAGCTGTGCAGGTCATTTTGGCATGCAGGGTTTGAGGTTGGAGTCACTGGGGATGAACTAATTCTTGGAGACCAGAAAAGGTGAATTGCACATATACCGCATGTTCACATATTTCTTGTGAACCTGGCCTGACATTTGACACCTCATTTGGACAGAAATGATGTGACCTAGCACTGTGTCTTTTTTCAATTCGTGCTCACCTGATCAAACCAGCTGAAGCTGGTACCTGGAAGTGCTTTCACTCCCAGGAACTGCGCAGTTGATTAAATTGACTCAGAACCAACATCTTCAAACAATGCTTTTTTCCTTCCCTCAAAGGCTTAAAGCATGTAGAGAAAGGATGAAAATGATAAAAAGCCTTACTTACTTTCACCTAAATCTTTCCTTGGAGCTTACAGTTCTTTTTGGTCCAACTGACCCTCATTTCTGACTGCGAGAAACACTGTGCTGTTCACAGCATGTTTTCTCTGTCTCTTGTAATACCTTTTGCCAGCCTTATGACTTTTAATGACTCCTTGGAGTTTTTTTAGCAAGAAAATAGAAAGGGATGTGAGAAAGATTTCTTGCCTGTAATATCAAAAGTTAGAGTATGCTCATTTGTACAGTAGTGTTAGTTACTCTTTTACCAGAGCTTTGAGTCTCATACTAGTTGTAGACAAACACCTAGAAAAACTGGGAAACTGCCTTAAAGCTTTCACAGCTCTGTTCTTTTCTAATCATTCTGTGGTTCCAATATGACTTTGAGAGGTAGGTTTAGCAGTAGAATTCTGACAGTTTATTAGATACTCAAATAGTTAAAAGTTCTTTCTTAGGAAGGCTTTTTTTTTTTTTTTTTTTTTTTTTGGGGGGGGGGTGGGTGGAAGAAGACTGTAGGAAAGATTTGCTGGGGATGTAAATAATAATGCAAGGAAATGACAGGGTAGCTATGAAAAGAACAAACTCCCTACATTTAAGATGTAGGCATGCCAACTTTCATGACATTGTTAGCTGTGGACTTGGATTTTCTGTGATAGTATTTTTAAAATAAAATAAAATATTTTAAAACTATAAAACATGTAAAACATTTGATTCTACAACAGACTGTTAGGACTATTTAGCACTTTTCTGTGAAAAAAAAAAAAAAAAGTATTAGTCAAAATAGAGTTTGAGAGCAGCTCTCAGCTGCAGGAGCAGCTGAGGTCCCTTGGTTTGCTCAGCCCAGAGCAGAGCAGGCTGAGGGGAGGCCTGATGGCAGCCTGCAGCTCCCTCACAATGGGAGTGGAGGGGCAGGAGCTGAGCTCTGCTCTCTGGGGACAGCAACAGGATCCGAGAGAATGGCATGGAGCTGGGACAGGGGAAGGTCAGGCTGGGTGTTAGGGAAAGGTTCTGCACTGAGAGGGTGGTTGGGCACCGGGACAGGTTTCCCAGGACAGTGGTCATGGCCCTGAGCCAGATGGAGCGCAAAAAGCCTTTGGACAATGCTCTCAGACACATGGTCTAATTTTGGGGTAGTCTTTTGTGGAGCCAGACTCGATGATCCCCGTGGGTCCCTTCAAACTCAGGATATTCTATGATTCTATGAAAAATAATCCAAATGTTTACTTTTAATTTGTACAATAAGGGTTTGCAAAATTGCTGCGTGCTTACCAAACTGTGTGATTGGATATGGGAACTGTTTTCCTCTCAAAATGGATTATTTACATGAGTTTCATGCCTACCAGCATAAGTTCAGCAATGAATTTGTACTGGTATCTTCTTAAAACATTATCCATGCTTAAATGTTTAGAAGTTCCAGAGCCTTGGTAGGGAGCAGTTTGGAAATCATTGGGTTTAGGGAAATACGCTCCTGATTTCAATTAACTAGTGTTCTGAATGATGAAAATACATAATTCTGCCTCACCAGATGGGATGCTCATATTTATAAGTGTATTTGGTGAAACCATCAATTTTATGAAGTGATATGGCACAGAACCTGGGGTGCACAAGAGTAGGCTGGCTTGGGTGTTAAGAAGCTATCTTTTGTTTTGCTTCTGGTTGTGAAGTACCCCTCACAGTAATTCAGGTAGCCACCTTCATACAAGCACTGTTAGATCAGTGTGAGAAGAATAATAGAAGGAAACACTCCAAAGATTCTGAACTCTGCTGTCTTTAGAAGATGTTTCCAGCCAGCCCTTCCAGACTACCTGCCTCCTTTCCACAGGAAAGCAAGTATCTCAGCTGTGTTTTACTACTTTGAAAGAAATAAATGAAACAGTGTTAGAGTGTTATTCGTAAGTCCCTTTTAGCATCTAGCTCAACTATTAGACAGTGAGATACTTATCACAATGGGCTTCACAGCTTAAGTATAAAAAAAAAAAAAAGATGTGAACCATCTCTATCATCTCTATTTCAATTTCTGTGGATATTCCATTGTTCTTTTATAATGATAGATCCTTAATAAAGGTCCCTGATTCACTTTTTGGTAGAGATCTTTTAGGTGTTTCTCTCATGTTGAAGCATTTTACTCTTGATATAAAGGCCCCTTAAGTTAATGGAAAAGTACTCTGGGTATGGGTTTTGATTTGTACCCCTTACATTAAGCCATATCTGAAAGCATACTCAGATCTGTGAGCAGAACTCCATAGTAATACAGTCAGTTCAGTTTGGGACTACATAGGTACTCACAGATTTTGAACATTTCCATTTCTATAACCTTCATTCTGGATAAGAAAAAAATGCAATGTTATGTTTCTTTTGGCAGCCAACTGTGAGTTCTGCTTTTACCCATTCACCTGAGCTTCTCCTGCCTGATGCCATTTTGCAAAGCAGTATAAGCTCAACGAAATCCATGTTTCTTTTAAAGATGTTTTACCTCAATTTAGAATTTGTCAAGTACTTTATATCTGCTGGAACATATTTACTCTGTGAGTAAATATGGAGCAATAAATTAAGCAAACATTGTGATCTTTAAACAATTTACCTTAATTTGAGGTTTATGTCTGACAAAGACACTTGATGTATTCTTGTTGTTTAAAAACACTCTATTTGAAAGGATGAATGGTATTGACAAACTTTAAATTGGTCTGTTTGGCTATTCTGAATTTTAGTTTAAAAAGAATTGGAGTTCCTTAATGTACTCACTTTAGGTGGTATTACTGAAAAATTGTGTGGGTAATTCACAAATACACCTACCAAATATCAATCAGACATTTTCATTTCAAACTGGACTCCTTTCAGGCTACATCAGTTGAATTTAATTTCATTGACTTTTATCTATCTTCTTACATAGTGTTAATTTTTATTTATTTATTTATTTATTTATTTTTTATTTTAGGCTTTAACAGATTGATGTGCCAGCCAGAATGGAAGATACAAATTTCTGCAAATAAGTATGTCTGGGTGGACTTTTGATAGATTGCAACCATATAACTAAAAATGAAACTTTATTTTATTGGTGTGTATTATTAGTTACGTAGTGGTAAAAGCTTGCTTGCCCCCTCAACTACCATATCCCCACACTAAATTATTTTCAATACGTACCAACTCAGATCTTTCATCTGAGTATAAATTTAATGTACCCATGCCAATTTATGCTAACTTTTTAAAAATAATTTTGAAATCAAGTGCATGCCTCATTAGTGTGATTTGCAGGAAATGGAGAATTAATAATTATAAATAGAATGCTTTAAACACAGCTTAATTAATTCTGTGTGTGAATGCATTAGCTAAATATGGTTCTGCTACTATAAAAGTAATGCTTAAGATAAACGGAATGTTTCAGCTGCCCTTTTGAATCAGCATCTCTTTGCCTCATATATACATATATATGTATATATAATTGAAGCTGGCCTTCTCTTTGCATAGTGTTTTTGTAGGTGTTATTGCCATGCTACTGGCTGTAAGGTAGGCATTTAAAAACTGAGCTTGTGACTTTAAAAAGTCACAAACTGTCTTTGTTAATAGATGAGAAATATCTGAGAAAGCAGGTTTCAGTCCTCAGTTAGAGCGAAGCAGAGCCTCAGGGAAATCAGCAGCACCTTTGTGAGAGTCCCTCCTCACTCACAGCAAACCACAGCCATCCCCAGGTAGGCTTCCAATCTTGGGGGTCAGGTCACAGCTGCAGCTTGTGAGTCCAAGGCCAAGGACCACAGTAGGTAGAGAACAAGTCAGCTTTTGCACATACAATGCACAGTGAGCTGAAATGGTTACCAAATTCCCAACTGGGTAGCTGGGTTCAAGAAACAGAAGTCACTGGAGTCATTTGTTTTGTTACAGAGGTTGTTTTAACTTTAGCACTTCCTACAGGAATTAATGAGGTCACTGGCATATCTGAGACATTTTCATCTTGTATCACTTTTAATATTTCAAAATATTTTCATTTCTATCACCAGTAATATGACGCATGAGAAAAATCTGTACTTCATATAAAGTTTGCTCTTTCTCCATCTCCAAGGCAGTAACATGCTCCTATGGAACCAGCAGCACAGTTTCCAGATTTCTACAGCTGATCTGTTTATACCATCCCAAACCCTTAAATTAAAATAGAATTGATATCCTTGTGCAGACCTTCAGAAAAACAGAACGCAGGTCCCATTGTCTGGCTCTTCCAGCATTGAAGAAAGCATCCCTGTCAAGTGAACGCTGGATGTTCATACCAATAGTAGTGTGATATATGGAGTAATAATTTGTGTCAAGAAGATGGCTGATATTAATAAAGAAGGGGGAGATGTGGGAGTTTGGCCATGGGGGTCAACAAGCCCCATGGTTGGTGATACATCAGACTCTTAATGATGAGGCCATCAGGATTTAGAGGAAACAAAGAAGTGTGATTCAGGAGACCCTATGCAGTCCTGGGTTGCTTGTTCTCCAGCCATTAAGGCATGGAAGTTGCTGGTTGCTGGACAAAGTTGTTCGACCAATGAAAAGTTGTTTGAAAAGGACTGCTGTGGGGCGAGGGGTATAAGAGAGGAGACTGTCCTCAAAATGAAAAGGCAACACGGTATAATGAAGTTATGTCATCAATAAAGAAATAGAAAAAAGGAATGAATAGGGACAGGCTAGCAGAACAGGGACCAGGACAGGAACAGGCACATTGATCGCCTCATGAAGATTGGTTTGGCCAAACTCAGTAAACTGCTCAGAGAAGCTCGTGCAGAAAGTCACTGGAAATAGGTGCATCGGAGCTGGGAAGAAGCTCACGCTGAGAGAAGCGGAGCCGCGCACACAATTGCCCCTTGCTTGTTAGCAGTTGCGCATGATGGGGAATCATGCGTCCTTAGGAACAAAGACTGTCCTGGTAACCTTACAACTTATTCCCTTTATTAACAATCAGACAGTTTATGATCCTGAAACATGGGACCAAATTGAGGTCAAGGTGTGGGTCTCTGCTACTAGAAACGACAAGGTTGCGGTGGGATTGCTCGGCTCCTGGCGAGCAGTCTCTGAGGCCTTAAAGAGCCATGTGGGGCCACAGTCAGAAACATGGGGTTTGCCGGATAGTGAGGGAGCTGCGGGCTCATCCACCGATCCTTCTGCTATACCATCGGCCCCCCCGCTGCTACTGCCATCGCAGGCCTTTGCTGTTCCGCCCCCTGGTGACCTGGACGTGCCTTTTGACCCAGGCCCTATTGGCCTTGAAAAGGTGACGGAAATGTTTCCCTCCGATCCGGGAAGCATGGGATACATAAGGCCCGAAGGCCAAGTTGCTTAACAACTTAAAGCGAGACATATTGTTCCCACGACTAGCCCTGGAATTCTCCGATGTTTGTAATTGAGAAAAGGAATGGAAAATGGAGGCTGTTATATGATCTGAGAGAAATTAATAAAGTCATGGGAGATATGGGAGCACTTCAATCAGGATTACCAACTCCAGCTATGCTCCCCCAGTCACGGACATTAATCGTAGTAGACTTAAAGGATTGTTTATTAAACAGTTCCCAGAATTTGGAAAACTTTGCCATGTTTATGTTTCAATTGATACCTTTTCTGATTGTACTTATGTATAGGTGTACTCGCGTTTCTTATAAACATGTAAAGGTAATGTTCTATCTATATACTTAGAAAGTTCAATGTTCATGTGTGCGTGTTGGTAGAGCATTGACTCCCTGCGCACCCAGCGCTGTTTACTTGCCTTTTATAAATATTACTAAATTCAGATTGAGTTGTATCTTCATTTATAACTAGAGGAATTGTCAGAACAATACTTAAGAAGATTTTTATTGAATACAACTGAATCAGAGTACCAAAATTTGCATATATTAAAGTGGGGGAGAAGTATTTTATTTGTGCCTTTGAGGTTTTTACTCTTTGGAGCTATGATATGGACAAAGGTAGTTATAGTTTGCACAGGAATTAGCAGATTGAGGTTTATTTTTGGCATGCTAACTCGTGTGGAAAAACACAAGCTGCATCTTTTCCAGTATTTATTTTCTATTGATTAATGCAAGAGCATGTGCTACTTCTCCCTGTGTTCTTCCAGTGATCACCCAACATTGCTGGGCTAAAGGTTAGGTTGGAATTTTTGAAATGCAGCTAAAAGGACGTCATATCCTTAGAAGATGAATTACTTTAAATACAACAGAAATGGGTCCTTAAAAGGTGTTCACTGCTTAGCAGACATACTTTATGTCTTATACAGGTTTCTCCCAATATAGTATAGGATTCAGAGACCAAAATGCCCTTGCACATACTGACTGTACTCAGTAAGTACATCAAGTTTAGCTCATCCATACTGCTACTGTTGCTCTGCTTCCTGTGTCTGAGCTAGCTACTACACAACCAACTCAATTATACTATACTAATGCAGATATTTGTTTTCAAAATCTCTTCCATGTATTCATGTATTTTTATATAACTACTTTTTTTTTTTTTTTTTTTTTTTTTTTTTTTTTTTTTTGTCATTATATATATATATTTGCTTTATAGTCATAAGTGCAGTATAAAAATCTATTCCTGGTTGTAGCTTGTCTCTGGATGATGTCAATGGATTTCTTTGTAACAATCTTTACTATTGATCTATTAAAAAAATCTTTAGAGATCTTAAGTAGATGGCATATTAGATTCAAAGATATGTACAGGACATATCAGGACAATCCTCTTACTTGTTGTTTTTGTTGCTGTTATTTAATACAAAAGAAGCAGACAAACTGCCAATGTGATCTTCCAGGAAGGATACAGCTTACAAGTTTACACATGTTCTCAACTGTGTTTACAGAAATACACAGATGTTGTATTACATGCTTACACTGATACTACATTGAAACTTTAAATCAGTATTCTGGAATCAATTTTATTTTTTATTTTTGGATGTTTCAGTGTAATTCAAACCAGGTTCAGATAATTCATAAATTATTAAATATACATTTTGTGTCACAGAGGTGGAGAATCTAAGTGAAAATTACATCTTTACTAAAGAAAAGGATGACACAGAATTTAGGAAAAATACAGATTATGAGTGTTTTGATAATTCTAGTGGATGTGACATATTAGCAACATCACTTAGTCCATGAAACCTTTTATAATAATTGAAATCTCTGCTTATTTTGCAATGGTAGTAAGTCATCCATGCACAGAAGCCAAAGATAGAGACAATTATTTGGAGACATTCATGGTTCAAAAGTAAATTCAGAATTCTTCACATAGAGAGGGTAGTTGAATGTAGTCTGGCAGATGAGGTTACACAGACATAAAGTATGGAGAAGAAAAAAAAGGCATCAAAGGTTGAACATAATGAGATGCATTACTGAAAGCTGGAGGGCCAATGAGACAGATTTCTGCAGAGACTGAGTTAAAAGAGAAGTTAGTTCCATAGACAGTGGACAAGCAAAAGATGGGGTGAGAGAAGTCAGGTTAGTAAAAAGTATTATGAAAAGAAGTATAGAAAAAGTAGAAAAATGTTAAAGGTGATTGACAAGGCAGAGGGTATGAAAATCTAGTAATGGATCAGAGACTGAAAAAGAGAAGGTCATTGAAAGCTGTCAAGAGCAGTTCCTGTTAACAACTTCATTTTGGTTGGTGCTGAGGGAAGGGGACCTCAGGCAGTTGCTGTAAACAATGAGAGGTGAGAGGGAGAAGAGTGATATTTAGCCCATGAAACAGGGTTGAGGTTGGGGCATAAGTACTTGCATCTAAAAAGGTCAGCTAGATCATACAATGTCAGTGAGGAGTCTCAGATTTTAGAAAAGACAATTCTAGTGCACCCATTAATATTCAAATTGTGTTTTATCCCAAATAGAATAGCCAGTTTATAGCAAGGTTAAAAATATTGCTAGAGGAGTATAGAAGTGGGCTGCAATCACAGATTTGCTTTAGTGTTCATGAGACTTTGCCACGTTACCTGTACTCCAGTACAATACATAGTTGAAAATGCATAGAACTTGTTTATCTCAAAGGAAGAGTTTGAGATTAAAGTTTTTGAATCCTGTAATCCATGAATATGAATTTTTATAAATGTTTAAGATACATATATTTGAAAACTACAGTGATTTGATTCTAAATGAATGGCTAGAATAACACACTGTTGTTTTTGTATGGAATATATTTGTATCTTTCAAACTAATATCTCAGCTACTGTGAAAACAATTCTTGTTTGAAAATTTTCTGTGGACAGAAAATGGTGTTTCTATTTAGTCTTACATTCTAGCTGTTAACACTAAAATTAAATCATGTTAATAATTGATTTTGGTGTTTTCATATTTTACCATTGAAAACTTTAATTTCCATCGAGGGTCTGAAAGCAAAATAAAAAATTTCCCTTTGAGCACCCTTTGAGGTGCTCTATAGGTGATCTATAGCTGTGAATGCTCAGTTGTTTGGTTTATCTATACGTAAAGTGGGTTCAACAGCATTTAGTGTAAGTAGTTAAGAAGCTGGTAAAGTAGTATCCTCAAAATCATTCATGATGTAACCATTGTCAAAAACACTTTTTTTTTTTTTTTTCTGTACTCTCATTTCTTAGCTAGAATTTCTCTTCAATTCCTTTTTTTTTTTTTTTTTTTTTTTTTTTTTTTTTTTTTTGACTCTTCATTTAAGTTTATACGTGGAAATGACACTGTTCTATCACATCTACATAATCTTTTTCTTTTATCCAGATCACGTTTCTCTCTCAACATTTTCTTTATATATTTTTGTGATGTATTTAGAGACCTAAAATGCCAGAGCTATATTTGTCCTTTCAGAAGATACAAGATATTAAAAGAAGTCCTCCTGTTAAATGAATTTTTATAATGTGAACTGGGCATGAATTCAAAAATACTATTACACTTTGAACATAAATGTGTTAGACTGAAATCACAAAATTACAGTGGACAATAAATAAAACTCCAGGGCTGCAGTTTTACTGCCATGGTACGATGAATTCCTTTTAGTCATTGAAATTATCACAATATCATTAATGGCAGAATTTTTCTGGGAAACACACCAGATTGTCTCATTTCAACAAGTTCAGGCTTTATCCATTAGAGTTCAATCAGTGCCATTCTTCTAATTTTTGCAAATTTCTGTATACAATTGTGATGAAAGCATTAGATAACAATAGCAAAACCCAGTAACACACATGCAGAGCAAATCCTTCTTTGTTTATTTGTATCAGAGAACAGTACATGCAAATCATGTGCTGTTCTCTGTATCATGTATATATTCTCGGTAATCGGAGAACAGTACGTGAAAATAATTAAAAGATTGCTGTTGGTCACTTAATGTAAGGTTACAGTTTTTTATTGAGTTTCACTGAAACAATTTTTTTTTGCACACTTCAGCATAATATTTAGCAAAATAAAATTGGAGTTGAGTACACAAGAGAAAGAAAGGCAGAAGTTAAAGAAAGAAATTATGTAGAGTTCTGACTGTGGTCTCCCGTTCAGTTTATGATTTGGGTGTGCTGACACTCTGATAGTTTATTTTAGAGATCTTAACTAAAAGGATCTTCTTATATCTTTAAATAGTTCCCCTTGCAAAAAGGGGTTGCTTAAACTGACATGACCAAGGGAGTTTCATGATGTCAGAATGGTCATTTGTTGCATACTCTTACATAATCAGTCTACATGAATCCAAATTTTTGGCAATTCCATTTGAGAAATGTCCAAGACATTGGAATATGTATTTAAATCTCTTCTGTCTGAACAACTGATTTGTAAAACCAAGAGACCTAATGTGGGCTTAAATTAATAAGATGCATTTCCACTGACACCTAGCGTGTCTTTCATAACATTTCTGGTGAATCAATCAAGTAAAAATTTCCTGAAGGAGTTCATCTAATTTCACCAATATTCCATTCCTTTCCAATGTTCTAATAGCTAAATAAAATGTTACTCTGTTTTTAAATCCTGCATCCAATCATCTGCTATTTATTGTCTTCAGGATTTGATGCTAATAGCAAAACATTAGAAATAACAGTCCTTGTAAATTAATTCATTATTAATTTATGCTATTATTGTATTTTGTTTAGGGGCATTTAAGCCACATTATTCAAAATACTAAAACAACAACAAAAACTCACCCAACCCCCTTCTATTGTATTTCAGAATGTCTTTGTCTTCATGTATGCAATAGTGTTGATATTTGAACTTATCCATAGGATATCACATATTGTCTAGGTTGGAAGAGACCTCAAGATCATTGAGTCCAACATCTGACCTAACACTAACAAGTCCTCCACTAAACCATATTACAAAGCTCTACATCTAAACATCTTTTAAAGACATCCAGGGATGGTGACTGAACCACTTGCCTTGGCAGCCCATTCCAATGCCTAACAACCCTTTCAGTAAAGAAGTTTTTCCTAATATCCAACCTAAAACACCCCTGGAACAACTTTAGCCCATTCCCCCTCGTCCTGTTGCCAGGAGCATGGGAGAACAGACCAATCCCCACCTCGCTACAGCCTCCTTTAATGTACCTAGAGAGTGTGATAAGGTTGCCCCTGAGCCTCCTTTTCTCCAGGCTGAAAAAAACCAGCTCCCTCAGCCACTCCTCACAGGACATGTTCTCCAGACTTCACCAGCTTCATTGCCCTTCTCTGGACTCATTCGAGCACCTCCATGTCCTTCTTGTAGTGAGGGGCCCAAAACTGAACACAGTACTCAAGGTGCGGCCTCACCAGAGCCAAGTGCAGGGGGACAATCACTTCCCTAGACCTGCTGGCCACACTGCTTCTTAGACGAGCCAGGATGCTGTTGGCCTTCTTGGCCACCTGAGCACACTGTTGGCTCATATTCAGCTGACTATCCACCAATACTCCCATGTCCTTCTCCGCCTGGCAGCTTTCCAACCACTCCTCTTCCAGCCTGTAGAACCCACTGCTTGGGGTTGTTGTGCCCCAAGTGCAGGACCCGGCACTTGGCCTTGTTGAACTTCATACAGCTGACCTCAGCCCATCGGTGCAGCCTATCCAGATCCTCCTGCAGAGCCTTTCTACCGTCGAGCAGATCAACACACACACCTAACTTGATGTCATCTGCAAACTTATTGAGGGTGCACTTGGTGCCCTCATCCAGATCATTGATAAAGATATTAAAGAGGACTGGCCCCAGGACTGAGCCCTGGGGAACACCACTACTGACTGGCCTCCAACTGGATTTGACTCCATTCACCACGACTCTGGGCTCGGCTATCCAGCCATTTTTAACCCAAAGAAATGTACGCCAGTCCAAGCCATGAGCAGACAGTTTCTTGAGGAGAATGCTGGGGGAAATGGTGTCAAAAGCCTTGCTGAAGTCAAGGTAGACCACATCCACAGCCTTTCACTCATCCACCAAGTGCGTCACTTTGTCATAGAAGGAGATCAGGTTCGTCAAGCAGGACCTGCCTTTCATAAACCCATGCTGACTGGGCCTGATCACCTGGTTGCCCTCTAAGTGCCGCGTGATGACACTCAAGATAATCTTCTCCATGAGTTTCCCTGGCACTGAGGTCAAACTGACAGGCTTGTAGTTTCCCGCGTCTGCCCTCAGGCCCTTCTTGTAGATGGGCATCATGTTTGCTAGCTGCCAGTCTACTGGGACCTCCCCCAATAGCCAGGACTGATGATAAATGCTGGAAAGCGGCTTGGCCAGCTCCTCCACCAGTTCTCTCAGTACCCTTGGGTGGATCCCATCTGGCTGCATCGACTTGTGTACATCCAAGTGCCGTAGCAGGTCACCAAGCATTTCCTCATGGATAGTGAGGGCCACATTCTGCTCCCCATCCCCTTCCACCAGTTCAGGGTACTGGGTATCCAGAGAGCAACTGGTTTTGCGGCTAAAGGCTGAGGCAAAGAAGGCATTAAGCACCTCCGCCTTTTCGTCATCTTTTGTAACTAAGTTTCCCCCCGCATCCAGTAAAGGCTGGAGATTCTCCTTAGTCTTCTGTTTAGCATTGATGTATTTGTAAAAACATTTTTTGTTGTCTTTCATGGCAGTAGCCAGACTGAGCTCCAGATGAGCTTTGGCCTTTCTAGCTTTGTTCCTGCATTGCCTTGCAACATCCTTATAGTCCTCCCTAGTGGCCCGCCCTCTTATCCAAAGATTGTAAACCCTCTTTTTTCTCCTAAGCTCAAGCCACGATTCTCTGTTCAGCCAGGCCGGTCTTCTTCCCCGCCAGCTCGTCTTTGGGCACATGCGGGCAGACTGCTCCTGCGCCATTAAGATTTCCTTCTTGAAGAGTGCCCAGCTTTCCTGGACTCCTTTGCCTTTCAGAACCACCTCCCAAGGGACTCTACCAACCAGTGTCCTGAACAGTTCAAAGTTGGCCCTCCGGAAGTCCAATACAGTGGTTTTACTGGTCCCCTTCCTGGCTTCTCCAAGAATGGAGAACTCTACCATTTCCTGTTCACTCTGCCCAAGTCAGTTTCCAACCACCATATCTCCCACCAGTCCTTCTCTGTTTGTGAAGAGAAGGTCTAGTGCGGCACCTCCCCTGGTAGGCTCAATAACCAGCTGCGTCAGGAAGCTATCTTCCATGCTCTCCAGAAACCTCCTAGACTTCTTTCTCTGGGCTGTGTTGTGCTTCCTGGATATATCTGGGCCGGGTGCCGAGTAAAGCGTCCCATGGTCAAAAACAACAAAATTCCTGTGTTGGCATCAGCCTCTGAGCCACATGTTTATCAGGTGGGCTTTCCGTGTCCTCTCTGTACCCCTCCCTGCCACTGTAGGGATGGACGAAAACACCACTTGTACTCCCGCTCCATTCACTAACCTTCCCAGTCCCCTAAAGTCCCGTTTGATGGTCTTCAGGTTTCTCTCTTCAGTGTCATCACTACCAGCCTGGACTATTAAAAGAGGATAATAGTCAGAGGGGCGAACCAGGTTGAGAAGCTTTCTGGCAATGTCCCTGACCCTGTCCCCAGGGAGGCAGCAGACTTCCCTACGGGTAGTGTAAGGCTGAAAAATAGGGCCCTCTGTTCCCCTGAGCGCACAACAATCACCCTTCCTTCTGTCCTGGTGGAGGCAGTCCTAATGTGTGGAGTCGACTTCCTTGCCCTAGGTGTCCTCCTGGCTACACTTTCTACCTCTTCCTCACCTACCGGTCTCTCAAGCTCCAGGGCCTCAAACCTGTTGTGTAAGGGCACCTGGGAAGGTGGGGCCGGAAGGGGAGGGCATCGCCTGCGATGTCGAGCAGGGACCTGTTTCCATTCCTCCTCAACTCCTAGGTCCCCTCCCTCTGCCCGACAGCAGCATGGCAGGGAGTCCACCCCGATTTGGGGTGTCTCACCCCGGCACCTGTCATTCAAGCCATGCAGGGAGTTGCTGCACCAGTCTATCTCCTGCTCACACTCCCTGATATCCCTCAACCTCTCGACCTCCTCCTTGAGTTCTGCCACCAGGCGGACCAGGTCATCCTCCTGCTTGCACCCCCCGCAGGTGGTAGCAACAGGCTCAGTCATTCCCTGCACCCAGAGACCTGAACTGCCAGAGTTTTGAGTGGGCAGTCGGTCTGGGTGTGTACAGACTTCCTGGAGAGCGCACTGTGCCTGGTGTACACCACTACAGCTGAGCTAGCGGTAGACCGCCGTTTGAGGAGTTGTTCGTATGGGCGGGGGGGGAACGCTCTGCCCTTCCTGCTCGCCCTGCCTGGGCTAACTAACTGCCGCGCTAACTGCTGTGCCACTCCCTTCTGACGCGCCATTCCCTGTTTGCCTCTCCTGGTCGCTTGCGCTCCCTAGGGGCAGCTTTAGAACGGCTGGGAAGGGGGTGCTGCTGGCTCTGCTTATGCCTTGTTCTTGCCTCGTTCACCTCCCTTGCCAGGGCTGCCGGGTCCTGGCGGCTCCCTCGAGTGGGCTCGGTGCTGGAAAAATTAGCCCTGCCTCTCGGATCCCCTGCTCCGCTGCAGAACGTGTCTGCTCTGGAGCCGATTGCCTTGGCAAGAGCCGATTGCCTCGGCAAAAGGCCACTAGTGTGACCACTAGTGTGACCACTAGTAAATTTTCTAGTGCTTTTCAAATATATAGAGCATGCCTAACACCTGATAAATACACTTTCTAAAAACACAGTCTGCACTTATGTTTAGAACTATGTTATGGTTCAACATATTATATCATAACTATGTAGAAGAGTACTTGCAAAAAATATACATATATATAATTGTAGCACATGTAGTTCCAACGCCTCTGTGAAACAAATAACCTGCTGTTTTATTGTATACTGTGTCTACACAGAATTGCTTCTTTGTAGTCAAAAGCCCTATGTGTGCCTCCTTAATAGTGTCATTTTCAACATTTGGAAGAATCACTGTTTCCAGGAGACAAGGCATCATTAAGTTTCATATTCTTACAGCTTCCTTTCAGAGCCCAGTCTTTAATTGTTGACCATGGCATTTAGACAATAGGTACTTTAATCCAGGAGTTTGGGTTGGACAGTTCTGGTTTTGGTTTTTAATGTGTGAGAGAGGTACACTTTAATGTGAGAGAAGTGCACTTTAAGCCTTTGCTTAAAATCTTAGATTTGAGATGACTGTGTCCAGGCATTTCCTTGAAATTTCCCTGGAGAGCATGCATACAAAGCTCCTTGTAAAATTTAATTTTAATAGCTATATAATCCTAACAATATTGGTCAAGAGAAATGTTATCTAATGTCCCACAGAGAACCTTTCCTTAAATTGGTTAAGAATGATTATAGACTTACACACAACTAATTAACTGTGACTATCTTAACTGCAGAAAAGAGATCAGGATTTATCTATTTGATTGTTTTCCAGCACTTTCCCTTTTTCTTTTTCAGAAATAACAGGCAACAAATTATCAGTGATGTGCACTGTTATTAAAATGCTGTATTTTGCAGTTAATAAATGGAAATTTGGGGAACTAATTTCAATTACTCTGTTTCCTCTATTATTCATTCTGTAGGGCTCTCTGCATTTGTACCTGATTCTGAGGATTAAAGTTGTACAGAGTCTAATTGATAATGACTGTGCTAGCAGGATTGCCATAGCACTGTTGTTTATTTCCCCCTATGTTGGCATCTGTGAACTGCCAAACACATATGGAGGGTGGAAAAAAATAAAGCTGCTCTTTGGTTCTAAATAAAAAATAAAGCTGATCTGTGGTTCTATTCATTCCTCTCATAAGATCGTTAACGTCATGATCTGGTCTGCACAAGATCTCTTGGTCCAGAATACAGTTCAGAAGTCCTGACTAGGCGCTAGAAAAAAACTCTTCTGACTTTGCAGAATCTGACTTTTGGTTCAGCTTTTTTACCCTAGCAGAGGTCAATCCCATTTTTCTCTGTTGAGATGCAGTTTGTATTAAAATGGTGTCTAGTTAGTTGCTTGTGTTTCCAGTAGGCTGTTATTTTTTTATCTTTTTTAATCAACTGCTTTAACCAGGATTGGGACTGTCAGAAATTGATTATAACATACACAGAATCAAATACTATATACTGTGTTAAATAATCCCCATCAGCTACATTTTAGAGTACTAGCTGGTCTTGTCAGATTCTGTTTGAAATAAGCACCATGAAGTTAATCTGCAATCCTTTCTAAAACAGCAGCCAAATCATGTGAAATAAACTTCAAAACTCTCTGGATGGAAGATTAACATACTTGTGCTACTCTAAAAATTACAGATCTTACCTGAATGTATCAATAAAAACATGAAATGTGGTCCTTCTGACTTTAAAAGGGTCTGAAGTTTAAGCACATTTCATGGTAAACAAATACAAAGTAACTTGATGAAATGAAACCACCCTCTGAAATTTTGGCTGAAAGTTAAGATGCTAAATAAGATTTATATTTTGAGTAAGTATGAGTTTCAAACCATGTAGCTTTATTGCGTGGGTCTCATTGACGCACAGGTATTTTTTTTTCTTTTTTGTATCCTTGTATCAAGGATAGTTGGAAATCTCAGTAATGCATCTATTGCTTAAAATATCCTTCTGATAACAGGGCTGGTAAAGCATAAATTGCTTATCTTGACCTGTAGTAAAAGAGGCCTTTCTAACAGTGTTAGTTGTGGCATCTCTGGCGATGCATGTAGCCTTAGGATCTGAACTCACAGGATCTGTGCTTTTAAACTTGCAGGATCTGTACTTCTAAAAATAATAATAGTAATTCAGGCTATTTTGCTCCCAGAAACCAGAAGGCATGACATGACACAAGTTCATGGAGCTGAACTCTCTTAATCTCTCAAACAGGATGGCTGCATTGAGGTTGCCTAAGGAGAACAGACTCTGGGCTATGTTCCTGCCTGACTAGCGCTCAGGAATTGTGTTGGAAAGTGCTAATTGGTACTGGCCAAAATTAGGCCAGGGACATTGCCAAAGCATAACAGAAGAGATGGCTGAGTGCTGGGTCTCTGCCAGAGCAGGGGCTTTTAGTTTTCCACTGCAGGCACAGCTGTAGTGTTCTGCTATGGTGCTAAAAAGGGAATATTTTCCACTTTGGATGGTAAATCTAAAGGTTTATTTTCCCTTGGTCATAATGATGTCTCTCACCATTAAAAGAACATTTTTTTTTTTTTAGTCATTCATTTCCTTAGTCTGTAGTTGTGGGGAGTATGATACTTGTGATGTTTTCTTCTGTGAAAAAGATAGTAACATCACTCGTTTGTCTTCTAGCAGTTCATTAAGCCTTACAACTAAGTACTTTTCACAAGGGAAGGGTAAATCTTGATATGTATGCTTTGACAGACTTTTTAGCATATTTTCTAGGGAAACTAGACCTTTGCAATCATGGTGATGTTGGAAGAGATGAAGGAAAGGAAAAGAGGGCAGGGGAGATGGAGGAAAGGAAGAAGTCTGTTTATTTGTGTGACCCAACTGTTGTGCCATGGGCTGTTCCTGTTCTTTCCCCCTTTGTCAGCTGATTGTTTTGGAATCCATTAGCTGCTTTCAGGCAGGTTTGATAAAGGATACAATGACTTTTGAGCAGAGAAGAGTTCCCACTCAGAAATTCCCTAACGAAAAGAGAAGTTGCAGCAGGAACAACCATCACCACACTTCTGAGAGAGACATTTTATTTAACAGCAGGAAAGAATTTAGTCAGACCTTCTTTGACATTAAGATAACCATCCAGAACAATAAACTCATTAGAAAGTTGACTTGATTAATTCTTGTGTTACCAGAAATGCTTATTTTTAAATTATGTTCATAGAAACTTTAAAACAAAACAAAACAAAACAAGACAAAACACTGTATGAACATGAAGAAAAATCAGTTTTTCTGAAATATTTTTTCTGAAATAAAAAGTCTTCTAGTATTATAATATACAAACATAAATACGTACATATGTGATATATGAAGAAATAATTTGTGTCAAGAAGATGGTTGATATTAATAAAGAAGGGGGAGATGTGGGAGTGTGGCCATGGGGGTTGACAAGCCCCATGGTTGGTGATACATCAGACTCTTAACGATGAGGCCATCAGGAATTAGAGGAAACAAAGAAGTGTGATTCAGGAGACCCTATGCAGTCCTGGGTTGCTTGTTCTCCAGCCATTAAGGCATGGAAGTTGCTGGTTGCTGGACAAAGTTGTTCGACCAATGAAAAGTTGTTTGAAAAGGACTGCTGTGGGGCGAGGGGTATAAGAGAGGAGACTGTCCTCAAAATGAAAAGGCAACACGGTATAATGAAGTTATGTCATCAATAAAGAAATAGAAAAAAGGAATGAACAGGGACAGGCTAGCAGAACAGGGACCAGGACAGGAACAGGCACATTGATCGCCTCATGAAGATTGGTTTGGCCAAACTCAGTAAACTGCTCAGAGAAGCTCGTGCAGAAAGTCACTGGAAATAGGTGCATCGGAGCTGGGAAGAAGCTCACGCTGAGAGAAGCGGAGCCGCGCACACAATTGCCCCTTGCTTGTTAGCAGTTGCGCATGATGGGGAATCATGCGTCCTTAGGAACAAAGACTGTCCTGGTAACCTTACAACTTATTCCCTTTATTAACAATCAGACAGTTTATGATCCTGAAACATGGGACCAAATTGAGGTCAAGGTGTGGGTCTCTGCTACTAGAAACGACAAGGTTGCGGTGGGATTGCTCGGCTCCTGGCGAGCAGTCTCTGAGGCCTTAAAGAGCCATGTGGGGCCACAGTCAGACATGTGGGGTTTGCCGGATAGTGAGGGAGCTGCGGGCTCGTCCACCTATCCTTCTGCTATACCATCGGTCCCCCCGCTGCTACTGCCATCGCAGGCCTTTGCTGTTCCGCCCCCTGGTGACCTGGACGTGCCTTTTGACCCAGGCCCTATTGGCCTTGAAAAGGTGACGGAAATGTTTCCCTCCGATCCGGGAAGCATGGGATACATAAGGCCCGAAGGCCGAGTTGCTTAACAACTTAAAGCGAGACATATTGTTCCCACGACTAGCCCTGGAATTCTCCGATGTTTGTAATTGAGAAAAGGAATGGAAAATGGAGGCTGTTATATGATCTGAGAGAAATTAATAAAGTCATGGGAGATATGGGAGCACTTCAATCAGGATTACCAACTCCAGTTATGCTCCCCCAGTCACGGACATTAATCGTAGTAGACTTAAAGGATTGTTTATTAAACAGTTCCCAGAATTTGGAAAACTTTGCCATGTTTATGTTTCAATTGATACCTTTTCTGATTGTACTTATGTATAGGTGTACTCGCGTTTCTTATAAACATGTAAAGGTAATGTTCTATCTATATACTTAGAAAGTTCAATGTTCATGTGTGCGTGTTGGTAGAGCATTGACTCCCTGCGCACCCAGCACTGTTTACTTGCCTTTTATAAATATTACTAAATTCAGATTGAGTTGTATCTTCATTTATAACACATACAACATATGTTTTCTATGAAAGATAAGTTTGTATACACACACGTTTCTTTATTTTATTTTATTTTATTTTATTTTATTTTATTTTATTTTATTTTATTTTATTTTATTTTATTTTATTTTATTTTATTTTATTTTAATTTTATTTTATTTTATTTTATTTTATTTTATTTTATTTTATTATTTTATTTTATTTTATTTTATTTTATTTTATTTTATTTTATTTTATTTTATTTTATTTTATTTATTTTATTTTATTATTTTATTTTATTTTATTTTATTTTATTTTATTTTATTTTATTTTATTTTATTTTATTTTATTTTATTTATTAATTTATTTTTCTCCGAAGAAATTTCCTTGTTCGGTTTATCTTTCCTCAATTGGTAGATTTGCATTTTACAAAGTGGATAAAATAGTCTAGCTTTTAAAAACACTTTGAATTGTCTGGTCTGATAGACTTCAGATTCGGGCAGAATTATTTTTATGAGAGTTAATTATTGTGCTGAGATCCAGCTGAAATTAATGAATGCCTAAAAGTCAAAGTCACTATGGACCATCTTGTTGATTATAAACACATCACATTCAAAAGAGCTCTTTATTTTTCTTATAAATCCACATGCTTTCATAACAATAGAAATGAAAAATAGACAAGTATAAGTCTGATAATGTTGGAAGTATCTTGGCTTCTACATAAACCGAATCCAAACTCAATCATGCAGATAACACTTCTTGAGAATGGGTAACGTCCAAATGCAATACTATATACCACAGCTATTCTGCTGTATTTTTTAAATTTCTTAAACATTGTTTAAACTACAGAAATAATATATAGAAATGGAAAAGAAAGGTAAACTTTCAATTGTGTGATTCTGTATTCTATCCTTGCTAAGCAGAAAAAATAGCAGAAAATAGAATACCATATACATGTGATATATAGTATTTTTTATTCTTTACCTTTTGTAGTTTTCGGTCTAGTAGAAGTAGAAAACATTTTTGCAAAATAGCTTTGAATAAGTAATGAAGCTCTAATAGAACAGAAAATGACAAACATTAGTTAAATTAGTTGTGTAGATGACTGGATGGATGGAACTGCCTATATATAAAAAAAAGTTCATAATGCAGCAGAGTTACTGCAAATGCTCCTCTGACTCATTGGTAGCACTGAAGCATTTTCTCAAATTGGACATAAAGACAAGAGCATTTTAAGTAGAAGAATAAAAATATTGAAACATTCACAAACATCTATTAAATCTACTTTGTTATGGAAATTTTTTTTTTTTTTTTTTTTTTTTTTTGTTTGTTTGTTTGATTGATTGATTGAATTCTTTTATGCCCTGTGCCATTTCATTTTTCACTGCTGTAATGAGAGACAATGAAAAAACACTAGAATAAAGCCTATGAAATTCTGGAATAGCAGAATTATGTGGATTTCAGTACCCACACACACAGTGGTAAGTTTATGCAGTTGCTAGACATACCAATGAAGCAAGAAATGTGCAAGATTCATAAATAAATAAATAAAAATGTTCCTTTCTAACAGACATAGGTAACTTCTTGTAGCAAAATAGGAGAAAATCTCTTGAAGCTTTTAAGCTCTCAGTGAACATTCACATTTAAAAAATTATGAGTTAGAATGATGAGGGACACTTCTGTATGTTCTTCCCAGATGTCAGTATGCAATTCCTTGTTTGTTTAAATGAATAAGAAAGAAAACTAAATGCTGAATGGCTGCCCATTTATCTGAGTATTGACCACTTTGAATGGAGAGTTAAGCAGATTCTCTGTGCAGATTTCTAAGCAGATTTCTCTGAAGAGAATTTGTCCTTGGGCAGTTACATTTGTATTTAGAGCAGACGCACATGAGTAGCATGGCCTGCCTACATTCTGCATTTACCGATATTTCAGTGCTTCTGTTTGCTTTGTGTTTCATATCTAATTAATGTGTTTTGGAGGCAAAAGGGATGGGAACTTGCTTGTGATACTTCATTCCTTTCTGTTTTTAATTTTTGAACTAGAGAATCAGACCTCACAAGACAGACAGTGACACAGTGCACCCCTGTCTTGCAAGAGACTTTGTACAGAGAGGTTTAACTGAAGGATATCATGCTAGTGCAAAGTCACTGGCAACACAGAAGACTGAGAGCCTTCTCCTGCTAGTACCTGTCATGTTGGCACACATTTCAAAGCAGTTCTGTGATGTGGTGAAGATGATGGGGTGTTCCATGCTGCATTCGAGGTACTGCTGCCACCATGAGTGCTTGTGCACAGTGCTGAGAGCAGAAGCAAGGGTATGAGGTGGTGCAAGGAGAAGCAATCTTGTTCCGCTTTGGGAGAGACTTAGGGCTGCACAGTTCCTGCTGCTGAATGAGCCATGCAAAAATCAAATGCTTTTGTGCACTTTCTTTGTGCTACTTCTAGTCTCTTAAAGTATTTTTGAAACTTCATAACACTTGAATGAAAAGTCTCTTCAAGAAATCCAAACAGTCAGTGTCGCTAATGCGGTGAGCCTGCTGTCTTTTGTCCATATGATAGAATTCATGGAACAATGGTTTTATGATGGACTTGCAAGGAGGGCCATACCATACGATGAAATATGGGTCAGCATATTGATCGATCATCATCTGGATTCCTTCTAGGGCTGGAAGTCACTTTGTCACAGCAGTACAGCTTTGAGACTAAGTTAATAAGGGTCTTCTAAAGGGTCTTCTAGTCTGACGTGAGAAACGGGAAGTTTTCTTTCTGATCTGTGTTGTACCAGCTGGGTAGATACCAGAATGAGATCACAATATCTGGGATCCCCACACTGCACAGGGTAGGTAAATCCCTAGTTTATCTCTGTTGTTACCAATTTTCCCTTGGGATCTAAATTTCTCAAAAATGTTGACAAACAGAACAGGAAAATGATGTTGCTGGTATCTGTGATTTTTTGTTGTTGTTGTTGTTTGTTTGTTTTTCAGATGCAAGACTTCCCAAATGCTGTAACAACAAGAAACATGATTCTAAAGAAGCCATTTGGCACCGTGACTGAGACATTGACAGGTCACTGAAGAATATCCTTCATTTTTTTGTTTGTTTTTAGTGCTACCAGGTAACTGCTCATTGGGAATCTTAAGTCTAAAGCTTGAAGTGTATATCTAGCAACATACAGAGATCACTGTTATGTCTAGAATTCATTGATTTCAGAGCCTGTGTCAGTTTGGGAAGCAAAGTTATCTGGGATACATTGTTCTACTGTTAAAATACAATGCATTGAGATAATCTCTTACGCAGCTAGTAACATATATTTACATGTCACAGTCTAATTGTGCTTGCAAACATCTAAGAATTACTTTAAAACACACCAATGATTTTGTAGGTTTTTAATGTTTGCCACCTTCTTTCCTTCTTTCTTATACATGTCACAGCATGATTCTTATGAATTAGTGTGTCCACTGGTAATATGTAGTAACACGCCATTCAGAACAGAAAAAGTTTCATCTTGGTAAAACTCCATATTTCATTTGTTTGGCTTAGTGAACCTTTAGCTATGTATTCATGAGACCGTGCCTCTGGATGAATGTGGAGGTGGAATTACCAACAAATCCAGTGCAACATATTAAACATGATCTGTAAAAGTTTTTTTTTTTTTTTTTTTTTCTGTGAAAGGAATTAAAACTAAAACAGACAAGACTGTAACTGTAACAAAAAATCAAAAAATGGCACCAAGTAAATTAATTGTAATGAAACTGACCGTAGCAATGGAGAAGAAAGGTAAAAATTTTGGTATTTAGAACTTCAAGGTCATTGTATTTTGGTTGCTTTCAGATTTTACAGCACGGAGAATGAAATGATTATTCCAAAACTGAATATACATTAGTTAATTGTATATGATTTTTCCATTAATGCTGCAATTCTGATTTAGAATTTCCCTTTTTAAAATATTTTTTCTATTCATTTCCTGCCCAAGACTGTCATGCAAATAGTTTACATTGAACAATAAGAATTGATTTTCATTCTTTCTTGCTCTGTATTCATTTGAATGGCAAAAATCATAACCAAAGTAAAACAACAGTGCAGATGTAATACATTCTTATGTCACAAATCATAAAAAGTATAAAATAAGGCAACAATTTGTTTTTGACATGCCTAAATTACTCATAAGAGTCACTACTTTTTTTTCTGTCAAATTCTTGTTTGAATCTCACAGTGGTTTAAAAGTAGTTCATGTGCAAAACCATTATAGCAGGCATACAAAATGCTTTCTAATTATTCCATTCTGAGAAATTTTAAAGCTGCAAATTTTAGGATTTCAAAGATGCAACATGTCCTGGTCTGGCTGCAGGGTATTTGAAAGTACATTGAAAATTCTGAAGAGTACTAATTTTACAAGTCAAAGTTTACTGATACAAAAATGTTGCAGGATACATGGAGTAAAATCCTGTTAAATATATACAGCTTAACACACAGCGGTGCAACAGCTGTAGGAACTATTTTGCTCTGTGCTGATTAGAAATAGGAAATTTCTCAAACCACTATTGTAGCTTGAGTTAAGGTGCTACAGAATACATGTATATTTAAAACAGTTTTCGTTAAAATATTTATATTCTTCACTTCAACCTACAAAAAGCATCTATTAGACTTATCTGGAACTAGCTCACTGGAGTTATGCAGTTAATTCGTATTGCTCAGTTTTACATGTTTTAAACCCTAGCTGCATGCCTCACCTAATTATTACAGCACTGCAATGGAATTTACATTAGGAAATGTTCCCTGGGGGGTGTCCTTGTAGAAGAAAAAAATGTAATTGCAATACTATCTGGCAAAACTCTGTGAGCTTATCAGAGATGAGAGTTAAGCCAATAGCAGTGAAGATGATTTCTCTACTACTTAATACAAGATGAGTTAAAGAGATGTGTTGTTGTGATGCTGGATTAACTGACCCAGCCAAACAAACAAACAAACAAAAAAGAAACAATAGATGTGAGTACATCCCATCCTGACATGCTAAGAACAATAGCAGAAATCCTGCAGGGCCCTGGGAACTCCTGCATACCCCAGCTGGATCCTGCTGCTACGAACACACCTGCACACCACAGTACGTTTACTTTTTACTGTATGTGTACCTAAGTCAAAAAAGAGTCCGCATTTCCAATACTTTGTCATGAGTCAAGCAGTAGTCCAAGCTGCCAGCTGCAGCTAGTGCCAGGCATGGTCCCTAACCTCTCCAAACAGCATCAGCCAGCGTGAAAAGAGGAAGGCTCTTATTAGGCTTCTGCTATTGTCAAAATGGAGAAAATAGAGTAAAACGTGTATGCATTGTTCAATAAAAGAACCTAGTTGCTTCTCATACAGTCTGATATTTTCTCATTTACTGACATGGAAAACTCTGACTGCTAGAGCTATTATAATTTATTTTTCTTTTATTTATTTAAGTGTTGTAGAGCAAGATGTTACCTAGCTTTTACTTCCTCCTTAAATGATCCTCCATTTTTACTGTGCAAGTAGGGCTTCTTTTGCTGGCCACTTTTGTTCAACAGATGATTCTCATGAGCACTGGATTGCTTCGTGTGTACTGTACATAAAAATAATCATCAACGTGCCTTTTCTTAGTGTGTATACTAGTTTCCTAACAGTTAATGTTGTTGCAGATTATTTAACATGTAATAGATAACATTTGATGTTAAAGTTTTCTGAGTTCTTCAGCTTGTCATGAACCTGAAAATGGCAAATTTTCTTCCAGGTTGAAAATATCTCCTTAATTTGTTGCATAAATCCAGTGCAATGCAATATTAACAAACTAACACACCTAAGAGAAAATAATAAATAATTAAGTGCTGTTATATCAGCTCTTCAGACAGGAAAAAATTAAGATAATATTTAAAGTCCAGTATTTAAAGTGCTAGCGGTTCTAGCTGTAACATGTGAAGGAAATGGGGTTCCACACCATCAACCAACTATGAGATTGCTGCAGCAGCATTGAAAGAAAAAAGAAAAAAAAAAAAAAAAAAGAAGAAGAAAAAAAAAAAAAGAAATTGCTATCAGATTTAACTGAGATATGAAATAGGCTGTGATAGTTAATGTCAGAAAACATTATCAGTAATCCAATGGTGGAGAACACTTACTAAAATAAGTAGAAGATGAGAAGTGGCTATGTGACCAGAGAGAGTAGTCTTAATTCTGGAATTGCTTGTTACTTTTCACATAGAAACTCACACTGTGATTCTGCCCTTATGGACTATGTGCTTGCATGTATATTGCCGATGGTGGCCTTGTACTAAAGATGTGCGATCATCAGAAACAGAAGAAAGGAGAAGATGAGACATTACCAAATCTTTGGAAGTTTTCCCTGTAGTCTGGAAGCCAAAGCTATGCCTTTTCTGGTTTATCAGTCATGAAGAAGTTGCAATGAGAATTCAGTTTATCCCAATGCTGGTAAGCCAAAACTGAAACCACTTTGTACTTCTAGAACTCTATTAAGTTTGCACTGCTAGCAGGACTTGAAAGGAGTAACCATTTATTTTAGTTACTAAGGAAATCAGCCATGTTTCCGAGTTTACATAGATAGTATCTCAGTTAAATAAAAGTGCATTCCATTTAGAGCAGGATTGTGCTTTAATGTTGAATGAATGCTGCTCTGGAGTTGTTGACTCTCACTTCCCTGTATATGTGCATCATATAGAAAAATAAATTGTGAGGCTCCTTCACTTTGTATAATAGAGTATTTGACAGTGCATTGAAGGCTGCTTATCTTGGAGATGTACAGAGAGTGGTACCTAGCAGAAGTATTTACAAAGTTTTTGTTGCTGAAATGTTTCTTCCCGTATTTATTTAAATTATATTCTTTAAAACATCTGCTTTGCAGTCGTGGGAAACTCTAGATTAACAACTGTATTTTTAATCAAATATATCTTGAACTAATTCAGTTTTTCCAATGTAGTCTGTTTTTCATATTACAAGCAAATATTTGAGGATGTCTAAATTACAGTCTGTAATGTTTAGTGAAGGATATCAAGAAAGTAATATTAAATTAGAAATATGCTGCTCCAATATCAAACAGTTCTCATTTCAATGAGGTTTTTCAATAATTACTGTAGGTGTCTTCCATTATCTTCCTATCCTGTATTTATATTACCAGATTGCATCTTAGTACAACAGTCCAATTGATTTAATTCTAAAAGAACTAGATTCATTCTTTTTTATTTACATTCCTAAACTTTAGTATCTTCCCAAAAATTCATCTTATATACATAATATTTTTTGTTTCTCACTTTCTATAGAAAAGCCTACCTTCAGCCACTGGATATGTGAGGTTAGCATCTGTTAAGAGATCCCAATTTCCACAAGCATTTTTTTTTTTTTTTGTTTCCACTATAAATAGCCATCTTCTCTCCCCCTATTTCCCAGTCTTAAAGATGAGTCAAAGAAGGGTCAGTTCATACAGTTCTGTGAATCTACTGAAAGAACAAAAAGAAACTATGAAGAAATTTAAACTTTTTATTCACACTTTTATTTGCAATATAAAGTTCTTGCTGTAATAAGAAATTAAATATTATAGTGCTACTTTGTAATTCAAAGTAGTCAGATAAGTTATTGTAAGGAATGTTCCAGCAATTCGTGTCAATAGAGGTAAAACTTGAGTTTCTGATATCCGGGGATAAGAGAACAAAGGGGTTTCAGAATAACTGCTAACTATTGTGGCTATTACATGGGATGCTAAGCAAGTCTCTCATATCCGGCCAAGAGATTAAGGAGAAAGGAGAAGCAGAAGGACGACTAAAAGACAAAGCTTGCATGGGACACTGCACAAGTCTCTGATATCCGGCCAAGATGGACAAAGGAGAAGGGCAAGGACAAAACCTGGGAAGAAGACTACAAGCCTTCAGCACAAGAGACCCCCAGAGGGACCACCTGAGACTAATACGCATGCGCCAGTGGGAGGGTTCAGATTCTGGGAACTAATTATAATAACCCTGCCTTTTCTAGAAGTAGCAATGAATATATATTAGCCTAGGAGCATAAAAACCAGCTGCCTGATGTAACGTGTGTCTGTTGGAGGAGCCCAGATTCCCCGTGCACCCAGTGCTGTTTACTTGCCTTCTATTAACCCCATAAACAAATCTTATAAAGCTGAATTGACGCAGAATTTGTACCATTATGGTTTTCTAACTGGAAAAAATAATTGCAGTTCATTGTGGCATAATGGACCACATGGACACCAGGGTTCTTTCAGGATCAGTAACTGCTGCTACTTTATTGATGACATAACTTTATTATCCTATGTTGCATCCCCATATTGAGTACAGGCTCCCTTCTTATACCATTCGCCCCACAGCAGTCCTTTTCCACTACTCATTGGTCAACAACTTTGCCCGGCAACACACCGCAAGCTGCACGATGAACTCCTCAGGGCCGTAGTGAAGAAAACAGCAAAATGTGCACGATGACGTATTCCTCCGGAGTCCCGAAGTGAAGAGAACCCCAGAAGCTGCGCGATGAAGAACTCCTCAGGGACCACAAGGTGAAGAAAACACAAAAAGCTCCACGAAGAATTACTCTTCAGCGCCACAGTGAAGAAAATGCAAAAAGCTGAATGATGAAGCGCTCCTCAGGGTAAACGTGATGTGAAGAACCCCAAAAGCTGCACAATGAAGGCATCCTCAGTGGAAACGCAGTGAAGGCAACACAAAAAGCTGGACGCAGAAGCACTCCTCAAGTCGCAGTGAAGAAAACAGCAAAAGCTGCTCAAGAAAGCACTCCTCAGAGGCTGCAGAGGAGAACCACCAAAAGCTGAACGATGCAGAACTGCTCAGGGCTGCCGTGATAAGAACACCGAAAGCTGCACGACGACACCCTCCTGCGGGGTCACACAGTGAAGACAACACCGAGAGCTGCACACAGGAGCACTCCTCAGGGGCCACAAGCAGCCCAAAGGCCGCGCCTCGCCTGCGCGCCACCATCGCCGGAGTGCCGCAGCCCCAGCACACCCAGCACCATGTCACCCACCCTGCCCTGTGACATCTCTGCTCCATCATGGCGAGGCACCGCCCCATTGGCCGCCTGCCTTGGCGCCTCTGGGCGCACTCAATAGTGAGGCCGCTGGCGCTTGTTGCTAGGCAGCATGGAGCTGTGGCACCCGATGGGTGCCAGGAGGCCGCAGGGCGGGGCTGGCCTCCCAGGCCTGAGGCCTGGCGCAGTGCCTGGCAGGAGCCATGAGGCTTTCCTGACACCACCTCCAGCTCTGCCTCGCCTTGCCCCCGGCCCTCCAAGAGGCACGTTTTGGTGCTAGGAGCACGCAAACTGCTCCAGCAAGGTGGCGGCAGCATTGTGCAGGGCACACTGACATAGCCCATCAGGCAATCCCTCCTCTGTCCCCAGTGACACAGAGTACACTGCCCGCTTAGCCGTGCTGCCCACAGACGTGAAATTGGGTCCTCAGTGTCCTGAAAGGGTACAAACCAAAGCCAGTTCTGTTGACACAGCCCACAGGACTAAACTCGGTTAAACCATGCACCGTGAGAATGCCAGTCTCTTTCTTCCTCACCCAAACTGCCCAGTGCCATGTAGCTTTTGCATCAGCTTCTTGCAGAACTGGATCTTCAGTGTTCGTACAGCTCTGCAAAGCTTCCGCTCTGCAACCTTTTGAGTCTGTGGACTGTGGAAGGACCAAGGCCCCACTATGCAACCTGATGTCATCTTCAAAACCAGGGGTTCTTATCGATGCAAGACAGGTCTAGAAAGACTGCATCTTCCTCTTGTCAATTGTTGGGGGTAATCCAAGTGTCAGAAGACTATGGAAACACTGTATTAATGAAGCTGTTACTCCAATAGGTTAAACAGAAGATAGAGAAACGTAGGCGTTGTGGGGCTTGTTTCCCAGAATTGTAGGGGTCAGAAGGGACCTCCAGAGATCATTGGGTCCAACTCCCCTGCCAAAGCAGGTTTCCTAGAGCAGGTTGCACAAGTAGGTGTCCAGACGGGGCTTGAATATCTGCAGAGACTCCACAGCCTCCCTGGGCAGCCTGTCCCTGTGCTCCGTCACCCTCGCCGTGAAGAAGTTCTTTTGCGTAGTGGTGCGGAACTTCCTGTGCTCCATTTTGTGGCCATTGCCCCTTGTCCTGTCCCCACAGACCACTAAAAGGCGGTTGGCCACATCCCTGTGTCTCCCACACCTCAGGTATTTATAGATAAGATCCCTTCTCAGTCTTCTTTTCTCCAGGCTGAACAGAGCCAGGTCTCTCAGCCTTTCCTCCTAGGGGAAATGCTCCAGGCCCCGTATCCTGTCTGTGGCCCTCCGCTGGACTCTTTCCGGGAGATCCCTGTCTTTTTTTGTACCAGGGAGCCCAGAACTGGACACAGTACTCCAGGTGAGGCCTGACCAGGGCAGAGTAGAGGGGCAGCATCACCTTCCTTGACCTGTTGTCCACGCTCCTTTTAACGCACCCCAGGATCCCGTTGGCCTTCTTGGCCACCAGGGCACATTGCTGGCTCATGGCCAACCTGTCATCCACCAGGACCCCCAGGTCCTTCTCCGCAGAGCTCCTCTCCAGCAGGTCATCCCCCAGCCTGTACTGATACATGCGGTTGTTCCTTCTGTTATAAGTGAAGTCTCAACTCAATCTGTGTTTAGTAATAGTTATAAAAGGAATATTTATAAAAGGTATAAAAGGCAAGTAAACAGCGCTGGGTGTGCGGGGAGTCTACGCTCCACCAACACGCACACACGAACATCAAACATTCTAAATATACAGAACATTGCTTTTACATATGAAACCCGAGTATGCCTATACATGCGTACAATCAGGAAAGATAACAAACAATCCTTTAAGTCCATGACTTAACAGTCTCCGTTTTCCGTTCCTTTTCTGCATTACAAACACGGGAGAATTCCAGGGCTAGTCGTGGGAGCAATATGTCTCGCTTTAAGTTGTTAAGCAACTCGGCCTTCGGGCCTTATGTATCCCGTGCTTCCCACATCGAATAAAAGCATATCCATCTCCTTTTCAAGGCCAATAGGGCCTGGGTCAAAAGGCACGTCCAGGTCGCCAGGGGGTGGAACAGCAAAGGCCTTCGATGGCTGTAGCAGCAGAGGGGCCGATGGCGTAGCAGCAGGATCAGTAAAGGAGCCCGCAGCTCCCTCACTGTCTGGCAAACCCCACGTGTCTGACTGTGGTCCCACACGGCTCTAAGGCCTCAGAGACTGCTCGCCAGGTGCCGAGCAATCCCACTGCAACCTTGTCGTTTTTAGTTGCAGAGTCCCACACCTTGACCTCAGTTTGGTCTCATATTTCAGGCTCATAAACTGTCTGATTGTTGAGAAGGAGAATAAGCCGTAAGGTTACCAGGACAGTCTTTGTTTCTAAGGACGTATGATTCCCCATAATGCGCAACTGCTTACCAGCGAGGGGCAGTTGTGTGCGCGGCTCCGCTTCTCTCAGCGTGAGCTTCTTTGCAGCTCCGGTGCGCCCATTTCCAGCGACTTTCAGTAGGAGCTTCTTTGAGCGGTTTGATGAGTCTGGCCGAACCTATCTTCATGAGGCAATCAATGTGCCTGTTCCCGTCCTGGTCACCATTCTGCTAGCCTGTTCCTTTTCATTCCTTCTTTCTGCTTCTTTATTGATGACATAACTTCATCGTGTTGCCTTTTTTTATTTTATTTTTATTTCATTTTAGCCTTGAGGGCAGACTCCCCTCTTATACCCTTCTCCCCACAGCAATCCTTTTCAAAAACAACTTTTCATTGGTCAAACAACTTTGCCCAGCAACAGCAAACTCCCAGCAACTTCCATGCCTTAATGGCTGGAGAACAAGCAACCCCAGACGGCATGGAGTCTCCTGAATCACCCTTCTTTGTTCCCTCTAAGCTCTTTTACATTCCTGATGGCCTCATCGTTAAGAGTCTACTGTTATCATTAACCACGGGGTTTGCCGACCCGCATGGCCACACTCCCACATCTCCCCCTTCTTTATTACTATCAACCATCTTCTCGACACGAATTACCACTCCATAGATAACACTTCCCAGGTGCCACTTGCTTTTCTTACACGTCCTCTGGTTTCTTCCTGCCCAGCTCTCCAGCCTGTCCAGGTCTCGCTGAATGGCAGCACAGCCTTCTGGTGTGCCAGCCACTCCTCCCAGCTTTGTATCATCAGCGTACTTGCTGAGGGTGGACACTGTTCCCTCATCAGAGTCGCTGATGAAGCTGTCGAACAAGGTGGGACCCAGCACCGACCCCTGAGCTTGTCACAGGTCTCCAACCGGACTCTGCTCCGCCGATCACCACCCTCTGAGCTCGGCCAGTCAGCCAGTTCTCAACCCACCTTACTGTCCGCTCTTCTGTGCCACGCTTTGTCGGCTTTGTTAGCAGGACATCGTGGGAGACAGTAGCAAGAGCCTTTCGTTTTTGTTGTGTTGTTGTTGCTTGGTTTGGAGATTCACATCACGCTCCGTGATAGAAAAGTTTAGCGCATCAGCATCCCACTGGGAAGACACAAAATGCACTCCCAAAGTCTTTCCCCGTCTCCTTAGCACTGGAGGTGCCTTAAGAGGAGAGCGGTCATGGCTGGGCCCTTGCAACGCTAGCAAATTCTATGAAAAGTTGCATTCGGCTGAAAAGTAAGTGAATGACATGAACGTGATCTCACTATTTGAACTAATGAGTTAAATGTCCACTCCTGCAAAAATACTCAAAGAAATAATCCAATAGGTTACGTGTAGTTAGGCAATGACAACTGAAACTGCAACAAAGTGCCGACGGTGAGAAACAAACAACAAAGCCGTTTCCTTCTCTGACAGCGGAACACCTTGCTCAGGGAAGACCCCCATGTGTCGCCTTCAGAAAGCCTTCGACACCCTCCACCTCGTGCTCCCATCAGCAGGTTGAAGAAGGTGAGAGGGAGCGGCTGATGGAAGACTGCTCTATCCAGAGCGTGGGGTCTACTGTGAAATTTTCCACTGAAATTGTGCCCATTTCTGAGGATTGCATTTCAAGGAACACTCACACCGAGCAGAAAGCATCCAAGGAACCCAGGAAGTGATGCTAAGAACGACCCTTCTTAGGATAAGACTTTTAGGAAACATGGTCTCTAAGGAAAGATTAAACATTGGATTAATGGACTAAGGCTTTAATGTCAAGAGCAGGCAGAACCGAGATGCGGAGAAGGATGGTGCAAGTAAAAAGCGAGCAAACTTCTCCCCAGGCCATAGATTTAGGACAAGGAAGAAAGGACTTCAGATGCAGCAAAGGGACTTTAGTGTAGGTGTTACTGTGTGGTGCTTTTACTTGGGTGGGCAGCCGAGTTCCACCACGGCCGCTTTCTCACTCCCCCTCCTGAAAGGGAAAGGGAGAGAAAATACGATGCCAAGGGCTCAAGGGCTGAGATAAGGACGGGGAGATCACTCAGCAGGTATTGTGATGGGCAAAGCAGACTCAGAGTAGGGAGACAGTAAGATTTTTCCCCCCCCAGTGCACCCCCTCCCACTTCCTCCCCCCGAGCGGCTCAGGGGAGCGGGGCAATGGGGGCTGCGGTCAGTCTGTAGCGCTTTGTCTCCGCCGCTCCTTCTCGGTGGCTCTCTGCCCCTGCTCCACCGGGGTCTCCTCCGCGGGCTGCAGCGTGGAACCCTGCTCCACCGTGGTACCCCATGGGCTGCAGGGGGACAGCCTGCTTCACCGTGGTCCTCACCACAGGCTGCAGGCTCCGGCGCCTGGAGCACCTCTCCCCCTCCCTCTTCACCGACCTTGGCATCTGCAAGGCTGTTTCTCATTCCTCCCTCTCTCCCAGCTGCTCTTCCGCAGCATTTTTTTTTTTTTTAACCTTTCTTAAATCTGGCCTCACAGAGGCGCAAACAACAGTGCTTCTTGGCCTGGCTGTGGCCAGCAGCAGGCCCTTCTCTAACATGGCGCGGTTTCTGGATTCTTCTCGCAGAACCCACCCTGATGCCCCCCCCGCTACCAAAACCTTGCCACGTAAACCCAGTACATGAGGCAAGAGAACTCGGAAATGGTTTGAAAGAGATTTATAGCAACATGACAGAACATGGCACCTCCTACTAAAAAAAACAAACAAACAAACAAACAAAAAACAGCTCTACATGAAATGATCGGTTGGCAGATTGAAAACAAACAGAAGAATGTGCTTCTCCACACGTCAGGCACGGAGCTGTCGGTCTGGCTGCAGACATGGGCGATGCCAAAAAGCGCCTCATTGTAGAAAACACCAAAAGCTGCACGATGCAGAACTCCTCAGGGCCGAGTAGAAGAAAACGCCAAAAGCTGCACGATGAAGAAGTCCTCAAGGGCCGTAGTGAAGAAAGCACACAAAGCTGCACGATGAAAAACTTCTCAGGGCCCGGAATGAGAGAAAAAAACACCAAATGTTAGAAGATGAAGCACTTCTCAGGGACAAGGTGGAAACAACACCAAAATTGGCATGATGAAGCTCACCTCTGGGAAACCATGGTGAAGAACCCCAAAGGCTGGATGGTGCAGAACTCCTCAGGGCCGCAGTGAAGAAAACACCACAAGCTGCACCACGAAGCTCTCCTCAGGGGCCGAAGTGAAGAGAACCAGAAAAGCTGCACGATGAAGAACTCCTCAGGGCCGTAGTGAAGAACACAACAAAAGCCGCACGCAGAAGCACGCTTCAGGGGCCACAGGGAGAAGAAACCCCAAAAAGCTCCACGAAGAATTTCTCCTCAAGCGCCACAGTGAAGAAAACACGACGAGCTGAATAGTGAAGCCCTCCTCCAGGGAAACGTGGTGAAGAGATCCTGAAAAGCTGCACGATGAAGAGCTCCTCATGGGCCGCAATGAAGAATTCGCCAGAAGCTGCACGCAGAAGCACTCCTCAGGGCCTAGAATGAGAAAAAAAACACACACCAAATGTTAGAAGGTGAAGCACTTCGCAGGGGCTGGAAGGTGAAAACAACACCAAAGCAGCATGATGAAGGTCTCCTCAGGGAAAACATGGCGAAGAACCCCAAAGGCTGGACGGTGCAAAACTCCTCAAGGCCGAGTAGAAGAAAACACCGCAAGCTGCACGATGAACTCCTCAGGGCCGTAGTGAAGAAAACAGCAAAATGTGCACGATGACGTATTCCTCCGGAGTCCCGAAGTGAAGAGAACCCCAGAAGCTGCGCGATGAAGAACTCCTCAGGGACCACAAGGTGAAGAAAACACAAAAAGCTCCACGAAGAATTACTCTTCAGCGCCACAGTGAAGAAAATGCAAAAAGCTGAATGATGAAGCGCTCCTCAGGGTAAACGTGATGTGAAGAACCCCAAAAGCTGCACAATGAAGGCATCCTCAGTGGAAACGCAGTGAAGGCAACACAAAAAGCTGGACGCAGAAGCACTCCTCAAGTCGCAGTGAAGAAAACAGCAAAAGCTGCTCAAGAAAGCACTCCTCAGAGGCTGCAGAGGAGAACCACCAAAAGCTGAACGATGCAGAACTGCTCAGGGCTGCCGTGATAAGAACACCGAAAGCTGCACGACGACACCCTCCTGCGGGGTCACACAGTGAAGACAACACCGAGAGCTGCACACAGGAGCACTCCTCAGGGGCCACAAGCAGCCCAAAGGCCGCGCCTCGCCTGCGCGCCACCATCGCTGGAGTGCCGCAGCCCCAGCACACCCAGCACCATGTCACCCACCCTGCCCTGTGACATCTCTGCTCCATCATGGCGAGGCACCGCCCCATTGGCCGCCTGCCTTGGCGCCTCTGGGCGCACTCAATAGTGAGGCCGCTGGCGCTTGTTGCTAGGCAGCATGGAGCTGTGGCACCCGATGGGTGCCAGGAGGCCGCAGGGCGGGGCTGGCCTCCCAGGCCTGAGGCCTGGCGCAGTGCCTGGCAGGAGCCATGAGGCTTTCCTGACACCACCTCCAGCTCTGCCTCGCCTTGCCCCCGGCCCTCCAAGAGGCACGTTTTGGTGCTAGGAGCACGCAAACTGCTCCAGCAAGGTGGCGGCAGCATTGTGCAGGGCACACTGACATAGCCCATCAGGCAATCCCTCCTCTGTCCCCAGTGACACAGAGTACACTGCCCGCTTAGCCGTGCTGCCCACAGACGTGAAATTGGGTCCTCAGTGTCCTGAAAGGGTACAAACCAAAGCCAGTTCTGTTGACACAGCCCACAGGACTAAACTCGGTTAAACCATGCACCGTGAGAATGCCAGTCTCTTTCTTCCTCACCCAAACTGCCCAGTGCCATGTAGCTTTTGCATCAGCTTCTTGCAGAACTGGATCTTCAGTGTTCGTACAGCTCTGCAAAGCTTCCGCTCTGCAACCTTTTGAGTCTGTGGACTGTGGAAGGACCAAGGCCCCACTATGCAACCCGATGTCATCTTCAAAACCAGGGGTTCTTATCGATGCAAGCCAGGTCTAGAAAGACTGCATCTTCCTCTTGTCAATTGTTAGGGGTAATCCAAGTGTCAGAAGACTATGGAAACACTGTATTAATGAAGCTGTTACTCCAATAGGTTAAACAGAAGATAGAGAAACGTAGGCGTTGTGGGGCTTGTTTTCCAGAATTGTAGGGGTCAGAAGGGACCTCCAGAGATCATTGGGTCCAACTCCCCTGCCAAAGCAGGTTTCCTAGAGCAGGTTGCACAAGTAGGTGTCCAGACGGGGCTTGAATATCTGCAGAGACTCCACAGCCTCCCTGGGCAGCCTGTCCCTGTGCTCCGTCACCCTCGCCGTGAAGAAGTTCTTTTGCGCAGTGGTGCGGAACTTCCTGTGCTCCATTTTGTGGCCATTGCCCCTTGTCCTGTCCCCACAGACCACTAAAAGGCGGTTGGCCACATCCCTGTGTCTCCCACACCTCAGGTATTTATAGATAAGATCCCTTCTCAGTCTTCTTTTCTCCAGGCTGAACAGAGCCAGGTCTCTCAGCCTTTCCTCCTAGGGGAGATGCTCCAGGCCCCGTATCCTGTCTGTGGCCCTCCGCTGGACTCTTTCCGGGAGATCCCTGTCTTTTTTTGTACCAGGGAGCCCAGAACTGGACACAGTACTCCAGGTGAGGCCTGACCAGGGCAGAGTAGAGGGGCAGCATCACCTTCCTTGACCTGTTGTCCACGCTCCTTTTAACGCACCCCAGGATCCCGTTGGCCTTCTTGGCTACCAGGGCACACTTGCTGGCTCATGGCCAACCTGTCATCCACCAGGACCCCCAGGTCCTTCTCCGCAGAGCTCCTCTCCAGCAGGTCATCCCCCAGCCTGTACTGATACATGCGGTTGTTCCTTCTGTTATAAGTGAAGTCTCAACTCAATCTGTGTTTAGTAATAGTTATAAAAGGAATATTTATAAAAGGTATAAAAGGCAAGTAAACAGCGCTGGGTGTGCGGGGAGTCTACGCTCCACCAACACGCACACACGAACATCAAACATTCTAAATATACAGAACATTGCTTTTACATATGAAACCCGAGTATGCCTATACATGCGTACAATCAGGAAAGATAACAAACAATCCTTTAAGTCCATGACTTAACAGTCTCCGTTTTCCGTTCCTTTTCTGCATTACAAACAACAGTCTCCATTTTCCATTCCTTTTCTGCATTACAAACACGGGAGAATTCCAGGGCTAGTCGTGGGAGCAATATGTCTCGCTTTAAGTTGTTAAGCAACTCGGCCTTCGGGCCTTATGTATCCCGTGCTTCCCACATCGAATAAAAGCATATCCATCTCCTTTTCAAGGCCAATAGGGCCTGGGTCAAAAGGCACGTCCAGGTCGCCAGGGGGCGGAACAGCAAAGGCCTTCGATGGCTGTAGCAGCGGGGGGGCCGATGGCATAGCAGCAGGATCAGTAAAGGAGCCCGCAGCTCCCTCACTGTCTGGCAAACCCCACGTGTCTGACTGTGGTCCCACACGGCTCTAAGGCCTCAGAGACTGCTCGCTAGGTGCCGAGCAATCCCACTGCAACCTTGTCATTTTTAGTTGCAGAGTCCCACACCTTGACCTCAGTTTGGTCTCATATTTCAGGATCATAAACTGTCTGATTGTTGAGAAGGAGAATAAGCCGTAAGGTTACCAGGACAGTCTTTGTTTCTAAGGACGTATGATTCCCCATAATGCGCAACTGCTTACCAGCGAGGGGCAGTTGTGTGCGCGGCTCCGCTTCTCTCAGCGTGAGCTTCTTTGCAGCTCCGGTGCGCCCATTTCCAGCGACTTTCAGTAGGAGCTTCTTTGAGCGGTTTGATGAGTCTGGCCGAACCTATCTTCATGAGGCAATCAATGTGCCTGTTCCCGTCCTGGTCACCGTTCTGCTAGCCTGTTCCTTTTCATTCCTTCTTTCTGCTTCTTTATTGATGACATAACTTCATCGTGTTGCCTTTTTTTATTTTTTTTTTTTATTTATTTTTTATTTCATTTTAGCCTTGAGGGCAGACTCCCCTCTTATACCCTTCTCCCCACAGCAATCCTTTTCAAAAACAACTTTTCATTGGTCAAACAACTTTGCCCAGCAACAGCAAACTCCCAGCAACTTCCATGCCTTAATGGCTGGAGAACAAGCAACCCCAGACGGCATGGAGTCTCCTGAATCACCCTTCTTTGTTCCCTCTAAGCTCTTTTACATTCCTGATGGCCTCATCGTTAAGAGTCTACTGTTATCATTAACCACGGGGTTTGCCGACCCGCATGGCCACACTCCCACATCTCCCCCTTCTTTATTACTATCAACCATCTTCTCGACACGAATTACCACTCCATAGATAACACTTCCCAGGTGCCACTTGCTTTTCTTACACGTCCTCTGGTTTCTTCCTGCCCAGCTCTCCAGCCTGTCCAGGTCTCGCTGAATGGCAGCACAGCCTTCTGGTGTGCCAGCCACTCCTCCCAGCTTTGTATCATCAGCGTACTTGCTGAGGGTGGACACTGTTCCCTCATCAGAGTCGCTGATGAAGCTGTCGAACAAGGTGGGACCCAGCACCGACCCCTGAGCTTGTCACAGGTCTCCAACCGGACTCTGCTCCGCCGATCACCACCCTCTGAGCTCGGCCAGTCAGCCAGTTCTCAACCCACCTTACTGTCCGCTCTTCTGTGCCACGCTTTGTCGGCTTTGTTAGCAGGACATCGTGGGAGACAGTAGCAAGAGCCTTTCGTTTTTGTTGTGTTGTTGTTGCTTGGTTTGGAGATTCACATCACGCTCCGTGATAGAAAAGTTTAGCGCATCAGCATCCCACTGGGAAGACACAAAATGCACTCCCAAAGTCTTTCCCCGTCTCCTTAGCACTGGAGGTGCCTTAAGAGGAGAGCGGTCATGGCTGGGCCCTTGCAACGCTAGCAAATTCTATGAAAAGTTGCATTCGGCTGAAAAGTAAGTGAATGACATGAACGTGATCTCACTATTTGAACTAATGAGTTAAATGTCCACTCCTGCAAAAATACTCAAAGAAATAATCCAATAGGTTACGTGTAGTTAGGCAATGACAACTGAAACTGCAACAAAGTGCCGACGGTGAGAAACAAACAACAAAGCCGTTTCCTTCTCTGACAGCGGAACACCTTGCTCAGGGAAGACCCCCATGTGTCGCCTTCAGAAAGCCTTCGACACCCTCCACCTCGTGCTCCCATCAGCAGGTTGAAGAAGGTGAGAGGGAGCGGCTGACGGAAGACTGCTCTATCCAGAGCGTGGGGTCTACTGTGAAATTTTCCACTGAAATTGTGCCCATTTCTGAGGATTGTATTTCAAGGAACACACACACCGAGCAGAAAGCATCCAAGGAACCCAGGAAGTGATGCTAAGAACGACCCTTCTTAGGATCAGACTTTTAGGAAACATGGTCTCTAAGGAAAGATTAAACATTGGATTAATGGACTAAGGCTTTAATGTCAAGAGCAGGCAGAACCGAGATGTGGAGAAGGATGGTGCAAGTAAAAAGCGAGCAAACTTCTCCCCAGGCCATAGATTTAGGACAAGGAAGAAAGGACTTCAGATGCAGCAAAGGGACTTTAGTGTAGGTGTTACTGTGTGGTGCTTTTACTTGGGTGGGCAGCCGAGTTCCACCACGGCCGCTTTCTCACTCCCCCTCCTGAAAGGGAAAGGGAGAGAAAATACGATGCCAAGGGCTCAAGGGCTGAGATAAGGACGGGGAGATCACTCAGCAGGTATTGTGATGGGCAAAGCAGACTCAGAGTAGGGAGACAGTAAGATTTTTCCCGCCCCAGTGCACCCCCTCCCACTTCCTCCCCCCGAGCGGCTCAGGGGAGCGGGGCAATGGGGGCTGCGGTCAGTCTGTAGCGCTTTGTCTCCGCCGCTCCTTCTCGGTGGCTCTCTGCCCCTGCTCCACCGGGGTCTCCTCCGCGGGCTGCAGCGTGGAACCCTGCTCCACCGTGGTACCCCATGGGCTGCAGGGGGACAGCCTGCTTCACCGTGGTCCTCACCACAGGCTGCAGGCTCCGGCGCCTGGAGCACCTCTCCCCCTCCCTCTTCACCGACCTTGGCATCTGCAAGGCTGTTTCTCATTCCTCCCTCTCTCCCAGCTGCTCTTCCGCAGCATTTTTTTTTTTTTTTTAACCTTTCTTAAATCTGGCCTCACAGAGGCGCAAACAACAGTGCTTCTTGGCCTGGCTGTGGCCAGCAGCAGGCCCTTCTCTAACATGGCGCGGTTTCTGGATTCTTCTCGCAGAACCCACCCTGATGCCCCCCCCGCTACCAAAACCTTGCCACGTAAACCCAGTACATGAGGCAAGAGAACTCGGAAATGGTTTGAAAGAGATTTATAGCAACATGACAGAACATGGCACCTCCTACTACAAAAAAAAAAAAACAAAGAAAAAACAGCTCTACATGAAATGATCGGTTGGCAGATTGAAAACAAACAGAAGAATGTGCTTCTCCACACGTCAGGCACGGAGCTGTCGGTCTGGCTGCAGACATGGGCGATGCCAAAAAGCGCCTCATTGTAGAAAACACCAAAAGCTGCACGACGCAGAACTCCTCAGGGCCGAGTAGAAGAAAACGCCAAAAGCTGCACGATGAAGAAGTCCTCAAGGGCCGTAGTGAAGAAAGCACACAAAGCTGCACGATGAAAAACTTCTCAGGGCCCGGAATGAGAGAAAAAAACACCAAATGTTAGAAGATGAAGCACTTCTCAGGGACAAGGTGAAAACAACACCAAAATTGGCATGATGAAGCTCACCTCTGGGAAACCATGGTGAAGAACCCCAAAGGCTGGATGGTGCAGAACTCCTCAGGGCCGCAGTGAAGAAAACACCACAAGCTGCACCACGAAGCTCTCCTCAGGGGCCGAAGTGAAGAGAACCAGAAAAGCTGCACGATGAAGAACTCCTCAGGGCCGTAGTGAAGAACACAACAAAAGCCGCACGCAGAAGCACGCTTCAGAGGCCACAGGGAGAAGAAACCCCAAAAAGCTCCACGAAGAATTTCTCCTCAAGCGCCACAGTGAAGAAAACACGACGAGCTGAATAGTGAAGCCCTCCTCCAGGGAAACGTGGTGAAGAGATCCTGAAAAGCTGCACGATGAAGAGCTCCTCATGGGCCGCAATGAAGAATTCGCCAGAAGCTGCACGCAGAAGCACTCCTCAGGGCCTAGAATGAGAAAAAAAAAAAAAACAAAAAACACACCAAATGTTAGAAGGTGAAGCACTTCGCAGGGGCTGGAAGGTGAAAACAACACCAAAGCAGCATGATGAAGGTCTCCTCAGGGAAAACATGGCGAAGAACCCCAAAGGCTGGACGGTGCAAAACTCCTCAAGGCCGAGTAGAAGAAAACACCGCAAGCTGCACGATGAACTCCTCAGGGCCGTAGTGAAGAAAACAGCAAAATGTGCACGATGACGTATTCCTCCGGAGTCCCGAAGTGAAGAGAACCCCAGAAGCTGCGCGATGAAGAACTCCTCAGGGACCACAAGGTGAAGAAAACACAAAAAGCTCCACGAAGAATTGCTCTTCAGCGCCACAGTGAAGAAAATGCAAAAAGCTGAATGATGAAGCGCTCCTCAGGGTAAACGTGATGTGAAGAACCCCAAAAGCTGCACAATGAAGGCATCCTCAGTGGAAACGCAGTGAAGGCAACACAAAAAGCTGGACGCAGAAGCACTCCTCAAGTCGCAGTGAAGAAAACAGCAAAAGCTGCTCAAGAAAGCACTCCTCAGAGGCTGCAGAGGAGAACCACCAAAAGCTGAACGATGCAGAACTGCTCAGGGCTGCCGTGATAAGAACACCGAAAGCTGCACGACGACACCCTCCTGCGGGGTCACACAGTGAAGACAACACTGAGAGCTGCACACAGGAGCACACCTCAGGGGCCACAAGCAGCCCAAAGGCCGCGCCTCGCCTGCGCGCCACCATCGCTGGAGTGCCGCAGCCCCAGCACACCCAGCACCATGTCACCCACCCTGCCCTGTGACATCTCTGCTCCATCATGGCGAGGCACCGCCCCATTGGCCGCCTGCCTTGGCGCCTCTGGGCGCACTCAATAGTGAGGCCGCTGGCGCTTGTTGCTAGGCAGCATGGAGCTGTGGCACCCGATGGGTGCCAGGAGGCCGCAGGGCGGGGCTGGCCTCCCAGGCCTGAGGCCTGGCGCAGTGCCTGGCAGGAGCCATGAGGCTTTCCTGACACCACCTCCAGCTCTGCCTCGCCTTGCCCCCGGCCCTCCAAGAGGCACGTTTTGGTGCTAGGAGCACGCAAACTGCTCCAGCAAGGTGGCGGCAGCATTGTGCAGGGCACACTGACATAGCCCATCAGGCAATCCCTCCTCTGTCCCCAGTGACACAGAGTACACTGCCCGCTTAGCCGTGCTGCCCACAGACGTGAAATTGGGTCCTCAGTGTCCTGAAAGGGTACAAACCAAAGCCAGTTCTGTTGACACAGCCCACAGGACTAAACTCGGTTAAACCATGCACCGTGAGAATGCCAGTCTCTTTCTTCCTCACTCAAACTGCCCAGTGCCACGTAGCTTTTGCATCAGCTTCTTGCAGAACTGGATCTTCAGTGTTCGTACAGCTCTGCAAAGCTTCCGCTCTGCAACCTTTTGAGTCTGTGGACTGTGGAAGGACCAAGGCCCCACTATGCAACCCGATGTCATCTTCAAAACCAGGGGTTCTTATCGATGCAAGCCAGGTCTAGAAAGACTGCATCTTCCTCTTGTCAATTGTTAGGGGTAATCCAAGTGTCAGAAGACTATGGAAACACTGTATTAATGAAGCTGTTACTCCAATAGGTTAAACAGAAGATAGAGAAACGTAGGCGTTGTGGGGCTTGTTTCCCAGAATTGTAGGGGTCAGAAGGGACCTCCAGAGATCATTGGGTCCAACTCCCCTGCCAAAGCAGGTTTCCTAGAGCAGGTTGCACAAGTAGGTGTCCAGACGGGGCTTGAATATCTGCAGAGACTCCACAGCCTCCCTGGGCAGCCTGTCCCTGTGCTCCGTCACCCTCGCCGTGAAGAAGTTCTTTTGCGCAGTGGTGCGGAACTTCCTGTGCTCCATTTTGTGGCCATTGCCCCTTGTCCTGTCCCCACAGACCACTAAAAGGCGGTTGGCCACATCCCTGTGTCTCCCACACCTCAGGTATTTATAGATAAGATCCCTTCTCAGTCTTCTTTTCTCCAGGCTGAACAGAGCCAGGTCTCTCAGCCTTTCCTCCTAGGGGAGATGCTCCAGGCCCCGTATCCTGTCTGTGGCCCTCCGCTGGACTCTTTCCGGGAGATCCCTGTCTTTTTTTGTACCAGGGAGCCCAGAACTGGACACAGTACTCCAGGTGAGGCCTGACCAGGGCAGAGTAGAGGGGCAGCATCACCTTCCTTGACCTGTTGTCCACGCTCCTTTTAACGCACCCCAGGATCCCGTTGGCCTTCTTGGCCACCAGGGCACACTGCTGGCTCATGGCCAACCTGTCATCCACCAGGACCCCCAGGTCCTTCTCCGCAGAGCTCCTCTCCAGCAGGTCATCCCCCAGCCTGTACTGATACATGCGGTTGTTCCTTCTGTTATAAGTGAAGTCTCAACTCAATCTGTGTTTAGTAATAGTTATAAAAGGAATATTTATAAAAGGTATAAAAGGCAAGTAAACAGCGCTGGGTGTGCGGGGAGTCTACGCTCCACCAACACGCACACACGAACATCAAACATTCTAAATATACAGAACATTGCTTTTACATATGAAACCCGAGTATGCCTATACATGCGTACAATCAGGAAAGATAACAAACAATCCTTTAAGTCCATGACTTAACAGTCTCCGTTTTCCGTTCCTTTTCTTCATTACAAACAACAGTCTCCATTTTCCATTCCTTTTCTGCATTACAAACACGGGAGAATTCCAGGGCTAGTCGTGGGAGCAATATGTCTCGCTTTAAGTTGTTAAGCAACTCGGCCTTCGGGCCTTATGTATCCCGTGCTTCCCACATCGAATAAAAGCATATCCATCTCCTTTTCAAGGCCAATAGGGCCTGGGTCAAAAGGCACGTCCAGGTCGCCAGGGGGCGGAACAGCAAAGGCCTTCGATGGCTGTAGCAGCAGAGGGGCCGATGGCGTAGCAGCAGGATCAGTAAAGGAGCCCGCAGCTCCCTCACTGTCTGGCAAACCCCACGTGTCTGACTGTGGTCCCACACGGCTCTAAGGCCTCAGAGACTGCTCGCCAGGTGCCGAGCAATCCCACTGCAACCTTGTCGTTTTTAGTTGCAGAGTCCCACACCTTGACCTCAGTTTGGTCTCATATTTCAGGATCATAAACTGTCTGATTGTTGAGAAGGAGAATAAGCCGTAAGGTTACCAGGACAGTCTTTGTTTCTAAGGACGTATGATTCCCCATAATGCGCAACTGCTTACCAGCGAGGGGCAGTTGTGTGCGCGGCTCCGCTTCTCTCAGCGTGAGCTTCTTTGCAGCTCCGGTACGCCCATTTCCAGCGACTTTCAGTAGGAGCTTCTTTGAGCGGTTTGATGAGTCTGGCCGAACCTATCTTCATGAGGCAATCAATGTGCCTGTTCCCGTCCTGGTCACCGTTCTGCTAGCCTGTTCCTTTTCATTCCTTCTTTCTGCTTCTTTATTGATGACATAACTTCATCGTGTTGCCTTTTTTTTTTTTTTTAATTTTTTTTTTAATTTCATTTTAGCCTTGAGGGCAGACTCCCCTCTTATACCCTTCTCCCCACAGCAATCCTTTTCAAAAACAACTTTTCATTGGTCAAACAACTTTGCCCAGCAACAGCAAACTCCCAGCAACTTCCATGCCTTAATGGCTGGAGAACAAGCAACCCCAGACGGCATGGAGTCTCCTGAATCACCCTTCTTTGTTCCCTCTAAGCTCTTTTACATTCCTGATGGCCTCATCGTTAAGAGTCTACTGTTATCATTAACCACAGGGTTTGCCGACCCGCATGGCCACACTCCCACATCTCCCCCTTCTTTATTACTATCAACCATCTTCTCGACACGAATTACCACTCCATAGATAACACTTCCCAGGTGCCACTTGCTTTTCTTACACCTCCTCTGGTTTCTTCCTGCCCAGCTCTCCAGCCTGTCCAGGTCTCGCTGAATGGCAGCACAGCCTTCTGGTGTGCCAGCCACTCCTCCCAGCTTTGTATCATCAGCGTACTTGCTGAGGGTGGACACTGTTCCCTCATCAGAGTCGCTGATGAAGCTGTCGAACAAGGTGGGACCCAGCACCGACCCCTGAGCTTGTCACAGGTCTCCAACCGGACTCTGCTCCGCCGATCACCACCCTCTGAGCTCGGCCAGTCAGCCAGTTCTCAACCCACCTTACTGTCCGCTCTTCTGTGCCACGCTTTGTCAGCTTTGTTAGCAGGACATCGTGGGAGACAGTAGCAAGAGCCTTTCGTTTTTGTTGTGTTGTTGTTGCTTGGTTTGGAGATTCACATCACGCTCCGTGATAGAAAAGTTTAGCGCATCAGCATCCCACTGGGAAGACACAAAATGCACTCCCAAAGTCTTTCCCCGTCTCCTTAGCACTGGAGGTGCCTTAAGAGGAGAGCGGTCATGGCTGGGCCCTTGCAACGCTAGCAAATTCTATGAAAAGTTGCATTCGGCTGAAAAGTAAGTGAATGACATGAACGTGATCTCACTATTTGAACTAACTGAGTTAAATGTCCACTCCTGCAAAAATACTCAAAGAAATAATCCAATAGGTTACGTGTAGTTAGGCAATGACAACTGAAACTGCAACAAAGTGCCGACGGTGAGAAACAAACAACAAAGCCGTTTCCTTCTCTGACAGCGGAACACCTTGCTCAGGGAAGACCCCATGTGTCGCCTTCAGAAAGCCTTCGACACCCTCCACCTCGTGCTCCCATCAGCAGGTTGAAGAAGGTGAGAGGGAGCGGCTGACGGAAGACTGCTCTATCCAGAGCGTGGGGTCTACTGTGAAATTTTCCACTGAAATTGTGCCCATTTCTGAGGATTGTATTTCAAGGAACACTCACACCGAGCAGAAAGCATCCAAGGAACCCAGGAAGTGATGCTAAGAACGACCCTTCTTAGGATCAGACTTTTAGGAAACATGGTCTCTAAGGAAAGATTAAACATTGGATTAATGGACTAAGGCTTTAATGTCAAGAGCAGGCAGAACCGAGATGTGGAGAAGGATGGTGCAAGTAAAAAGCGAGCAAACTTCTCCCCAGGCCATAGATTTAGGACAAGGAAGAAAGGACTTCAGATGCAGCAAAGGGACTTTAGTGTAGGTGTTACTGTGTGGTGCTTTTACTTGGGTGGGCAGCCGAGTTCCACCACGGCCGCTTTCTCACTCCCCCTCCTGAAAGGGAAAGGGAGAGAAAATACGATGCCAAGGGCTCAAGGGCTGAGATAAGGACGGGGAGATCACTCAGCAGGTATTGTGATGGGCAAAGCAGACTCAGAGTAGGGAGACAGTAAGATTTTTCCCCCCCCAGTGCACCCCCTCCCACTTCCTCCCCCCGAGCGGCTCAGGGGAGTGGGGCAATGGGGGCTGCGGTCAGTCTGTAGCGCTTTGTCTCCGCCGCTCCTTCTCGGTGGCTCTCTGCCCCTGCTCCACCGGGGTCTCCTCCGCGGGCTGCAGCGTGGAACCCTGCTCCACCGTGGTACCCCATGGGCTGCAGGGGGACAGCCTGCTTCACCGTGGTCCTCACCACAGGCTGCAGGCTCCGGCGCCTGGAGCACCTCTCCCCCTCCCTCTTCACCGACCTTGGCATCTGCAAGGCTGTTTCTCATTCCTCCCTCTCTCCCAGCTGCTCTTCCGCAGCATTTTTTTTTTTTTTTAACCTTTCTTAAATCTGGCCTCACAGAGGCGCAAACAACAGTGCTTCTTGGCCTGGCTGTGGCCAGCAGCGGGCCCTTCTCTAACATGGCGCAGTTTCTGGATTCTTCTCGCAGAACCCACCCTGATGCCCCCCCCGCTACCAAAACCTTGCCACGTAAACCCAGTACATGAGGCAAGAGAACTCGGAAATGGTTTGAAAGAGATTTATAGCAACATGACAGAACATGGCACCTCCTAGTACAAAAAAAAAAAAAAAAAAAAAAAAAAAAAAACCAGCTCTACATGAAATGATCGGTTGGCAGATTGAAAACAAACAGAAGAATGTGCTTCTCCACACGTCAGGCATGGAGCTGTCGGTCTGGCTGCAGACATGGGCGATGCCAAAAAGAGCCTCATTGTAGAAAACACCAAAAGCTGCACGACGCAGAACTCCTCAGGGCCGAGTAGAAGAAAACGCCATAAGCTGCACGATGAAGAAGTCCTCAAGGGCCGTAGTGAAGAAAGCACACAAAGCTGCACGATGAAAAACTTCTCAGGGCCCGGAATGAGAGAAAAAAACACCAAATGTTAGAAGATGAAGCACTTCTCAGGGACAAGGTGAAAACAACACCAAAATTGGCATGATGAAGCTCACCTCTGGGAAACCATGGTGAAGAACCCCAAAGGCTGGATGGTGCAGAACTCCTCAGGGCCGCAGTGAAGAAAACACCACAAGCTGCACCACGAAGCTCTCCTCAGGGGCTGAAGTGAAGAGAACCAGAAAAGCTGCACGATGAAGAACTCCTCAGGGCCGTAGTGAAGAACACAAACAAAGCCGCACGCAGAAGCACGCTTCAGGGGCCACAGGGAGAAGAAACCCCAAAAAGCTCCACGAAGAATTTCTCCTCAAGCGCCACAGTGAAGAAAACACGACGAGCTGAATAGTGAAGCCCTCCTCCAGGGAAACGTGGTGAAGAGATCCTGAAAAGCTGCACGATGAAGAGCTCCTCATGGGCCGCAATGAAGAATTCGCCAGAAGCTGCACGCAGAAGCACTCCTCAGGGCCTAGAATGAGAAAAAAAAAAAAAAAAAAAAAACACACCAAATGTTAGAAGGTGAAGCACTTCGCAGGGGCTGGAAGGTGAAAACAACACCAAAGCAGCATGATGAAGGTCTCCTCAGGGAAAACATGGCGAAGAACCCCAAAGGCTGGACGGTGCAAAACTCCTCAAGGCCGAGTAGAAGAAAACACCGCAAGCTGCACGATGAACTCCTCAGGGCCGTAGTGAAGAAAACAGCAAAATGTGCACGATGACGTATTCCTCCGGAGTCCCGAAGTGAAGAGAACCCCAGAAGCTGCGCGATGAAGAACTCCTCAGGGACCACAAGGTGAAGAAAACACAAAAAGCTCCACGAAGAATTACTCTTCAGCGCCACAGTGAAGAAAATGCAAAAAGCTGAATGATGAAGCGCTCCTCAGGGTAAACGTGATGTGAAGAACCCCAAAAGCTGCACAATGAAGGCATCCTCAGTGGAAACGCAGTGAAGGCAACACAAAAAGCTGGACGCAGAAGCACTCCTCAAGTCGCAGTGAAGAAAACAGCAAAAGCTGCTCAAGAAAGCACTCCTCAGAGGCTGCAGAGGAGAACCACCAAAAGCTGAACGATGCAGAACTGCTCAGGGCTGCCGTGATAAGAACACCGAAAGCTGCACGACGACACCCTCCTGCAGGGTCACACAGTGAAGACAACACCGAGAGCTGCACACAGGAGCACTCCTCAGGGGCCACAAGCAGCCCAAAGGCCGCGCCTCGCCTGCGCGCCACCATCGCCGGAGTGCCGCAGCCCCAGCACACCCAGCACCATGTCACCCACCCTGCCCTGTGACATCTCTGCTCCATCATGGCGAGGCACCGCCCCATTGGCCGCCTGCCTTGGCGCCTCTGGGCGCACTCAATAGTGAGGCCGCTGGCGCTTGTTGCTAGGCAGCATGGAGCTGTGGCACCCGATGGGTGCCAGGAGGCTGCAGGGCGGGGCTGGCCTCCCAGGCCTGAGGCCTGGTGCAGTGCCTAGCAGGAGCCATGAGGCTTTCCTGACACCACCTCCAGCTCTGCCTCGCCTTGCCCCCGGCCCTCCAAGAGGCACGTTTTGGTGCTAGGAGCACGCAAACTGCTCCAGCAAGGTGGCGGCAGCATTGTGCAGGGCACACTGACATAGCCCATCAGGCAATCCCTCCTCTGTCCCCAGTGACACAGAGTACACTGCCCGCTTAGCCGTGCTGCCCACAGACGTGAAATTGGGTCCTCAGTGTCCTGAAAGGGTCCAAACCAAAGCCAGTTCTGTTGACACAGCCCACAGGACTAAACTCGGTTAAACCATGCACCGTGAGAATGCCAGTCTCTTTCTTCCTCACTCAAACTGCCCAGTGCCACGTAGCTTTTGCATCAGCTTCTTGCAGAACTGGATCTTCAGTGTTCGTACAGCTCTGCAAAGCTTCCGCTCTGCAACCTTTTGAGTCTGTGGACTGTGGAAGGACCAAGGCCCCACTATGCAACCCGATGTCATCTTCAAAACCAGGGGTTCTTATCGATGCAAGCCAGGTCTAGAAAGACTGCATCTTCCTCTTGTCAATTGTTAGGGGTAATCCAAGTGTCAGAAGACTATGGAAACACTGTATTAATGAAGCTGTTACTCCAATAGGTTAAACAGAAGATAGAGAAACGTAGGCGTTGTGGGGCTCGTTTCCCAGAATTGTAGGGGTCAGAAGGGACCTCCAGAGATCATTGGGTCCAACTCCCCTGCCAAAGCAGGTTTCCTAGAGCAGGTTGCACAAGTAGGTGTCCAGACGGGGCTTGAATATCTGCAGAGACTCCACAGCCTCCCTGGGCAGCCTGTCCCTGTGCTCCGTCACCCTCGCCGTGAAGAAGTTCTTTTGCGTAGTGGTGCGGAACTTCCTGTGCTCCATTTTGTGGCCATTGCCCCTTGTCCTGTCCCCACAGACCACTAAAAGGCGGTTGGCCACATCCCTGTGTCTCCCACACCTCAGGTATTTATAGATAAGATCCCTTCTCAGTCTTCTTTTCTCCAGGCTGAACAGAGCCAGGTCTCTCAGCCTTTCCTCCTAGGGGAGATGCTCCAGGCCCCGTATCCTGTCTGTGGCCCTCCGCTGGACTCTTTCCGGGAGATCCCTGTCTTTTTTTGTACCAGGGAGCCCAGAACTGGACACAGTACTCCAGGTGAGGCCTGACCAGGGCAGAGTAGAGGGGCAGCATCACCTTCCTTGACCTGTTGTCCACGCTCCTTTTAACGCACCCCAGGATCCCGTTGGCCTTCTTGGCCACCAGGGCACACTGCTGGCTCATGGCCAACCTGTCATCCACCAGGACCCCCAGGTCCTTCTCCGCAGAGCTCCTCTCCAGCAGGTCATCCCCCAGCCTGTACTGATACATGCGGTTGTTCCTTCTGTTATAAGTGAAGTCTCAACTCAATCTGTGTTTAGTAATAGTTATAAAAGGAATATTTATAAAAGGTATAAAAGGCAAGTAAACAGCGCTGGGTGTGCGGGGAGTCTACGCTCCACCAACACGCACACACGAACATCAAACATTCTAAATATACAGAACATTGCTTTTACATATGAAACCCGAGTATGCCTATACATGCGTACAATCAGGAAAGATAACAAACAATCCTTTAAGTCCATGACTTAACAGTCTCCGTTTTCCGTTCCTTTTCTTCATTACAAACAACAGTCTCCATTTTCCATTCCTTTTCTGCATTACAAACACGGGAGAATTCCAGGGCTAGTCGTGGGAGCAATATGTCTCGCTTTAAGTTGTTAAGCAACTCGGCCTTCGGGCCTTATGTATCCCGTGCTTCCCACATCGAATAAAAGCATATCCATCTCCTTTTCAAGGCCAATAGGGCCTGGGTCAAAAGGCACGTCCAGGTCGCCAGGGGGCGGAACAGCAAAGGCCTTCGATGGCTGTAGCAGCAGAGGGGCCGATGGCGTAGCAGCAGGATCAGTAAAGGAGCCCGCAGCTCCCTCACTGTCTGGCAAACCCCACGTGTCTGACTGTGGTCCCACACGGCTCTAAGGCCTCAGAGACTGCTCGCCAGGTGCCGAGCAATCCCACTGCAACCTTGTCGTTTTTAGTTGCAGAGTCCCACACCTTGACCTCAGTTTGGTCTCATATTTCAGGCTCATAAACTGTCTGATTGTTGAGAAGGAGAATAAGCCGTAAGGTTACCAGGACAGTCTTTGTTTCTAAGGACGTATGATTCCCCATAATGCGCAACTGCTTACCAGCGAGGGGCAGCTGTGTGCGCGGCTCCGCTTCTCTCAGCGTGAGCTTCTTTGCAGCTCCGGTACGCCCATTTCCAGCGACTTTCAGTAGGAGCTTCTTTGAGCGGTTTGATGAGTCTGGCCGAACCTATCTTCATGAGGCAATCAATGTGCCTGTTCCCATCCTGGTCTCCGTTCTGCTAGCCTGTTCCTTTTCATTCCTTCTTTCTGCTTCTTTATTGATGACATAAATTCATCACATCATGTTGCCTTTTTTTTTTTTAATCTTGAGGACAGGCTCCCCTCTTATACCCTTCTCCCCACAGCAATCCTTTTCAAAAACAACTTTTCAGTGGTCAAACAACTTTGCAAATAACAACAGCAAACTCCCAGCAACTTCCATGCCTTAATGGCTGGAGAACAAGCAACCCTGAAACTGCATGATGTCTCCTGAATCACCCTTCTTTGTTCCCTCTAAGCTCTTTTACATTCCTGATGGCCTCATCGTTAAGAGTCTACTGTTATCATTAACCACAGGGTTTGCCGACCCCCATGGCCACACTCCACATCTCCCCTTCTTTATTACTATCAACCATCTTCTCGACACGAATTACCACTCCATAGATAACACTTCCCAGGTGCCACTTGCTTTTCTTACACCTCCTCTGGTTTCTTCCTGCCCAGCTCTCCAGCCTGTCCAGGTCTCGCTGAATGGCAGCACAGCCTTCTGGTGTGCCAGCCACTCCTCCCAGCTTTGTATCATCAGCGTACTTGCTGAGGGTGGACACTGTTCCCTCATCAGAGTCGCTGATGAAGCTGTCGAACAAGGTGGGACCCAGCACCGACCCCTGAGCTTGTCACAGGTCTCCAACCGGACTCTGCTCCGCCGATCACCACCCTCTGAGCTCGGCCAGTCAGCCAGTTCTCAACCCACCTTACTGTCCGCTCTTCTGTGCCACGCTTTGTCAGCTTTGTTAGCAGGACATCGTGGGAGACAGTAGCAAGAGCCTTTCGTTTTTGTTGTGTTGTTGTGTCTTGGTTTGGAGATTCACATCACGCTCCGTGATAGAAAAGTTTAGCGCATCAGCATCCCACTGGGAAGACACAAAATGCACTCCCAAAGTCTTTCCCCGTCTCCTTAGCACTGGAGGTGCCTTAAGAGGAGAGCGGTCATGGCTGGGCCCTTGCAACGCTAGCAAATTCTATGAAAAGTTGCATTCGGCTGAAAAGTAAGTGAATGACATGAACGTGATCTCACTATTTGAACTAATGAGTTAAATGTCCACTCCTGCAAAAATACTCAAAGAAATAATCCAATAGGTTACGTGTAGTTAGGCAATGACAACTGAAACTGCAACAAAGTGCCGACGGTGAGAAACAAACAACAAAGCCGTTTCCTTCTCTGACAGCGGAACACCTTGCTCAGGGAAGACCCCCATGTGTCGCCTTCAGAAAGCCTTCGACACCCTCCACCTCGTGCTCCCATCAGCAGGTTGAAGAAGGTGAGAGGGAGCGGCTGACGGAAGACTGCTCTATCCAGAGCGTGGGGTCTACTGTGAAATTTTCCACTGAAATTGTGCCCATTTCTGAGGATTGTATTTCAAGGAACACTCACACCGAGCAGAAAGCATCCAAGGAACCCAGGAAGTGATGCTAAGAACGACCCTTCTTAGGATCAGACTTTTAGGAAACATGGTCTCTAAGGAAAGATTAAACATTGGATTAATGGACTAAGGCTTTAATGTCAAGAGCAGGCAGAACCGAGATGCGGAGAAGGATGGTGCAAGTAAAAAGCGAGCAAACTTCTCCCCAGGC